>NC_054488.1:39841720-40153491 GCF_017639515.1 Carcharodon carcharias | reverse complement strand
GTTCCTGTGAAATATTCTGTGTCAATTGTGTGATCAATAAACTGCAGGGATTAGGTACTGGAAAATGAACTACTTTAAACAATCTGTATAATTTTAAACAGGGCATGTGTAAGGTATGAATAACTTACTCCAATATTAAATTGGAGTTAGCTTCGAAGGGAATAATCTAGTATCAGGTTGGTTTGCGGAGCCTTGTATGAAAATCTCCTTTCCAGTGAGCTTTGTCAGAATTTTTATGATAATGGAGAGTCTGGACAATTTTGACAACTAACATTAAAGAAGTCCTGCTTTGGGGAAAACAATATCAGAGGCAAAGCTTGGTAAAGTCTTTCCCTTTTAAAAACAGAAAGTGGGGAAGGAAGCAGAATACAATGGGAGAACATTACTGGCATTATATCACATTAATGATAAATAATTTTCACCTGTGAATCTCGCTCTGGAAAAACACCATGCTCCTGCAGTGCAGCTATTGCTTGGTCTCTTTCTAGGGTCAATGTTTGAACTAATGTCTCCACCTCCTGCAATTTACGGTCTTTTTCTTGTAGTTCAGCCGTAACCTAAAGAGAATTGTATGGACAGGCAATCACTTTCAAGAACTTGCTGCAGAAGCTGGGTCAAGATCTAAAGAATGGTAAAATCACTCAGGAGTTCTCTTCTGCAGTAATTCTCAGCAGATCGTTCAATTTACCTTAAAAAAAAACAAATATTCTTGACAATTTTTAAAGGCAAATTTGTTCCCTTCCCATTTTCTTCTGATGGTCTTACCTTACTGGGTTACAGTTCCAAAAATGCTGGTTTCACTTTGGTACTTCACCCACATGGCCAATATTCATGCCATTAAAGTCAGGAGGGTATCACAGACAAGTCCAATTTTAACTAATTCGCCCTTCGTGCCCCAGAAGCAAAAGGGAACAAAAACCAATGCATTATTTCTCCTGACACCCAGCTTCTTTATATTCTTTCATGGGATATGGGCAGCACTGGCAAGGCCAGCATTTGTTGCCCATCCCTAACTACCCTTGAGAAGCTGGTGGTGGTGGTGAGCCACCTTCTTGAACCGCTGCAGTTCATCTGGTGGAGGTACACCCACAGTGCTATTAGGGAGTGAGTTCCAGGATTTTGATCCATGACAGTGAAGGAACGGTGACATAGTTCCAAGAAAGGATGGTGTGTGGCTCGGAGGGGAGCTTACAGGTGGTGGTGTTCCAATGTGTCTGTTGCCCCGAGTTCGCGGGTTTGGAAGGTGCTATCAAAAGAGCCTTGCTGAGTTGCTGAAGTTCATCTTGTATATGGTACACACTCCTGCCACTGTGCATGGTACACACTCCTGCTACTGTGCATTGGTGGTGGAGGGAATGAATGCTCAGGTTGGTAGATGGGGTGCCAGTCAACCAGGCTGCTTTGTCTTGGATAGTGTCAAGCTTCTTGAGTGTTGTTGGAGCTGCACTCATCCAGGCAAGTGAAGAGTATTCCATCACACTCCTGACTTACGCTTTGTAAATTGTGGACAGGCTCTGGGGATTAAGGTGGAGAGTTACTCACCTCAGAATTTAAAGGCTCTGACCTGCTCTTGTAGCCACAGTATTTAAATGGCTGGTCCAGTTCAGTTTATGGTCAAGAACTAATATCAATAAATTTCAATGCCAATTAACCTCTCACTATCCCTAAAACAGTGCTAAAACCGAAAGGATACTCATATATGCCTCCTATTCCTTCGCCAATTGTTGCTCTGTCAACAGACAATGCAGAAAGCTGATAGGAGCCATGGGAATTAGATTCAGAACACTGGATAACAGAGGAAGAACAGAGAGAGGGACAGAAATCTTGCAGTAGAATGCCATATAGTCAACACATCATACGTCAAAAATTCTGAATTCCAACCAAATTCCATCAATTCCATCCTTTGATAACAAAAGCACAGTGGAGGGATTGTGGCAAGGAGGGTGCACTTGCTGGAGCAGTTTGGATACATTCTGTACTCAGTAAGGGGAATTCCATTCTGGAATCAGGTCACTTCCGAGACTCGACCCTGCACCACAATGGTAACGTGCACATTGTGGTTTTGCTATGTAAGACAGTTATTTGGCCTAGTCATGTTTGCCGCCCAGTTAATGCCAGTGGACATGAGAAGACAGGACATAGGCAGCAGTGCACCCAATTTAAAGGCAGGGTAGCAGCCATTGCTGAGGCTTGCCATTTGTCTAAGGGATGGGAGGAGGGTGCAGAATGCATTGAGCAAGATGACCCCCAATCTCCCTGCAAGGGCAGCCTCCCTTTTTTCTGATGCTTTACTGGAGGTGCTGCTGAAAGCGATGATTTGAGCACCAAAATATTCTGTTCCCTGCCAGTGACAACGGAAAGCCTGCAAGGCTTACTGAGGGAGGTTGGCTGAAGGTGGCTCATGAGGGCTGCAATAGATGTGTGGCGACAAGTAACTGGTCTCAGTATTGGAAGCATTTCAATGGCATTCTCAGATATGGAAAGACGAGTCCACAGGTAAACCCAGATGGCATGCATCCTGGCCAGCAAAAGTGCAAAAGAGACAGGTATCCTGAGGGTGAATAGTGTTCTCCTGACGATGGGAGAGATGTGTGTTCAGCAGCCTTGATGACCCATAAACAAAAGTCAGAGCCCTAGTACTGTTGGTCAGGAGGCTGCAGTGCAGGCTGCAGCAATGTTCGAGAATGAAAAACTATGAGTGGTAAGGAAGAAGGGCATTGTCCTAACTGCATCTTTATTCACCTTGCAGGCCAAGTGTGAGTTAAATGCCAGAGAGAAAGAGAAAGAACACCTTGGCACCAGGGTGCCACAATGTCACTTACACACTTTGGCCAAATTAAGGGCCAGCTGCTCAAAGTGTCAAGCCACAAGAGACACTGGGGATGGAGAAACAGGGGTCTGCCGTAGACATGGTGACGTTAGGATATTTTTACCATGTTCAGGGGATGCATGGCAATGCTCTCCATGCTCCCTAAACTGTCAAAGCGTGAGCTGTCATTTCAATATTTTTAGGAGCTTGAGCACTTGTTGACTGTCCTGATCTCTCATAACCATCTTCTCTTATGTCTCCCTCAGAGTCGGCCACAGAGGGCAGGAGCCCACACCAAATAATGTTCCCAAGGAGTCAGGTGGAAGATACCTCGGGAAGGCACCATCAGATCTTTCCTAGGCTGCCTCCACCAGTGCAGGTATTCACACCTCAGTGGGTCCTCATGCATTATTAGAGAGTAGCACAGAATGAAGCGCACATCACATCAGAGCAGGAGGATGCAGAAGGAAGCAGATTTAGTGGTGGCTAGTTCCCCTTGGAGGACGGAAGACAAAGATGCAGGGCAAAGATGCAGAGTCTAAGGAATCACACAAAAGGTGGCTCTAACTGGAGAATGTCAGAGTCATTGGACATTAACTCTCCGCTGGTTGGAGTCAGACCTAGTTGCAGTTGTTAAAGGTGAATCATCTCAGTTCCAGGACATCACTGCAGGAGTTCCTTAGGGTAGTGTCCTAGGTCCAACCATCTTCAGCTGCTTCATCAGAAGGTCAGAAGTGGGGACGTTCGCTGACGATTGCACAATGTTCAACACCATTTGCAAATCCTCAGATAGTGAAGCAGTCCATGTCCAAATGCAGCAAGACCTGGACAATATCCAGGCTTGGGATAACAAATGGCAAGTGCAATTTGCGCCACACAAGTGCCAGACAATGACCATCTCCAACAAGAGAGAATTGAACAATCGCCCCTTGACATTCAATGACATTATCATTGCTGAATTCCCCCACTAACAACATCCTGGGGGTTACCATTGACCAGAAACAGAACTTGACTAGCAATATAAATATTGTGGCTACAAAAGCAGGTCAGAGACTAGGAATCCTGCAGCAAGTAACTCGCTTCCTGATCGCCAAAGCCTGTCCACCATCAACAAGGCACAAGTCAGGAGTGTGTTGGAAGACTCTCCACTTACCTGGATGAGTGCAGCTCCAACAACACTCAAGAAGCTTGACACCATCCAGGACAAAGCAGCCTGCTTGATTGGCACCCCATCCACAGATATTCACTCCCTCCACCACCGACACACAGTGGCAACTGTGTGTACCATCTACAAGTTGCACTGCAGGTGCTCACCAAGGCTCCTTAGAAAGCACCTTCTAAGCCCATGACCACTACCATCTAATGTTATCATTTGTTGCAAGGGGAATTGAATACAAAAGTAGGGAGGTTATGCTTCAGTTGTACAGGGCACTAGTGAGGCCACATTTGGAGTACTGTGTACAGTAATGGTCACCTTATTTAAGGAAGGATTATAAATGCATTGGAAGCAGTTCAGGGAAGGTTTACCAGACTAATACCTGGAATGGGTGGGTTGTCTTTTGAGGAAAGGTTGGACAGACTAGACTTGTATCAGCTGGAGGTTAATAAGAGGTGACTTGATTGAAATATATAAGATCCTGAGGTGTCTTGACAGGGGAGATGTGGAGAAGATGTTTCCTCTTGTGGAAGAATCTAGAACTAGGGGTCACTGTTTAAAAATAAGGGATAGCCAATTTTACAACAGAAATGAGGTGAAATGTTTTCACTGAGAGGGTCATGAGTCCTTCTGAACCCTCTCCCTGAAAAGATGGTGGAAACAGAGTCTTTGAATATTTTTAAGGCAGAGGTGGATAGATTTTCGGTAAGCAAGGGATGATAGGTTATGGGCAGTAGATGGGACGCAGATTTCAGGTTACTTTCAGGTCAGCCATGATCTTATTAAATGGTGGAGCAGGGTAGAGGGGCTGAATGGCCTAATCCTGCTCCTTGTTCATATGTTCGTTTTAAGAAGGACAAGGGCAACAGATGGATGGGAACACCACCACCTGGAAGCTCCCCTCCGAGTCACTCAGCATCCTGACTTGCAAATATATCACCTTTCCTTCACCGTTGCTGGGTCAAAATCCTGGAACTCCCCCCTAACAGCACTGTGGGTGTACCTACACCACATGGACTGCAATGGTTTAAAGGCGGCAGCTCACCACAATTTTCTCAAGCACAATTAGGGATGGGCCAGCCAGGAATGCCCCCATCCCATGAATGAATAAAAAAAAAATCTGAGGCACTGCGGAGTCATGGGATGAGAATGGAGGAGTCCATCCATCTCATGTGCTCCACAATGTATCAATGTTTTGAGCACATGAGCTCCTTCTTTGAGGGAGTGGTGAACCTCATGGAAAGCCATATTCGTCATCACTCAGAGTGGATGCAGGAATAGCGCAGTGACATGCCTGGAATCCATGCCACATTATGCGGCAAAGACTGGCCTGTGTTGTACACAACATAATGAAGCATGGAGTGGATGCGAGCAGTGCCCGAGCTAGTAGCTTTCTCCAGCAATCAAGGGTGCCAGGAGGCAACAAGTGATGGTGAGGAGCCACCGCTCACGGGGCTCTGTCATCATCATTCGCCTCCACAGCCCCTGCAGTGATGTTGGTGCAGCAGCCTTTGGTGTGCGCCTCCTGGTACCTCCATACTGAGGCCAACTGCCGCAGACATCTCAAGTCCAGACAGACACTAGCGAGCAGTCTGCCTTGATCTTATCCTCAGCCACAGTAGCAACACCATGTAGGAATGGCTGTGAGCCAGGCCACTTTGTGGGTCACTTGGGTGTCTCTGATGGAAATAATTTCACCCTGTACTTTAGTAAAGCACTGGGTATGTTTTTGCATGAAGGTAGAATTGTGAGTATTCATTTCACCATGGTGACAGTTGCTGCAAACCCTTAGATGACTGTGAACGATGGCACACATGTCAGCAACTGCCTGGACAGGCATAGCTGCTGTGACAATAATATTCCAACATTTTCATTTTTCCGTTGATGTTGCATTGCCTTCTTACCCATTGTTCCTGACCCCTGCTCTCCTGCTGCCCATGGATGTGCCTCTGCTCCTGTAGATGCCACTCTTCATTGCTAGTCAACCCTATCTCATTTTTGTTTTATTCTATGTCCTTTTAAGTGCTTCCTTCCTTCTAGCACCCTTCCTGAGCACCCCCTCTCATGAACCTGGGAAATCTCTAAGCAGAGGGCCCTGTCAACACTCCACCCCATCCTTTTCCCCGACCCAAGAGACCCCACCCCCCACACCCGCTCCATCCTCAAAATGCTGTGCAAGGGACAGGTTTAAGCACCCATCCACCCCAAAATCACCGTCTCAAACTATTAAAAATTCCACCCAATGATCCTGGGGAGCAATGCAGAAAGCCGTGAAGTAACAATTCCCACAAAATTAGTTCCATTTCGGATGAGTCTGCTTACTTGAAGCAAGTCTCCACAGCAAACAGTCTAGCATAATATTCCCACCTCATAGCAAAGAAGCATATTCCCCTGCTGAGTTGACAGATGTACATGCGGGTAAACACCTATCATATGCCAGTTAGACAAGGTCTCATCACCCTGGACCTTTTCTGGCAGTCTGTGCAGCAGCACCTTTTGAAGATTTCATTGAAACCACATGCTTTTATCTTTGTGGAAAGGGGAAAATAGTGCCAGGCAAAACAGAAGAAATGGCAATAATTAACTAAATGCATGGGAGAAAACAATCTAAATGGAGCAGAAATTAACACAACCACCAGACAATTATAGGCAGAACCCTTGACATAACAAATAGGGAGATCTCAGATTCAACCCCCAGTATATACAGAGTGACTAACATCAACAAGGACAGAGGTAAGGCCAATATTTGAGTCTCTAGACTGCAAAGAGGAAAATTAGCAATGGGATCCGAAAGTTGAATATCAAGCAACTCCTGCTGGGAGGGTGCACACAAAGCCAAGGTCAATAAAGACAGAGGAGAAAAAGTGAGATGGGAATAGGGTCATTATGGGACTCAGGTCAAAGATCACAAACAGCGACAGTGAAATATCAGAAATAATAAATAATCATTTTACTTCAGTATTTGGAAAGATGGACCAACTGAACATGACATTGGAACTTGAGAATAGAAATGATATAACTGTATTTAAAATAAAAAGAGAAATATTAACTGAACTAATTTATCTCAAACAGGATAAATCCCCTGGTCCGGACAGATCCGTGCATTACAAAAGAATCTAGGCAAGAATAGCAGAGGCACCGTTAAACACATTTAATAATTCACTAGAAAAGGGGTAGTACCAGATATAGCTAACATTACAGCTATATTTTAAGAAGTGATATGGATGGTGTCCAGGAAACTATAGACCAGTTAGATTAACATTAGTAGTAGGAAAAATAATGAAATTACTACTGAAGGAGAAAACAGAAAAATATCTGGAAACCAAAAATATAATAATGAACAGTCAACATTTAAAAGGGAATGTCTTGCTTGACCAACCTCACTGAACTGTTAGAAGAGGGACCAAAGATTAAATAGGTAAGGGTAGCACAGTAGATGTAATCTATAAAAGGCCTTTTGAAGATTTAGCTAAGGTACCACACAATGGACAAATGAATAAGATCAAAGCATACAGAGTCAGGGGACAAGTAATGGAATGGATAACTGGCTAGCTGAAAGACAAAAAGAAGAGAGTAGGGGTAGAAAGTAAGGAGATTGTACATTACTTAGAAAATAAGATTCCAAATGGGGTAGAGAAGCAAAGGGATCAGGGAGTACAAATACAGAAATCACTAAAAGTTGCAAAGCAGGTCAATAAGACAAACCCAAAAGCAAACCATGCACCACTGTTTACTTCCAGAAGGACAGAATTGAAAAGTAGAAGTTGTGCTAAACTTATATCAAACCTTGGTTGGGAGCACCATATACAGTTAGGGGTACTATATTATTAAAAGGGTAGAGGCACTAGAGAGAGTGCAAAAAAAAAAAGATTTACAAGGATGATATCAGAACTGTGAGATTATACCCAAAAGGAAAGAAGAGTCATCTGCACTCGAAATGTTACCTCTGTCTCTCTCTCTCCACCGATGCTGTCAACCTGCTGTGTTTTCCCAGCATTTTTTGTTTTTGTTTCAGATTTCCAGCATCTGCAGTATTTTGCCTTTATGTTAGGAAAGGACTGAGTTTCTTTTCTCTTGAAGAGAAAAGGATGACCTAGTGCAGGGTCTTTAAAATTATGAAATGTTTTGATACAGTAGACACTGTGTTTCCACTTGTGCAGAAGAACAAAACTAGAAAACATCAAGATAGGATGGCCAGGAAGAAATAAAAGGAACTTCTTTACCCAGAGAATGGTTAGAATGTGGAACTAGCAACTAGGGGAGTAGTTTAGATATATAGGATAGATGCATTTAAGAGGAAGCTATATAAGCACACAAGGGCTAAGGGAATAGAGTATTATGCTGGTACAGTTAGATTAGGAAAGACAGGAGAAGGCTTGAGAAAGCATAAATGCTGGTATGGACTAGTCGGGCCAAATGCCCTGGTTGAGCTATACATTCCATGCAACTGTAAATATGGAACTCATCTTTGACTCCATTCAATTAAATACTCTGCCAACACTCAATATCAGGGCATATATGTAAATAACTTACGAAGAGCTAGAGAATATCCCATGCATCTAGGACCATCAGAAAGAGAGAGGAGGAGAGAAAACTCAAGCAGAAAATTAACCACACACACAAAGCATGCAAAATATGTAAACCAGTGACAACAAATTATCAGTATATATTTCTGCAAAAAATGCTAACAAAATATATAATAAATCAATCAAATGGGAACGTTTTTGAAAAAAATACATTCATTCAATCGAGTTGATGCAAGTATCTCTACCACTGAAGTTGGGTGGAGGTAATGTTTTTGCCCTGTTAGGTTGGAAACAACCTAATAGACTATCTCAAAAAATAATGGACAGATTGCAATGCAAGTTGGTACACATATAGGGTATAGCCCAAGGAATAACTGCCAGTTTTTGGCAAAGATGCAGATCTGGATCCTGGAATTTCTTTAAAGGATTCATTAAGATTGGAGCACAGGGCAATTTGACTCTTGTTGAAGAATGTTGTGGGCTGTTTTATTTGGAATGTCGTTGCCGATTTTAGAATGTTGCGGATTGTCTTAGCTGCTGCTATGGAATTTGTCACAGCTGTCAAAATGTGAGCAGAGTTTTCAAAGCTGGTTGTTGTTTATGGATTGGCCTGAAGCCTCCTCACTGCGATGGAAGCTCTTAATAAAAAGTATTGTTTTTCAGCTTTGTAATTAGAGGACCAATCAGGCATGGAAAAAACTTAAAGAAGAGCTGTGTAATTGTATTAACATTGAGTTAACACAGCGTGATGGAGGTATGCGCTCTTCTGATTGCCCTCTTCACTTGTTTGGAATGTTTAAGGATTGACACCCAATCATATAAATTGGAACTGACACCTAAACCAGAATCCCAAAAATAATAATCTTGGGGAATGGACTCAGGTGCTTTGAAATGGGATGTCGAAATGGAGGTCTGATCTGGAATAAAACAAATTTACTGAATTTCTTTTCCGTGACTTACCTGGTCTCGGGCTAGGCTCAGACTATGAATAAGCTTTTCTGATTTTGCATACTGACTTCTTTCTATCTCCTCACAGTGCTGCTGCCAATCCAACTCTGCCTGTACTTTCATTTGTTCCAGATCCTGCTCCCTCTCCACTGCTCGGACAAGTTGTTGTTTATATCTAAATCCAGAATAGTTTCAGTATGAGAAAAGTAAAAATTTTTGAAAAAGAATTATCCAATCAGTTTTTAAAGACTGTGATTATGGCTGGCCCCGAATATGGAACAGTAATTTGATCTCAGGGAATTTGCTGGTAATTACAAATATCTGACATCTTCAGAACTGCTGAAGTGAATTATCTTGAAATCTGTTCCAACCTGCATCAAGCACAGTTTGTCCATCCACCTGGTCCTTGCTAAACTACAACAGTGATCATAACATTCACATTCAGTTTGAGGGTGAGAAAAATGGTTCTACGGCTAATATCTTAAATTTAAATAAAGATTATTACAAGGATATGAGGACAAATTTGGCTAAAGTGAACTGGAAAAATGGGTTAAAAGGTAGGACATTAGGGAAGCAGTGGCAGGCATTGAAGGAGATATTTCATAACTCTCAACAAAGATATATTCCATTGAGAAGGTGAGACTCTATAAGGATGCACTATCCATGGCTAACTAAGGAAGTTAAGGATAGTATCCAATTGAAAGAAAAAGTATGCAATACTGTGGGGATTAGAGGTAGGTCAGAGGATTGGACAGATTTTAGAAACCAGCAAAGAATGACTAAAAAAAATGGAGGGAGAAATTAGAGTATGAGAGACAGCTAGCTAGAAATACAGCTAGTAAGAGTTTCTAAGAGTATTTAGAAAGAAAAAGAGTAACTCAAGTGAGTGTTGGACACTTAGAGGGTGAGACTGGGGAATTAATAATAGGAAACAAGGAAATGGCAGAAGCGTTGTAATTCGTCTTTACTATAGAAGGCACAAAAAACATCCCAAGAATGCTTGAAAATCAAGAGGTAACAGGGAGGGAGGAATTTAAAACAATCACAATCTCTAGAGAAAAAGTACTAGGAAAACTACTAGGACTAAAGGCTGACAGGTCCCTTGGACCTGATGGCCTGCATCCGAGAGTCTTTAAAAAAATGGCTGAAGAGATAGTAGGTGCATTGGTTGTGATCTTCCAAAATTCCTTCGTTTCTGGAAAGGTCCCAGAGGATTGGAAAATCACAAATGTAACACCTCTATTCAAAAAAGGAGGAAACTATAGCCAGTTAGCCTAACATATGTCATAGAGAAAATGCTAGAATCCATTATTAGGAGGGTAATGGCAGGACATTTAGAAAATCATAATACAATCCATCAGAGTCAACATGGTTTTGTGAAAGAGAAATAGCGCTTGACTAATTTATTAGAGTTCTTTGAGACAGCAACAAGCAAGGTGAACAAAGGGGAACATGTGGATTTGGTATGTGGATTCCCAAAAGGCATTTGATAAGGTGCCACATCAAAGGTTACTGTACAAAATAAGGGCTCATGGTATGGGGGTAACATATTATCATGGATAGGGGATTGGTTAGTTAACACAAAGAAGAGAGTAGAGATAAATGGATCATTTTTGGGTTTGCAAGCTGTAACTAGTGGAGTGCTACAGGGATCAGTGCTGGGCCCTCAATTATTTACAATCTATATAAATAACTTGGATGAAGGGACCAAATGTATGGTAGCTAAATTTGCTGATGACACAAAGATAGGTAGGGAAAGTAAGTTGTCAAGAGGACAAAGAATCTATAGAATGATTTAGATAGGTTAAGTGAGTGGGCAAAAAATTGGCAGAGTATAATGTGGGAAAATGTGAACATAAATGAAGAGAGACTGCAGAACTCCACAACACCAGAGGGATCTGGATGTCCTAGTACATGAATCACAAGAATTTAGTATGCTGGGGCAGCAAAGGATTAAGAAAGCAAATGGAATGTTGGCATTTATTGCAAGGGGAATCAAGCATAAAAGTAGGGAAGTGTTGCTGCAGCTGTACAGGGCCTTAGTGAGACCACATCTCAAGTGCTATGTACAGTTTCAGTCTCCTTGTTTAAGAAAGGATATAATTGCATTAAAGATTAACTCAACAGATTCCTGGGGTAAACTGGTTATCTTATGAGGATAGGTTGAACCCATAGCCACAGGATTTTAAAAGAATGAGAGGTGAACTTGTTTAAACCTATGAGCTCCAGAGGGGACTTGACAGGTTGCTGAGAGGATGTTTCTCGTTGTGGGGGAGTCTAGAACTAAAGGACACAGTTTAAAAATTGGGGATCTCCCATTTAAGACCAAGATGAGGGGAAAGCATTCAGTCACCTTTTCTAATCTTTCCTTTTTAGACATGGTGTCAATTTCCTTTAAACCTTTTGTGAATTTACTTGAGATGTTTTTATGTATTAAAACTGCCATTGGATTGGTGCTTATAAGTTACTCTTTCGTACTTAGGTCAAACAAGGTGATAAAACTGGAACTAGGTGAGGGAAGAGGAGGAAGGATGTGAATGTGAATAGAATAATTGAATGGCTACAGCACAAAAGGTGGCCATTCTGCCCACTGTATCTGTGCTGGTTCTCTACAAGTGCAACTCATCTAGTCTCACTCCTCTGCCTTTTCCTTGTCGCCCTACATTTTATTTTCTTCAGATAAATATCCAATTCCCTTTTGAAAGCCATGATTGAATCTGCTTCCACCACACTCTCAGGCAGTGCATTCCAGCTCCTAACCACTTGTTGGCCGCTTCTCTGGCCAATCACCTTAAACTGGTGATCTCTGGTTTTGACCCTTTGCCAATTGGAACAATTTCTCCAGATCTACTTTGTTCAGACCTCTCATGATTTTGAGCACCTTTATCAAATATCCTCTTAATCTTCTCCAAGCTTCTCCAATCTACCCAGGTAAGTGGAGCTCCTCATTCCTGGAACCATTTCAGGAATCTTTTATTGCACCATCTCTAATGCCTTCACATCTTTCCTAAAGCATAGCGCCCAGAATGAGAAACAATAGTCCAGTTGAGGCCAACCAGTGTTTTTTGCAGGTTTATCACAACTTCCTTGATTTTATACTCTATGCTCCTATTTAGATAGGGGTACTGATAGAAGCAAGGGCAGAGCAAATATGGGAGGGAGAAGGCAGAGAGAGATGGGTGCAGAAGAGGGATTGGAGAGAGATGAGGGGGACATAGGTATGTGAGGTAAATTGATGGAGAGCAGGATGGTGAAGAGTAGGGTGGGAAGGGTGAGGAGGGATAGGAGAAGAGAAGTCCGTGATAGACAAGCCCATGTTCAGGTCTCCCTAGACATGTCCTGGAGCAACAGTATGTATATCATCCTAACATCACCCTCTCTTCTGACTTAAACTGCACTGGATAATTCTCTAAATATTAGCCACAGGTCAGACAGGCTTAGAGCAGTTGATTGGAAATAGTCAATAACTGAATTAATTACTTCACATCCATGGAGGGTTTCTGAAGCCCCCATCCCCGCGGTTAGCAACATGACTAATATTGAGACAAGTATTAATATTCAGGCCATTCCCCCTTTTCCCATTAAGCTTTATAACTCCTCTTCCACCTGCACAGTCATTATTCCCTGCCACCACAGTCTCCACAGAGAAGCATGGTCAGTATCTGCCTCATTCCCCCACTTACCATTAAATGTTGGCACATTACCACTGCTCTTAAGCCAGCAAGCAGCATGGCAAGTTTTAGAGTAAGCCATGAAGACCCCTCTTCTTTTCCTTCTCCTCCTCCCTTTCCTTACCCCTCCTGGACCTATCATCTCCCCTTCATCCTCCCTTTTGTATGCGCACACTTCTCTTCAACTCTGTCCATTCTACAGCGCTCTCAGAAGGGTGCAAGTACAGAGTGACTAATTTACATAAGCGCTTTTCATTAAAAATTCAGACACAAAAATTTAGAATAGAAATATAAAAAAGACAGACTGGATGACTGAAGTGAAGACTGAAAAATGTTTGCAAGCATTGGTAAAGTCTCAGCAGATTTACTTGTATGTATATAAAGTGTTTAAAATCTAAAACCTGTGCACATTTCATTTGTCAACTTTTTCAATGATAAATTCGGATATCCAATAGTCACAAACATATATTTATGGTCCTACAGATTTTAAGGGCAACTGTTTTAAAGTAACGTTTCTGTTTTCAAGCCTTTACATTTAGTTTCAAAGGCCAGAATTTTTCCGTCGGTGAGTTGACGGCGGGGCCCGCTCGCTGACACGAAAATGACACGGGATAATGTCGGGAGGAACCCCCAACATCATCTCGCCCCATTTAAATATTCAGGAAGGCGGTTGGACAGCAAAATCAGCTGTCCGCCCGCCAACCATGCATGGCCAATTGAGGCCATTGACAGGATAATTAACCCAGTTAAAGGCCCTGCCTGTCCAACCTTAAGGCTGGCGGGCAGGCCAGGAGCCCCGGCGGGCAATAGAAAAAACATGAGACCTCATTCACTGGTGGGATGAGGTTTCATGTCTGTTTTAAAAATCTTTAATAAACTTTATGTCATAGTTATTAACATGTCCCATCTCGTGTGACATTGTCACATGAGGGGAACATGTTAATAATTTTTTAATTTTTCTATTTTTGAGGTTTTTTAAACTGTCACCAATCTCCCTGAGACAGCACTTAGTCTCAGGGAGCAGTGTGCTCTTTCGCGTGCATGTGTGAAAGAGCGCACTGACAGTTGGGGAATCCCTTCCCCCACCCCCCGCACAGGAAGTGCATAGCGTTTCCCGTCGGGCAGCCCGCTGAGTGGATCTTAATTGGCCCGCCCACTCAAAATGGCGGCAGGGCCTGTTTCAGTGGCGGTGTTCGGCTGCCTGCCTGCCGCCAAGCTGGTAGGGCCCGCCTGCCCATCGGGGGCTAAATTCTGCCCAAAGCTTTTTTCAAAATGGAAGTATGGACAGGCGACTGTGTTTGTTCAGACCTTGTCAACCTCATATCTCTACAGCTGGCTATGAAGAGTCAGTAAAATGCAAAAGATTCCTCCAGGAATGTCCATTAAATCTTCTATAAGGTGTGAAAAACCCTTTTGCTTCTGAGGGTTCAGGAGACTGGAAGTTCAAAAGGGCTACAATGTAATTACCTTCTTTACCTAGTGAAACAATGACTCCTTGAAAATTAACATAGTAGCCATTTTGTGTTTCTTGAACTGAATAAAGGAGGCTGTCAGGAGCCATTTCATGAGGCAGGGTCTAGAATCCCTAGGAAGAGCTCTGAGAAATGACATCAGAGAGGGTTCTTGGCCTTCAGTGGAGGGGTTCTTGGCCAAGGGAGGATAAAGAGGAAGGTATTAAGAAATCAATTGCTGTTCTACCAAAAAAGAGTCTAGGCAATCTGTGACTGCCATAAATGCAGAATCAGTGAGGAACAGGAAACCTCTCTCTCTCTCCCAAAAACCTGCTGACCGACTAAGTCCACCTGAAAAAGGCAAACGCCAGCTAGTCTAGTCCAGGAGCCATCGTAGCTGCTAAACCGAACTTCAGGATTCAACCTCTTCACTTTGGAAAGAAGGAATTCAAGCAACAGGCCTGCAACGATATCTCACAGAGACCGGTCTGAAATCTAAATTTTACGTATCTTGTTTTCTTTATCAGCATTTTAATTTTTGTAGCTGTATTTTAGTTAATAACTTTATCACTTTTATGAAGTAACTTTCAGCAGTAGTTTTGTAATAAACTAACCAATTGTGTCCAATACTAGAGCTTCTCTGCTGGGTTATTTCTAAATTGAACCACTCATAAATTAAAAGGGGCCTGTATACACACACACAAATTCTTAGCTCACTGCCCACTTTCAGGAAAGGCCTTTTACTTGGTTGTGACACAATTTTAGAATAGAATGTAAACTTGCCATAAACTTGCTGTAAATACACTCTTCCACCAATGCTGGTACTCTGCCATTTCAATTTTGCACTGGCCAGCTCAAACTGCTTCAACTAACTCCACTTTTTTGTTTCCCCAAATTGCTGCCAATACTATCACAGTAATATATTAAAATAAGAGTGTACATCACACAAGATTATGTAGGATATACTGCACAGAAATATGCCAATTGAACCAACCAGTCCATGCTGGCATTTACACTCCCTTTGAGCTTCTTCTCATCTTTTCTCATCTAAATCCATCAGCATAACTTTATTTTCCCTTCTCCCTCACATGTTGTCAAGCATCTCCTTAAATGCATCTATATTTACTTGCTTGATGTACATTCTTTACCCTCAGTTGTTCCCTTATGTCTTTATTCATCCACGGAGTCTCTTTGGTGTTTCTTTTCTTCTTTCCTTTTGACAGAATATATTTTTGATGCACACCATTTTAAATGTTGCTCCATTGTTGTTTTACATTGTTGTTAGCCAATTTTGTTGGCAATTTTATCTTCTCATGTTCTATACTCAGCCCCTAAAAATATCAGCTTTTCTCCAATCTATTAACCTGATGTTCATTAGACTTATGTCCTGCTTTATTATCATCATAAAGCATATTACATAGTCACTAGATAGTCACTTGCAACCTTGAGAGTCTGAGATTAAATCAGTCTCTTTGCAACCTTGCTGTCACATTTGATCCTGAGATGAGCTTCCGACCTCATATTCGTGCCATCACCAAGACCACCTATTTGCACCTCCATAACATCATCTGATTTTTGCGCCTGTCTCAGCTCAGCTATGCCTGAAACCCACATTCATGCTTTTGTTACCTCTAGACCTGACTATTCCAACAAATTTCAGGCTGGTCTCCCTGTGTAAACTTGAAGTCATTCAAAATTCTGCTGCCCTGTGTCTTCACTCGCACCAAGTTCCATCCCTATCACCTCTGTGCACGGTTTGGCTCCTGATCTTAATTTTAAAATTTTAATCCTTGTTTTCAAATTCCTTCATGGTCTGATCCTTTCCTATTTTCGTAATCTCCTTCAGCACCACAACCCTCCCAGATATCTGCGCTTATCTAATTTTGGCCTTTTATGCATCCCTAATTTTAATCGCTCCACCATTGGTGTCCGTGCCTTCAGTTGCCTAGGCCTCAAGCTCTGGAATGTCATCCCTGCACCTCTCTACCTCATTTTTCTTCTTTATGACACTCGTTAAAACCTACCTCTTTGATTAAGTTTTTGGTCCTCTGACCTAATATCCCCTTTTGTGGTTCAATGTTGTTGCTGCCTGTTGTATTGATGGTGGTGCTGTTGGTTGCCATGCTGCCGGTGCATTTTCATCTGAACTTATTTGTTGCTTTGTTTTTGTATTTTACTTAAAATGGTAAAACTTGCCTTAATTCAGCATTTGGCTATGATGGCAGTTGACTTTAACAATTAATAATGTCATACCTTGCTTTATAATGCTCCTGTGAAGTGTCCTGAGATGCTTTACTTTTTTTAAAGGTGCTATATTAATTTAAGTTTTTGTTAAATGTTCCCCTTTTACTTCGCTTATCTTTTGGTTCATTCTCCATTTAGATCCAATAATGACTCTTCCTGTGTTGAGTTTTAAGCAAATGGGAGTAGAAAGGGTCTAGGATGTGCTGCCTGGAAGTGTGATGGAGGCAGGTTCAATCGAGGCATTCAAGAGGACATTAGATAATTATTTGAATAGAGACAATGTGCAAGGGTACAGGGAAAAGGCAGGGAAATGGCACCAGGTCATAATACTCATTTGGAGAGCCAGTGCAGACATGATGGGCCGAATGGCCTCCTTCTGTGCCGTTAAGATTCTCTGAAAGGATTCGTGCAGACATTGTAGGAACTCCATACCTTTATCCCTCTTCTGTCTAATTAATATTAACATAGTAAAGTCCTCATGATTATTAATCTATATTTTCTACTAAATTTATTAGTTTGTCTGTATATTTCTTCCTTCACTGTAGACTACAGTATGATTGGTCTGATAGATTGGTCTGTAGACTACAGTATGATTGATCATGTATTATCTTTTACCTCTGTCCATATGGATTCTATTTTTGTCTTGCTGATAACTGTGTATCGAGGCACCTCAGTGGAACATGTTGTATGCAGACAAGTTGAGTTCTGTTGCACTTTCTGTAACTTTCAAGTTGAAATGTTTTGCAATATACTTTTAGAAATTTGATGAATAGAATATATTTTTGGGGAAAAAAGATAACTGCATCCTTTTTTTCTCCAGCCATTATGACATTCCTTATAAGTATACTACTCCGCCTCCCCTTTTTTGCCTCTATCATTCGTAAATATGTTAAGCCTTGCAATGTTTAATTCCCAGCCCTGATTTTTCTGTAGCCGTGGTCTCAGTAATCCTTATGATGTCCGCTTCCTCCCAATGCATGAGCGCTCTCAGCTCTCTTGTTTTATTACGGACAAGGTGTGGATTGTTGTGCAGACAGCTTAACTAATTTTTAATAAGATTTCCTCTCATTTTATGTTTAACCATATTTTTAAGGACTAAGCACCTGTCATGACCTAGTTATTTCCTATAATCTTACCCCATATCACTTGAAGACCATGCTTGATCTTAACTCCCCATATACAACCTCACAGGAGATTGATCAGTAATTATAATACAGCTATTAAATATTGCAGATTAAGTGTAAAATATATGTGTTTTACATGTACCAAAGGTATCAATACAACAAAGAAGAGTTGAAGAGCTAGTTGTTTGCTCCCCTACAAATTCAAGTGCTGCTACACTAGAAAATAGATACAGGATGTTCTCAATTGTAAATTTTTCAGTTTATCAGCATCACTCCATAACTGCTAGCAATGGTGTAACTGAAGGAGAAATGTTTTCCCAGACCTTGTGAGGCAACACTTTATCACCCTGAGGCAGTCAATCTTGCAACTTAATCAAGAGCTCTTAAAAATATCCCCAATTAAGGGCAGGTGAATTGGAATGGCAATTTTGAAACTCAAATATTCCTACTGTGAGCTTCTCGACCACTAATCATCTATTTCAGAAAATCAGAGTTTAAGTTTACATCCTAAAAAGTTATCAATGGAACAGCAATTCCAATCCCACAGTGTTTTAGGAAACTCCAGGTCTTATTCCAAAAATAACTTATAATGGATCTGTATCTTTTCAAGTGAGAATGAGGTGCCACTTCTCAACTGATTGACAATGCAACTTACTTTTCCACATCCTCCTTGTATCTTGCTAACTCAATTCTCAGCTTTGAATCCTGGTCTTGCAACATTTTAATCTGCATGTCCTTAGTAACGGTCTCCTTGGAGATCTGCGTGATGTGACTATCCCAGCCAGTCTTCACTGTTGAAAGCTCCCCACGTAACCTAGATAAACAGGACAAAAAATAAATAAAATTCTGCAGCTCATTACAAAATAAAATAAATGCCCCCTCTTCAAGCCTCTATGAGATGAAACAGCTGCATTGTGCTACATTATTGAATATGTCACAGTGTCCATTCAGTGGCAACTCCAAACAATTACAGTACTATAGAATAATTTTCTGAAAACTGTTCTGTCATCATTTTATCTGCTTTTAAAAAGTGCACCTCATTAAAATTAATTAGTGCTTTTTCTATTCTGCGATAACACAGCCATGGTTTATTAATAACTGAAGAGTTCTGTTGTTCGACAGCTTGCATAGTGATCTAAACAATTATTCCATCTGTTACAGTGCATTCTCTGTTGATTGTGACTTTGAATGTAGAGCTAACAAAGAATATTCAGAAAACTCCTTTGCAAAGTTAATTTTCAAGTTACAATCAATGGTCCCAACTGAAATTGACATTTTAGTGGATAGAAGAGTTTGCGTAATTATCTAATCATAGGAGGACATACAAATTAAAAATAAGTCTTCTCTGTCAAACTCTCTCTAATAGAAATTTGATTTAAAATTATATCATGTACTTCTTAAAAGAATTTCCTGAAATTCACAAAAACAATTTCCTTCTTTAGGAGTATTTGGCTCCAAACGTCGTATTTAAACCAAGTCAAAAGCAAAGTATCTGGCAGTAAGCCATTCATGAAGTATCAAAGGCTATTGATTCAAACAGTGATAAATGGATCAAATCAATTTCTTTTAAGCTCCATTTTCTCTGCGTGAGACTCAGACTTGGACTGGTCGGATTCTGCAGGCATCAACAATCAATGATCATTCATCATGTGTTAGCCTGGTCTTCAACCTTTTCAGGATGTACACCCAGTCCTCATCTGACATTCACATAACCAAAATTTCCAAAAGAGGATACCGGATAGTGATCAGGAGTGGGAATACTAGCTAATGTTTCTCCTCCCAAGCCCAGGGACACAGAGAATAACCATGGTGCTTCCAATACCATGGCAACTGAGGTCAGCTACCTCTGCACAGAAATGGAATTGGAATCGTTGGTCATAAAGGCTCAGGAATACACTCTATGTTGCATTAACCTTTTGAGCCATTGTAGATGGATATTTTTGACTTGTCTCAAAAAAGGCAGGTGTTCCTCTAACAAAATAGCAGAGAAACGGAAATACTCTAGCTGTCTGCAAAAGTATGGATTTTTAGGAACAGGACTAATACCTACAGAAGTCCTTGATATTTTTGCTGCACTTCAAGCATACTTACCTTCTTCCAGGAATTTCTATATTTATAGTCACAAACCCTGTTGCTTAAAGTTATGAATTACACTGAAGTACAATTTCAAAAGGTGGTGTGTCAGCTGGTACCTCATCTAAGTGGCAATTCTTCACATATAAGATTGGACAGTGAGTGTAGGCATGTTATTTGACTGAAGAACCTTCAAAGCAAGAGCTTGCTGATTTTTTTGTATTCATTCATAGGATGTGGGTGTCGCTGGCTAAGCCAGCATTCATTGTCCATCCTTAATTGCCGTTAAGAAAGTGGTGATGAGCTGCCTTCTTGAACTGCTGCAGTCCACGTAGTGTAGGTACACCCACAGTGCGGTTAGGGAGGGAGTTCCAGATTTTGACCCAGCGACAGAGAAGGAACAGCAATATATTTCAAAGTCAGGATGGTGAGTGGCTTGGAGGGGAACTTTCAGGTGGTGGTGTTCCCATGTGTCTGCTGCCCTTGTCCTTCTAGATGGTAGAGATTGTGGGTTTGGAAAGTGCTGTCCAAGGGGCCTTGTTGAGTTCCTGCAGTGCATCTTGTCAATGACACACACTCCTGCCACTGTGAGTCGATGGTGAAGGGAGTGAATATTTGTGGATGGGGTGCCAATCAAGTGGGCTGCTTTCTCCTGGACGGTGTCAAGTTTCTTTACTGTAGTTGGAGCTGTACTCATCCAGGTAAGTGCAGAGTATTCCATCACATTCCTGACTTGTACCTTGTAGATGGTGGACAGGCTTTGGGGAGTTAGGAGGTGAGTTACTCGCTGCAGGATTCCTAGCCTCTTACCTGCTCTCGTAGCCACAGTATTTATACAAATAGTCCAGTTCCGTTTCTGGTCAATGGTAACCCCCAGGATGTTGATAGTGGGGGATTCAGCGATGGTAATGCCATTGAATGTCATGGGGCGATGATTAGATTCTCTCTTGTTGGAGATGGTCATTGTCTGGCACCTTTGTGGCATGAATGTTACTTGCCACTTGTCAGCCCATATTGTCCAGGTCTTGCTGCATTTGGAATAGGACTGCTTCAGTATCTGAAGCAATGGTGCTGAACATTGTGCAATCATCAGGTGCTCAATAATCAAGCTATCAAACAAATGCTGCAGAATCTGAAGAATATGACTTGACAATCAAGGGCGGTGGTCTGTACTAAGTGAGCACCTAAAACAGTAATTTACAAGGGAAAATATATTGGTTGCTGATGTCAAGCCCACGTAACCACTCAGTAGAAAATTACAACAAGAGTTTGAAAGACAATTCCCCTCCCAGCAATCTGTCAGAGATACATTTCACATCAAAGAAGGCAGTAGAAGCTTTAACTTGATCATTGTTCCTGGGACCATGTTGCAGCTCAATCTATTTTCACATTAACAAAGATATTAAGAATTGAAGGCAACCAGGAGAAGAAATTAAGCAGCATAGGTCTCAAAAAATATTGTACCTGATATCTCCAAAATGCTTCCATCAGATTAAAAGCTCATGAGCAAACCAAGAGCCTGAATGAAACAGAAAACTGGCTGTTTTGCACCCTGAGCAGCCTTCTGACAAACTGCTCTTTCCAGCCTCTGTGCAACATTGCAGTTGTGAATGGCTTGCAAAAACAAACATTTTTGTGAAAACTTTAAGTACAGATGTGGCGCCAAAAGGAAGTTTTATTGGTAGAGCTTTCCCTGAAATTAGAACCTCAGGAGCTTTTGATCCTGTTGTTCAAAGGCCGCCTGAAAGTAAGCAACACCAAAAATGTTTGAAGGCAGCTGGCTGTTCTCTTGAAAGGACTGCCTAGGTTATTTGAGACAAAGGACAATTTGAATTTCTTATTGTCAATTCAAATGGCATAGTTCCAGGTGTTTGATTGACACTTTGGGCTAACAAAGTAAAACTCCTCTATGCTTCCTGCTCAAATATGTTTCCCAGCACTAGATCCTCAAAATTATTCAACATTTTTTACTTCCTCGCTTAAACATTAAAGAGTAAGCTTAACAGATTCCATGGACTAAATGGATGTGATGATGCCCGGCATGTAGGCTACGTATGGCACTTTTTGGGTCTTAAATGAGTACTGTCATTTTGGATAAATATGGTGGAGCCACCTGGAAGGGTAGATATTCTGTTTCTTTTCCTTGTTTAAGGGGCAGTATTATGTTAGCACAGAGTTTTGATGCTGCTAGTATATGCTCAAGAAAGTCTTTAGTGTTTTTTCCCAAATATTTCATCAAATGAACCATTGCATAAAAGCCTTGCAGCATTTGAGAAAAATTTGCTTTCGGAAAAAATTCTGTCACATAAACCTAAATAGATCACCAAAAAGCATAGCAGAAAACCACTAAAACAAACAATAGCTAGCCCCCTCATTTAGCACTCCTAATGTGTTCCTAAAAAATGGCATGTTAAATTGAAATCACTTTTCCACAAAAACATAATAAGGATGGGTTACGATCCTGCCCTGTAATTTTTACGTTAAAAGCCTACAGGTTGCCTGGAACGAAACTGAACCAAAAATCCTCTTTCCACTTACTACTACCCTCCTGCTCACCACTACCTGCAACCCATTTGGTTGGCATCACGCTGGAGGTTTTGGAAATGGTGGAGGATGATCCGTTGAATATGGAGGCTGGTAGGGAGGAAAGTGAGGACAAGGAGAACTTTATCATGTTCTGGGCAGGGGAAAGGGTGAGAGAAGTAGTATTGCAGGAAATGTAACTGACACAGTAGAGGGTCCTGTGAACCACAGTGGAGAGCGGTCACCGTTGGTGGAGGAAAAGGAAGCACTAATACAAAGGGTGGCATCGTCAGAACAGATATGAGGGAGACTGAAAAACTGTGAGAATGGAATAGAATCTTTACAGGAGGGGTGAGAGAAAGTGTAATCAAGGTAGCTGTGGAAATTAGTGGGCATAAAGCGGATATAGGCCAATAACCAATGCCCAGATTTGGAGACAGAGAAGTTAGGGAAAGGAAGAGTCAGACATGGACTATACAAATGCGAGAAAAGCGTGGAAATCAAAAGCAAAGTTGATGAAATTTTCCAGTTCAGGGGGAATGCGGGAAATGGCACCGATACAATGTTCATCGTACCAAATAAAGAATAAAAGGAAGAGGCACCAAATAGGACTGGAATGAGGTATGTTCCATATATCCCAGGAAAAAAGAGGCATAACTAGGACTCATTCAGGCCTCTTTTATTTGGAGGAAGTGAATAGAATCAAGGAAGTTGTTTAATGTTAGAACATGTTCAGCTAGGCAGAGTGGCGTGCTGATGGATGAAGACTGCTTGAGCCTCTATTTAAGGAAGAAGAAAAGAGCTCTTAGGCCATCCTAGTAGGGACAGAGGCGTAAAGGTATCGGACATTCACGGTGAAAAGACAATGGTCTGGAACAGGAAACTGTTAAAATTGCAGAGCATGGTGTAATCTCATGGATGTAGGTTGGAAGAGACTGGGCAAAGGCAGAAAAAAATAGAATCAAGATAGGAAGCTTTCTGTAAAGATTCTATTTCATTCTCCCAGTTTTTCCATCTCTCTCACATCTGTTCTGACAAAGCCACCTCTGTGGGACAAGAACAAGTTTAATGGATGTGTCCGCCAGGATGATACTGTTTGTGGATCTTTGGAAGGTGGCCGAAGTGGGCTATGTGGACTTGATGGACTATAAGATTAGAGGCTGTGGGATCATAGTCCTGTGGGAGGTAGGAGGAGAGTAAAAGAGTTGGCATTCTACTCCAGTATATGCAAGTAGGTTCACCAAAATAACAACAGCACCACCTTTATCAGCACATTAGAGTTGGACCTGAGAGAATGAAGTGCTGTAAGTTTAGAGAGGGAGAAAAGTTTGAGTGCATGAGGGAAGTCATTATATTGAGACAGCTGGCAGTTTCCAATGAAAAGATCTATGAAGAGTTAGACACCTGAGGGAGGAGTCCAGGTAGAACAAGAATTCTGAAGACAGGAGAAAAGATCCATTGCGTGTGTGTGATAGGTAGACTCCTGGCTGAAGAGCAGAGGCAAGGGTAATAGAAATGACATTTTGTGCAATTAATGCATTGTGCATCTTGGATACTATGTATATGATGTGTACAAAAATGGCACAATTCAATATACCAGTATTATCTAAATTTTAAAAAACATAGTTGAAGGAAAGGGAGATGAAACACCATTCCGTAGCTGTCAAAATGCAGTGCTGCGCAGACACAGTAAAGATGAGGTATATTGGCTGAAAGAACCTTAAACTACACATTACATAATACAGCCCAATTAAAACTCACCAGGAAAGAATAAAATGTCCTTTTTATTCAAATCATGTCCATCAAGCAATTTCTGTTGAGTGGATGTGAAACAAAACTATGCCTGGGCAACTGCTCTACTTAAACTGATGTTTCTAATTATAGAATACCCTTTAACTGGCTTTTACTGTATTAGGAAATGTAATCCACATTGTAATTGACATTACAATCCTCGGAAGGACACACCAAAGGACATACATAGCTGTGGTTAAAGGAGCAGTAACTAGTTCTGTATTTCAAATATTTCATCTGATAAACATTAGTTGCAAATTATCCTCCTTGTTCCTCATAGATCCTAATTTAAGCATATCCCATCTAAAGCTTCATACAGGTATTTGTTGATCTCTAGAATCTGGTGCTTGAGGATCTGCCTTATTCATATTGCTGTCTGCATTTTGTTGTACCAAATTTGGAACTTTAATTATTTGGCAGGCCTTTCATGATGTAATGTACACGGCTTCAGCTCCCACCAAGGAACCACAGTACATGCTAAATCTAATATACAGTATTGCTCGTATTGTATATTTTTCAGCCTCTGTCTTAAGTGGTCTTTGTGTATCTTTTCTATTGGGTTTTATCATCACTTCCTTTAAGCCTTTTAATCACACCTTTCATGTTGTGTTACTCTTTCATTCATTCTGAATAAAGCATTCAGATAAATCACAATTAAAGGGAAACAAAGGAATGTGCAGTTTGGTACTGGTGCTTATTGTGTTACAATTTCTCCTACTAATCTCCCCATTTTTTTCTTGACTTATTTTGGTTAATTATTTGTCTGTTCAAATTTTTATCCAAAGTTCTTGTGGTTAAGTGCTAGTATATTGTTGAGTTCTGCAGTTGGGTGTATGATGCAATGGAGCGAATTTCCCCAGGGTTCTCCCACTGTAACTTCAGCAGAAACTCTAGAAAAATATAAATGGCAGATTTTAGCCATTTACATTGTTCACCCAGAGGTTCTGCCAATCTTTTGCTGGAGAATCGCAGCAGTAATTATAGCAATGCACATACCTATTGTCACGATGATTGTGTATTCTTATATTGTCTTTTTGTGGGCAGTTGTGGTAAACAGCATATTAATTACATTGTGTATTGTGTGCTATTTTTCTGTGATTTGGAAATCTAGGATGGGCTCATTGGAATTAATAGTCTTTCCCTATTCCTAATACTCTTATGTTCTTAAGGTAAAATACACTTACCCAAATTACAAACAGGTGAATGACTGTCAGGTTGGCTTAGTTGACAGAACCCTTGCCTCTGTATCATAAGATTGTGGGTCAAGCTCACTTCAGGATCTGAACACATAGGGCAGAATTTTGCTGTCGGCGAGCGGGGGGCAGGACCCGCTCGCTGACACTTGATGACACTGGGCGGAACTCCCAACGTCACCCCGCCCCATTTAAATTTTCAGGAAGGCGGGGGCGCAGCAAAATCAGCTGTGGGCCCGCCAACCTGTCAATGGACACTTAAGGCCATTGACAGGATTAATTAAGCAAATAAAGGACCTGCCCATCCAACCTGAAGGTTGGCAGGTCGGCCAGGAGCCCCGGCAGCAACTAGAAAAAACATGAAACCTCATCCAGCAGTGGGATGAGGTTTAATGTAGGGTTTTAAAAATTGTAATAAAGTTGTTATGGACATTGTCACATGAGGGGACATGTAAGGGAATTTTCTTTTCTCTATTTTTAATATTTTTAAAAGTCGAGGCGATCTCCCTGAGGCTGCACTTAGCCTCAGGGAGATGAGTGTACTCTTTTGTGTGCATGCGTGAAAGAGTGCACTCTCGATTTTAGGGATTCCCTCCCGCCCGCATGGAAGCCCTTCCTGGCAGACGTCATGCTGGGTGGGCCTTAATTGGCCCACCCACGTAAAATGGCGGCGCAGCCCCGATCGCTGGCGGCAATCAGCTCCGCGCCCACTGGTGATTGGGTCAGGCCCGCCCACCTGACACATGGAAAATTCTGCCCATGATGTTGCCTGACATTCCATTACCATCCCAAGGGTGTGCTGCATTGTTAGTAGTACCATCCTGCTTGTTCCAGTAGTTTAGCTGGATGTCACCAATCAAAGCAAGGAGTCCTATTGTTGTAATTTTGTAATTGACAGCACAAAAAATCAGTAATTTGTCTAACTGCTGTTTGTGGGATCCAACATACAATGCTAAAATTTTAAAAGCAATAAAGGAATGCTCTGACAAGAAACAATGATGCAAATGAAATCCATAATAGTTTTTAAAAGGGATGTGGGAAAAATACTTGAAAAGAAAAAATTACAGGTAACTTAGAAAAGAAAAGCAAGCAAATAGGTAGCTTTGTCAGAGAGCCAGCACAGATGAGATGGGTCAAATTAAGTGCTGCGCTGTAAAATTCTATAACTGCAGAGAACATATTACATCAGGAGTGTGGTGCTGCTGTAGCATCACTCTGGCACTTCCTATGAAAAGGCTTTAATGGCTAGTCCTGTAATCCACCACATTGCATGATTCATAGGGACGATAACGAATAGTTACCAATGCTGTTTTTTTAAAATTCACTAATGGAATGTGGGTGTCATTGGCTAGGCCAGCTCAACCCTAATTGCCCTCAAGAAGGTGGTGGTGAGCTGCCTTCTTGAACTGCTGCAATCCATGTAGTATAGGTACACCCTGCTGTTAGGGAGGGAGTTCCAGGATTCTGACCCAGTGACAGTGAAGGAATGGCGATATATTTCCAAGTCAGGATGGTGAATGCCTTGGAGAGGAACTCTAGGTGGTGGTGTTCCCACATATCTGCTGTCCTTGTCCTTCTAGATTATTGTGGTCATGAGGTTTGGAAGGTGCTACCTTAGGAGCCTTGGTGTGTTTCTGCAGTGCATCTTGTAGACGGTAAACACAGTTCATCGGTGGTGGAGGGAGTGAATGTTTGTGGATTGGGTGCCAATCAAGCTGCTGCTTTTTCCTGGATAGTGCCAAGCTTCCTTACTGTTGTTGGAGCTGCACTCATCCAAGCAAATGGAGAGTGTCCCATCACACTCCTGACTTGTGCCTTGTAGATGGTGGATAGACTTTGAGGAGTCAGGTGGTGAGTTATTCGCACCACGATTCCTAGCCCTGACCTGCTCTTGTAGCCACAGTATTTATATGGCTAGTCCAGTTCAGTTTCTGGTCAGTGGTAATTCCCAGGATGTTGATAGCGAGGGATTCAGCAACGGTAATGCCATTGAATGTCATGGGGTGATGGTTAGGTTCTCTCTTGATGGAGATGGGCATTGTCTGGCACCAATGTTACTTGCCACTTGTCATCCCAAGCCTGGATATTATCCAGGTCTTGCTGCATTTGGACATGGGCTGCTTCAGTATCTGAGGAGTCATGAATGGTGTTGAACATCCTCACTTCTGACCTTATGGAAGGAAGGTCATTGATGAAGCAGCTGAAGATGGTTGGGCCTGGGACACTACCCTGAGGAACACCTATGGCATTTAGGTGTCCTTCCTTAACTTAAAGAGCTCTTGGGTCAGCTCAACTTATCCAAATCCAGTCTCTTTTTCCTGACAACAATATAAAACGTTGCGAAGGAAGTGGAATCACTCACGAAAGACATATTAATATAAACTTCCAGAGATCAGTTGTGAATTTTAAAACTGACATGAGAACAGTCCCAAAGATTAATAGCTAGGAAATGTCATTGGTTTTTGAGTAATTTCAGCTCCAGCCTTACCCCACTTCCAATACTTCCTATTTTACCTCCGACACTTCCAATTTTAAAGGCTGGATGGTAAACTCGACTTTGCTGATTGGCCAGCCATTATACACCGCACTTGCTTTTTCTTTCCACTGATCTCAGTGGAATCCACTCAATTAATTGTCTGACTGGATTTTCTAATCTGTAAGATTGGTGTTGATTTTAATCCTCACTGCCTCCAATATTGAAGCTACTTGCTTCCAGGAGTAACACACGCAGGGAGGTTTGGCTTAATGATGGTAATCAGAATTGGACGGGAATCCTCTCGCAACCCTGTGGGGCTCCGTTGCTTGTGATGCAGAGGCAACTGACGCAGGGACCATGTCATGTGATTTCTACCTGCATTATTATGTGGGGCAGAAGGGCAATTTTGGCCATGAGTTCCTAGAGTTTGAGTTCAGGCCAGACAATAAGAGTTGACCAGAACAAAAACAGAATTACCTGGAAAAACTCAGCTGATCTGGCAGCATCGGCGGAGAAAAAAAACAGTTGACGTTTTGAGTCCTCATGACCCTTCGACAGAACTTGAGTGAGTCCAAGAAAGAAGAGTTGACCAGAATGTCCGGAGCTTGTGGTGTGGCTGTGAGTTGGAGCCTGGGGAGGTTAAGAAGTGGCGGATGGAAAGCCGCCCCCAGGGTCCTAAGCTTCCCGCTGCTACTGCTGAATGTCCCAGAGTCAATGTGCAACAGCAGCAACAGTAGTAACCTCCTGTACAGCTCCCTGATTGTAAAAAAAATTACAGACTTTACAACTGCCTGTACACAGCTCTCTCATAAACAGGCATTTCAGGGTCTTTGAAGCTTTTGGTTCCTGGGATCTAAAGCATCAATATCCCCAAACACCCTGCTGTGTTTGCCTACTGAAACACTAATTCCTTGCTGTGATTGCCAGAGGATGTGAAACGCAGTATCATGTTTGTAGTCCCAGCTGGCAGCTTTACGTGGAATTTATAGCACAGAAACAGGCCATTTGGCCCATCTCATCTATGTTGATGGTTATGCCTCACACAAGCCTCCTTACACTATCAAGGTAAACTTCAGCTTCTTTTTCCTCATGTGTCTATCAAGTTCATTGAATATATCTATACTAGAATCATAGAATAGTTATAGCACAGGAGGAGGCCATTCAGCACATTGTCTCTGTGTCAGTTCTCTGCAACAACAACTCAGCCACTCCCACTCCTCCAACTTTTCCCTGTAGCCCTGTAAAATCTTTTCTCTTCAGATAATTATCCAGTTCCCTTTTGAAAACTGCAGCTGAATCTGTCTCCATCACATGCTCAGGCAGTGCATTCCAAATCTAAACCACTTGTTGCATAAAGAAGTTTTTCCTCATGTCGCCGCTGGTTCTTTTGTTAATCACCTTAGGGTTCTCAACCATCTGCTGATGGGAATAGTTTCTCCTCATTTACTCTATCCAGGCCCTTCATCGTGTTCTCCAAGGAAAATAGCTCCAGCTTCGGCAATTTATCCACATAACTGAAGTCTCTCATCCTCAGAACATTCTTGTAAATCCTTTCTGCACTCTTTCTAAAACCTCATATCCTTCCCATTGAGGCTGAACCAGTGTTTTATGAATGTTCATAACTTACCTACTTTTGTATTCTGTGTCCCAATTTATAAAACCCAGTATTCAGTATAATTTATTACTGCTTTCTCAACCTGCCCTGCTACTTTCAATTATTTATTCACATGTACCTGTTGGTCCCTCTGCTCCTGCATTTCTTTATTTTACCCTTTATTTTATGTCACCTCTCCTCACTCTCCTGACCAAAATATATCACTTTACACTTCTCTATATTAAGTTTCATCTGCCTCGTGTCTGCCCATTCCACTAGCCTGTCTATATCCTCTCGAGGTCTATCACTATCCTCCTCACAGTTTACAATACTTCCAAGTTTTGCATCATCTTCAAATTTTGAAATTGAGCCCTGTACCAAGATCTAGGTTATTAATATAATTAAGAAAAGCAGTGGCCCCTCTACATATCATCACCCAGTCAGAAGTAAAGTTTTTTGTAATTCATGTTTTGAGCAGGCTTGAATTAAATAATTGAACTGTTGCATAATGAAATTCTAGCTATGTTAAAGACTAATGATTCAAAATACCACATAGTTCGAAATAAAATGCCTACTGGCACTAATATTTTTCACTTGAAAAGCATAGTTTTACTGAGGTTTGGGGACTCAAATGGTTAATACATAGGAAAACAACGTAATAGTAGATTTAGAAATGACATGACCAACGCATTTTCTTAAAATTCTGGCATGTCAAAATTTAGCATTACACCACTGTATTTTATGTAAAAAATATTGCCTAATCTCAGGATACTAAAAGGTGTTGAAGCTGCGGCTAATGCTGTGAACAAAACATTACCAGCCCCACCCCCTTGATAAATAGGAAATCAGCATCCTCCCCCAAATAAAATTTTGGTCATCCTTGATCAACCAGATTTTGACCAAACCCTCCCCACTGCTAGACTCTTCTCCTAACACCCCACAAGCCACCTAATTCCTGCTTTACTTCCCCTCTTACAATTACAATTACATACCTCCTCTGCACTTCTTATCTGCACTAACCCCACTCTCCACCAACTGCACTTCTCCTCCTCCACTGTTCCATGTCTCAATCCCCCAACCCTGTTGCTCTAAATTCCCTTTCCTTAGCAATCTCTTTCTTGTCCCCTCTTCTCTCTTCCTTTCCCACTCCCTCTCTTTGTGAGCCACTCTTTCTTTCCTTTCCCCTTCTCTACTTCCCATATTTTTCCTTCTTCACTGCCCTTCCTTTTCCTCAACTCCCTTTCCCTCCCTTACAACTTCCTGATGCCTCCTCCAGCTTTTCCTCTCTACTCCCCCACACTCATTTCATTATTCCCCCACTCTCTAATGACTTGTTAGCTGAAAAATTCAAATTGATCGTGACTACCCTCGTGCAATGGAAAAATTTAGCGATGTCCTAAATTCAGTACATAGGCTGTGCATTTCATGAAAATATTCATGGTAATTATTCTCCTATGGAATAAACCTATTGTGCTGCCTGTTGTAACCGTTAGACCTGTAGATGGTGCTGTAATAAATGTATTCTAAATATCGAGGAGGTTGCACCTTCGCCAAGCCTGGCACCTTACGCAGCAGGAGAGATTGTAATGGTAGGGGTTTAAATCTCTTTTTTTCTCTGATAGATGAAGGCAAAGCTTAACCTACATCAAACCCTGCCACTCCCCATCTGAAATTTCCATTCATGCTTAGACAGAAGTTCTTGGTTGCCCTTCTCTGAAGAGATAGATTGTTTCTCTGCCTCTGTTCTCTCCGTGCCCCATCTTTCCCATACCACCCCTGCCCAACCTTCTTCCTCATACCCCTTCTTCCAGTCCTTACCGCTATCTTCATCCTCCTCCTCTCACCTCCTTTTGTTCTAACTTCTCCCTCCCCTCTCTTATGCCTGGATCCAATTACTCCTCCACCTTCCTATCCTATGTAAACAGAATTCTGTACTTAGTGAATCTCTTATGGTATTGCACCAATTCAAGAAAAAGAACAACGTCACTTACTTCTCAATTACATCCTCCTTCTCCTTTATGGCATCTGCATGGTTCCATTCCATTCGCCTTTTCTCCATTTCAACTGTCTCCAAGCTCATTTGCAGTTCACGTACATTGTTCTCCAGCTCCCTAATCTGTTCTGTACGTAGTTCCTTTACAGCAGCAAGCTTTGCATCTCTCTCACGAGCAAAACGATCTAACTCGCAATGTCTAAAGAAATATTAGATTTTTTAATTTAACAGAATAAGGCAGTTAAGAAATTAGAAGCTTTTCTTCATTTTTAACTAAATGCCCATTAGTGTTAAAAACATCTCCAAGTTTGAGATTATAACAAGCTCCTGTAGGGAAAACACAATTCAAAACTCTCCGATGTTGTCAATAAAATGCATCTCAACATTAACCACAAAAAAGACCCTCCCAAACATCTTTCCTTAAAGAATGGCTGCTGAATTAGCACCAATTAACGTGAAGTTAATTTGTGTTTGAGGGAAACAAAAGGGAAACAGTATCTGAACTCCTCAAACTTGTTTCAACAGACGGTATCAACTCAAAGAAAACACAGTCATGCTCTTTGTCTTGATTTAACCAATGACCTCTTCTCATTTTCAGTTACAATGCTACATAACTACCAAAATATGTCAAATGGTTTGCAGTTTAATCCCATCAGCAATGTCATGAAGCACATGCTTTACAAATGATGCTCTATATAAAATGCTTTGCAAAAGGTTCAACGGCTGAATGATTCAGAGATGTAAAAATCCAAATTGAGAGCAGAAAATCAAACATATGTTAGTTGTGCCATAAAACTTGGGTATGATTTCTGAGCTGACTTGGCATTTCTCAGCAGAGTGGTGTCATGGGTACAACAAATGGTTTGAGCGATTCTGGACTGGGTGGGGAGAAATTACCCCACGTTCCTGCTCCTGATCACAAACAAGTAATTCCTGCTGAATGTAGGTGAAGACAGCATTCCGTTTAGCTGTGTCATATCCACCACTTCAGTAGTCCAACAATGTGACTGACTTAACTCACAAATTAAAAATGGCCCCTTGGCTGTGATGCTGAAACAGGTGCCCATAGAACTGTGCATTAGTAAGATGACAGCTCCTTCAGGAAAAAAAACAGGAGGGAAGAAAAATATGATAGGAAAGGAAATTTGAGAAAAGATGATTGGGAGAGGGTGTTGACTCTTAAGATAGGACTCATGGATTTGGACACCACATAATCAAGTTCAAAACACACGTTGCCTTCAATGGGTATTAACCAGACTGCCAAATATAGAAAGAGTATTACAATTTCAGTCCAGGAACAGGAGTATAGTTATATTGATTATTGGAATCAGTATAAACATAAACGATCAAATATTATGTGGAACACTGTGGCTTCCATGCAGCAGGGACCATGGAAATGTCACTAATGACTTGACTATTCCAATGCTTTCCTGGCTAGTTCCCAAACTTCAGCTCATCCAAAACTCTGTTATTCATATCAATTCTGCTGCCATAATCCTAACACACAACAAGTAACATTCACCCATCACGTCTATGCTCATTGACCTATTTTGGCTTGTGATCTGGCAAACCCTTTATTTTAAAAATCTCATCCTTGTTTTCAAATCTTTCCATCAACTCAGCCTCCCCATCTCTGAAACCTCCTCCAGTCCTACAACCCACTGAGATCTTTGCCTTCCTCCAATTCTGGCCTCTTGCACATCCCTAATTTTCATTAATTGTGGCTGTGCCTTCCTGGCCCTAAGCTCTAGAAATCTTCCTAAACCTCTCCACTTCTTTACCTCTCCTCCTTTACAATGCTCATCAAAACTTACCTTTTTAACCAAACCTTTGGTTACCTGTCCTAATATCTCATTTGGCTTGGTGTCAATGCTCCTGTGAAGTGCCTTGATACCTTTTACTATGTTAAAGGCATTACATATAAATGTAAGTTGCTGTTGATGATGGAATGGAACTGTTTAGGGTTGTACCATGTTGATTGTAATGTTAATTCAGAAAACATTGTTTTCTTCATTCCTTGAATGATAAGTATTCTCTATAAGAGTACAGCCACCTTGAGAGGTAAACCATGTTTGGGCTGCTAACTACCATCCTTTCCCATCAGAAGTTAAATAGCTTGACAATAATTACTAAATAAGTTGTTGCTGTTTACTATGTTATGGGAAGTGATATTGCAGAAGTTTAAAAACCATTTAGAAACACTATCCATTTCAGTTACATGTTATGCAAAATAATAAATTTTATACTGACCTAGATTGCCTGAGAACTTTATCAATTCTTCCTATTAAAGACTGGAAAATATAAATGAGGACATTGGCAAAACACTGCAAAACATATGTGCAGCAAGAGATTGGAAGAACCCTCAGAGAAACTACCGGTATGTAAATAATTTCTCCAAGATTTTCACCTCTTTCCCACTGAAATTACAATGGGAGATTCTCTGAGAAATTTCTCCCCCCAAATCATTCAACTTGTACAAGAGGGGTGCATCATTACACACCTAAAATGGGCCTCGAGGGGCTTGATTAGGTCTTCAGAAGAAAGCACTCGGGGACCAGTTTCTGGGTCTCAAAGGGGATTCATTCCAGGTCTCAGAATTGATGGTAGGTTCTATGGATTGCTGGGTTAAGCGGGAGTTGTAATGGGGATGAAGGTTGTGGGTTGGTTGCCGAGACCTACTGAGGCCCTTCTGTATGGAGTACTTACCTACAATGATGGGGGTGCTTCAGGGAAAACCAATCTTGGAGCAGGAACATTAACCATGTGTTAGGTCTCTTATTTGCATATGTCATGGGCCTGATGTCTGCTTCAGGCATGGGCAGAACATGTTTCATTTATCTTTATCCACCATAGCGGGCAGTGTACCTTTGGCCAGAAGTTTGCTTGCACACCATGCCATCATTTTGGAACCTTAAGTGTCCAAGCAGTGCCTGAAGAATAGGTGCTGTATGATGCAATTTCTAGGCCTAAGTATTCATTTATACGAGTGACCAGTGCCACTAAACCCAAAGGAAGGCAGTCCAGTAATTTATAACACAGATGTCCTTAGGCACCTCATACCATTCCAGTACACCTCATCCTCTAAAGGACTTGAATGGATGGCTCCATACAGGAGCTTTGAAGCTATGACTGCTGTAGTGACGAATGATCAAACATTTGAATTAACTTGTCACTTTCCAGTGGTAAGTATTACAGTTCTTAATAAATGACCCTATACTATGGATTTAGCCTAAATAAATACCTGTCTTAGAAATTTCAAATACTTACATTTTATCAAGAACAGTAGAACGTCCCTATGGTTTAGTCTTGCTACTAAAATGGCACATACATTATATTTCTCACTGACAGGCACATGGAACTATTCAGACTATTCATAAATAAGTGATATCATTAAGGTCAAAAATAGGAGGAGTGACTGGTTCAAAGCAGAAGGACATGCCCACAAATGAGGCATCTGATGTCTGCAGGTGAAGAAAAGAATATATATATCTAGTGGACTATTAATAAGTCAGGTGGCAGAGGTGTTTAGTGGAATAGGAATGTTGCCATTTAGTTTAACATTTTCTCAAGTTTGCGGGACTCCATTGAAAAAATCGCTTATTCAATAATTGTAGACAAGGCTGCTAGATTGATTCATTCCTTAAAACTGTTACAATTGTCCATAACATAAGATTTTTGCACCTTTAAAACATGCAAGTAATTGCAAAGCAGTTTATTTAATAGCTAACCTGGTTTGCAAAGAAAATGCCTATTTTACAACCGTCTGCTTAATACAGGAAAAAATGTGATGAATTCAGAAATACTATACAAAATTGATGCTTTGATCATTTATTTGATTGCTTTCAATATGTGCAATCTGACTGTCCTATTTCCTACATTACAACAGTGACTATGCATTAAAAGTACTTAATTAGTAAAGTGTTTTGGGATGTCCTTAGTTGTGAAATGTGCTATAAAAATGTAAAACATTCACACGTTTCTTTTAAAAATATTTACTAAAATTACAGCTGTGTGTGCTATGGATGTCTGACAGTTAGTCATTCAGGGGTAGAATAGCTGGTAACTGGCAGTATGGTAGCATTTTCTGGTGGGGTTTGTCAGAATGTGTCAAATCTAGCAAAGGGACCCCATAGAAAGGTTTACAAACTACTGTACTTGATGTTGCTAATAAGCTTAGGGCTGGATTTTGGCTACTGAGGTGGGTAACTTGAGTTGGAAATTTCTCAAGTTGCTGCGGGGTGGACACATGGGTGGGCAATTGCCGAGGCGAGCTGGTTAGAAGGCCTCTCTTGGTTCTCTGGGTTTCAGTCCTTGATGTTTTACTAGATCTGAAGCTCTCTAGCCCTCACCCCTCACACTGCCTCATTCCCCACCCCCCAATGGCCCCTCAACCTCCATGCCAACTCATGCCCCTCACCCACCCCCCCATGACTTCTCATACCCACTCCACATCAACTCCATGGCCACTCACCCAGTTCCACTGTGAGACGACCTCAGGAGTCATGTGGAGATGAAATAAAATAAATTTCTAAAAACTTTAAGACAATTTTTCCTACATAGACTTGGTGAAAAAAACGCTCATTCATTTTAAATCTCAAGTGGTTAATCACAAAAAAATGAAGTTTTGTTCATGCTATGGATCATTTGGTAGTTTCATCAAGCTATCAATCAAACTGTGATCTCAGAAACCTTGCTGAGAAAATTTAAGCTTTTGAAATTCAGCCAAGCATTCATAATGAATACCCCTCAGGGACATGTCAACTAAGAACTTAATTGAAACTGCTTAAACAGATGCTACACCAGCTGGCCCGGCAAAGCAGTCCAGCAGAGTTTTTGTTTAAACAATCACGATCAACTGCAGCCTTCTTTTTTACAATTTAAAGAATGGGGATCAAAAAAAATTTCAGCTCATGCTGGTTATATGGACCTTATCTGCCCTTCAATAGTGTTTATGTCTACTCCATAAATTAATGACTTCCACCCTGCAAGTTAAGGCCCTTGGAACAATCAAAATTGGGTCTGTTTGAACTTAGCAATAAATGGAATCTGTTGGACTTCTGCATCTGGGTCCATCCACCATTCTTACAAAGCTCCATGGAGTCTTCCCAACTCCACGAAAATCCAGCCTTAAAGTTCAAATCCAGCCCGAGAAGTTCTAATCAGTTTCTACCTAGAGTAACTGCATTGCATTACATTAGTCTTCAAAAGGTGCATTTATAAACATGTGTATTATTGTGAAATAAATATTTTGTAATTTTGCTTTTTCTCCTTACAGTTCTGCATCAACTTTCTCCAAGTAAAAATAGCTTTGCTTAAAATAAATCTTATAACGGGTTGTTGATATGCAGTGTTACAATCTCCATAGAGACTGATAACTTTAAAACAAAATTTGAGCTTGTAGCTGGAAGAATGATACTACAATATTTTATCTTTTATGACTTTTTTGTAACAAACAGGTCAGAAACATTATTAACTAAACACCATTTTAACTTATTCTTTAAACTACAGAACAGAACTTCCCCCTTTTACTTTTAGCACAACCAAAAAACCCACTTCACAGGTGTACTTTACACTGTCCTTTTAAGTAGTAACTTGATTTTCCCGTAGACTCAGTCCAAAATGATTCTCAACTCCTCTGGGTTTACTACCATTTCTTTCCTTTCCTAGTTTGGTAGCTTTTAAACCCATAACAATCTTCCACAATGATTGTTTTTTCATGAAGATTCTCCCTCTAATGCAAGATAGGCGAAGCTTCCAGCCTTGTTTCAAATCCTCACAAATTTGTTTTTTTTTTCCCCATTTTGAGCGTGAGCTCCCACTCACATTCCAGAGAGACTTTTGGCCTCTAGCTGCTCCATCGCCCAGACTCTGGCAGACCAACTGTGTCTGTGCTATTTAGTGATATTTTAGGAGAGCCTATGACCCGATCTTTACAAAGGCTTCCTCTGCATCCTTCACCTCCCAAAGCCCATGTCCATGGCAATGTGAATCACATGGGTCTTATATGCAGGTAGAAATGCTGGTTAGCTATTCTTTAGACCCCAATTCTATCTTAAGTGAAATTAAACGGACAGTTTAAGGTATAACCATTTACAACCTGACATTCTCAACATCTTCCTGGGACTGTGGAGACTAACAGTCTAACCACTGTAAACAAAATGCTGCTACCATTGTCTCAAAGTATGAACCTTACACGTTCTTCCCAGGAAAACAATCTGGGCGTTCCTTTAATCTTTAACAGCTCCCTCAACCTGTTGTCAAACGGATTTCAGAACAGATGACGTGACCCCCTTCATTTTACTCTAAATGAGAGGCACAGTACCAAAACATAATAATTTTATAAACCTCATAATTGTAACAGCAGTGCTGTACTATTGACCTGCAACAAGAGTCCCTGATATTAAGCTGCAGGATTTAAAGCTGTGTAAGCTTTTGTTGTGTTGTTTCTCAAGGGGAGAACAAATATATAATGTAGTCCTTTTCTCAAAGCTTTGTTCACTTAATCTGGTCATAATCACTAATTATAAACCGTGAATAGAGACCTTGTGGTTTGGAATATATGTTCATGTAAGTGCCACATGTATTTTTCTTAGTTAAGCTCAACAGGCTTCCACGTATACTTCCAGCATTGGTTAAACTGAATCAGTGTGCCAGTTGTCAATGTTAGAAAAAATTATACTTTTGAATGCATTAGAGGACAAGCAAGAAATATTGAAGCAGAGTTGATCAAGGAAAGCTGAAAAAACTTACTGGAACTGTCATGATAATAAGAATTTTTTCTCCTATGGGATGTATCATATAAATCATTTTAAATTTATGACACTGTCAAAGTAGTGTTCAAGAGTGTCCTTGCAAAATTGTAAGGACTACAACAGACAGTGGTCAGGATTTCCTGTTCCCACATTCCGAGATAGATCAGGAGGACATATGGTAAGTTCTGCAATTTAGCCTATGATTTTCTGATGGTGCAGAACATCTTGATATGCACTGCTGGCATGTGGATACCCAGGAGCACTGAAGCAAAAAATTTTGGCAGTATTTCTGTGGGAAAGAATAAAATACCTGTCTTCAAAAACCAATCAACTTAAAGTTATCTTGATGGTTGGACAGTTTATTTGAAATGTTAATGCATGCGGCTGAACAATGGAGTTCTGATCAGGTCTGAAGATTAAACTGAAGAGAAATTGCGTGTTTAGGCCATTACAGTACGACCTCTCCTGCCCATTACTACAAAACAACTGTAACATGAACAAAAAACAAAATCCCAAAAATGCTGGTTGCTGCTGCTTAAAGCTTCTCCTGTCATGGAATGCCAGACTCATCTGTCTTGCGCCATCCTCACATATCCACTGTAGCTCATCTGCAACCACTCTGACATCCACCTACTCCTCGGTCAACCCCTTTTTCTGCTGCCCTCCACTTTTGCCCTCCAGCAAAAATCTCTGTAGCTTTTCAGCTCTGATCAAATGGCCAAAATACTAACATTTTCTTTTCTGGATGTCACTTTTTAGAATTCTTTTCGCTCTTGCTATTTCAAGTACCTCTGCGTTTATCTTTTGGTCTTTTAGCATACATCTTAGCATCCACATTTCTTCCAAAGGTCTTTGCCTATTGTCCGGGTTTCTGAGGTATACAGGAAAGTGGATAAAATATAGCATCTTATGAGTTTTCCCTTGTTACAAACTGGAGTCTTGTTATTAACACACCTTTCATCTTCACAAAATTACTTCCGGCTATCCCTAACCTTCTAATTTCTGCACCACATCTGCATCTTCTGTTATCATTTGTCTTAAATATACAAAGTTATCTACTTGTTCCAGTGTGACATCATCTACTTCAATCTTTATTGTACATGGCTGTAGGAGGACATGGATTAGAATCTGAATATTGAAGCATACAGGATATTTAGGAAGGACAGGAAGCAAGGAAAATGTGGAGGGGTGGCTCTGTTAGTTAATGATGGTATTAGCACAATAGAGAGGGAAGATCCTAAATTCAGGAAACCAGGATGCGGAAATGATTTGTGTAGAGATGAGAAATGGTAAAGGCAAGAAGTCACTTGTGGGAGTTGTGTACAGGCCCCCTGACAGTCATCACATGGTAGTGTGGAGCATAAAGGAAGAAATAATTGGAGCTTGTCAGAAAGGCACAGCGATAATCATGGGAGATTTTAATTTACATATAGACTGGAAAAGTCAGATGGGCAAAGATAGCCTAGATGAGGAATACATTGAATGTTTTCAGGATGGTTTCTTAGAATAGCATGTTCTGGAGCCTACCAGAGAGCAGGCTATACTAGACCTAGTGTTGTACAATGAGATCGGAGTAATTAATGATCTCATAGTGCCGGTGCCCCTAGGTAGCAAGGACCATAATATGATTGAATTTTACATTCAGTTTGAGGGAGAAAGGAATGGATCTGAGACGAGGGTTTTAAACTTAAATAAGGACAATTATGAGGGTATGAAAGCTGAGCTGGTTAAAGTGAATTGGAAAATTAGGTTAAGGGATAGGTCAATAAACTTGCAGTGGCTAACATTTGAAGTGATATTTCAGAATGCACAGAATAGATGTATTCCAACAAGTAAGAAAAAGTCCAAGGGAAGGACACACCATTTGTGGTTAACTAGAAAGGTTAAAGATAGTATCAAACTGAAAGAAAAGGCATATAATTGTGCAAAGAAAGGTAGCAGATCAGAAGATTGGATAGAATATAAGGAACAGGAAAGAATCACTAAAAGGCTAATAAGGAGAGAAAAATTAGAATATGAGATAAAGCTAACCAGGAATATGAAAACAGACAGTAAAAGATTTTATAAATATTTTTAAAAAGAGGAGTTAACAAAGTGAGCGTTGGTCCTATAGAAACTGAGTCTGGAGAATTAATAATGGAATACAATGGCAGATGGCAGATGAATTGAAAAGGTATGTTGCATTAGTTTTAAACATAGAGATACAAGTAACATCTCAGAAGCAGCTATAAACCAGGAAATGGAAGTGAGGAAGTCAGTCAGGAAAATTACAGTCACCAGAGAAGTGGTACTGAGTAAATTGTTGGAGCTGCGGGCTAACAAAAGCCTGGGTCCTGATGAACTTCATCCTAGGCTCTTAAAAGAATTGTCTAGTGGAGTAGTTGATGCATTGGTTTTAATTTTACAAAACTCCCTAGATTTGGGAAGGTCCCAATAGATTGGAAGATAGCAAATATAACTCCATTATTCAAAAAGGGAGGGAGACAGAAAGCAGGAAACTACAGGCATCTGTCAAAATGTTAGAAGCTATTATTAAAGAAGTTACAGCAGGGCACTTGGATTACCTCATTTATATAAATGACTTGGATGAAGGGGTTGAAGGGATGGTTGTCAAATTTGCTGATGACACAAAGACAGATAGGAAAGTAATTGGTGAAGAGGATATAAGGAGGCTACAAGAATAGATAGGTTAAGTGAGCAGGCAAAGATCTGGCAAATGGAGTACAATGTGGGAAAATGTGAAATTATCTATTTTGTCAGGAAGAATAAAAGAGAAGCATATTAACTAAATAGTGAGAGATTGCAGAGCTCTGAGCTGCAGAGAGTTCTGGGTGTCCTACTGCATGAATCATAAAAGCTCAAGGTCATCAGGAAGAGTCAACATGGTTTTGTGAAACGGAAATCGTGTTTAACCAACTTATTGGAGTTCTTTGAGGAAGTAACGTGCTGTGGATAAAGGGGAACTGGTGGATGTACTGTACTTAGATTTCCAGAAGGTATTTGATAAAGTGCCACATCAAAGGTTATTACGATAAATAAAAGCTCATGGTATAGTGGGTAACAGACTGGCATGGTTTATGATTGGCTGGCTAACAGGAAACAGACAAGCAGACAGTAGGCATAAGTGGGTCTTTTTCAGGTTGGCGAGATGTAATGAGTGGTGTGCTACAGGAATCAGTGCTGGGACCTCAATTGTTTACAATTTATATAAATGCCTTAGATGAAGGGGTTGAAGGGATGGTTACTAAATTTGTTGATGACACAACGATAGGTAGGAAAGTAAGTTGTGAAGAGGACATAAGGAGGCTACAATAAGATATAAATAGGTTAAGTGAGCAGGCAAAGATCTGGCAAATGGAGTACAATGTTGGAAAATGTGAAATTGTCTATTTTTGGCAGGAAGAATAAAAGAGAAGCATATTATCTAAATGGTGAGAGATTACAGAGCATTGAGGTGCAGAGAGATCTGGGTGTCCTAGTGCATGAATCACAAAAGGCTAGTATGCAAGTACAGCAAGTAATTAAGAAAGCTAATAGAGTGTTATAATTTATTGTGAGGGGAACTGAATACAATAGTAGCAAGGTTATGCTTCAGTTGTACAGGGCACTAGTGAGACCACATTTGGAGTACTGTGTACAGTGTGGGTCACCTTACTTAAGGAAGGAGGTAAATGCATTGGAAGCAGTTCAGCGAAGCTTTACCAGACTAATACCTGGAATGAGTGGTTGTCTTATGAGGAAAGGTTAGACAGACTAGACTTGTATCCACTGGAGTTTAGAAGAGTAAGAGGCGACTTCATTGAAACATATAAGATCCTGAGGGGTCTTGCCAAGGTGGATGCGGCAAGGATGTTTCTTCTTGTGGAAAAACCTAGAATTAAGGGTCACTGTTTAAAAATCAGTGGTCGCCCATTTAAAACAGAGATGAGGTGAATTTTTTTCACTCAGAGGGTCATTAGTCTTGGGTATACTCTTCCTGAAAAGGTGGTGGAAGCAGAGTCTTTGAATATTTTTATGGCAGGGGCAGATAGATTCTTGGTAAGCAAAGGTGTGATAGGTTATCGGGTTAGGTGACATGTAGGTTTCAGACAACTATCAAATCAGCCATGATCTTATTAAATGGACAGTTTTCTTTTTGGTTGCTTAAAGATGTTTTCCACCATTAGATCATTTCCTTGGCAAAATTGTATCAGTTTCTCTCTTTCATTTCTCAATCCAAGACCATGTTAATCGACATGCGTTCCTAAGGTTCCTTCATCAATTTTAGCATTTAAGTCTCCTATTACAATTGCCACATCAATTGATTTAACTTGAGCATAACACTTCAAGATGTCACTATAAAATGCCTCTATTTCCTGCTCACTGTGATCTTGTGTCAGGACAGAAACTTGTTTGACAGCCAGGTCAAAATGCTTTCCTTTGATCGTAATCATGATCACTCTTTCTGAGATTGGCCAATGACTTTAACCTGATCTCCTGTATCTTATTTTTACTAGGATTCCTACTCCATTCTTATATTTCTCAGGTGGTGAAAAACAAAGCACAGGATTCTTCTTTACAATCAGACAAGATTCTAACCATCTTACTTCTGCAAGTCCTAATAAGTCAAATATCAAGCTTTCCCACCTGATACAAAGTCTTTATATTCCACATTCCTATTCTCAAGAAGCTACCTCTTCCATTTGGTGTAACAGGCTCAGAAGCTGATCTCTCTTGTAAGTTTAGGTCAACTTTGTCATAAATTTGTCAGTTACTTCATTGGGCAGGGGCTTCTCCTTCCCTGTCACTAGTGTACATAAAAAGCAGAATAATGTTGGAAGTTTGAAACTAACACATTTGATAGTATTTTCAACAAGCTTCTCCAGATTAAAATCCGATCAAAATGAACCTCACAAAAAACTGTTTAACAAATGGTGTAGAATTTATTTCAGAAATCAACACCTAGAAACTAAAACAAAATTACCTGGAAAAACTCAGCAGGTCTGGCAGCATCAGCGGAGAAGAAAAGAGTTGACGCTTCGAGTCCTCATGACCCTTCGACAGGGTCATGAGGACTCGAAGCGTCAACTCTTTTCTTCTCCGCCGATGCTGCCAGACCTGCTGAGTTTTTCCAGGTAGTTCTGTTTTTGTTTTGGATTGCCAGCATCCGCAGTTTTTTGTTTTTACCCCTAGAAACTAAGACTAGATCGGAGGATAAGACTTCCAATTATAAGTCTAACAGTAAATAAACACCTTTCAAAAATGTCCTAAGGAACTCTGCATGCAAATGAATTACATTTACTGCTGTTAGGTAAATAAACCTTGACCTGCTTTAAGTACAACATCACACAAACAGCAACTAAGCTAATCTGGTTATGCAATGTTGGTTGAGAGCTGAAAATTGATCAGGCCAACATGAGGACATGGGATTTTAAGGTTGACGTGAGGGAGCCACAATCTAACATTCCATCTAAAAACTGGCATCTTCCACAATGTACGTGGGCTTAAATATCAGCTAAGGATAAGCACTCAAATGGTACTTGAACTTACAAATTTTTGGCACAGGTGACAATTAGCGTGATAGAATAGGTAAGTAACTGAATGACAACAATGATGCATGTGACAATTTTAAGATCAACACAATAATTTTACATATTTTTTAAAAAATTGTTGCTTCCTTCCCCCACATTAATAATAACCATTCCCTGGTCAAAGGAGAAAGGAGACAATTTGTTTCCACAACCTGTTATAGCACTAACAAATAAGCTTCAAAAACATGCAGTAATAAGTGATGATCATTTACTTATTCATTCTCATCGGCCCTCAGCTTTCTTGAAAAGTAGAGAGCTCAGATCTTCTCGTCCCTTTGACAATATGGTCACTCATTAAGTGAATTAAGTTACTAATTTTGCAATCAACCTTTTTGTGACACAGCACAATTAAGTTCAGGTCCTCAGGACATCCTGATAATATATTGGCATTAAAGCAGTATATTATTTAAATGGAGAGAGAAAGCAGTATATTTTTTAGATGGAGAGAGAAGCAGTGTATCATTTAAATGGAGAGAGATTGCAGAACTCTACATACAGAGGGATCTGGGTGTCCTGGTACATGAATCAGAAAAAGTTAGTATGCAGGTGCAGCAAGTGATGAGGAAGGCAAACGGAATGTTGTTGTTATTGCTAGGGGAATATAATATAAAAGTAAGGAAGTTTGCTACAGTAGTATAGTGCATTAGTGAGACCACATCTGGAGTCCTGTGTACAGTTTTGGTCGCTTTACTTAAGAAAATATTTAATTGCATTAGAAGCAGTTAGGAGAAAGTTCACTCTACTGATTCCTGAGATGAAGAGCTTATCACATGAGAAAAGTTGGACAGGTTGGGCCTGTATCCATTGGAGTTTGGAACAATGAGAGGTGATTTTATTGAAATATTTAAGACACCAAGGGAACTTGACAGGGTTGATGTTGAGAGGATGTTTCCCCTTATGAGAGAGGCTAGAACTAGATGACAGAGTTTAAAAATAAGTGGCCCCCATTTAAGAGGGGATGAGGAGAAATTGTATCTCTCAGAGGGTTGTTGGTCTATGGAACTCTCTTTCCCAGGGAAACAGGGTCATTGAATATTTTTAAGGCTGAATTAGATAGATTCTTGTTTGATAAGAGAGTCAAAGGCTATGCAGGAAGGTAAAAAAAGGTAAGAAAGTGCAAAAGGTAGACAGGAAAGTAAAGTTAAGGCCACAATTAGATTAGCCATTATCAAATGGCTGAGCAAGCTCGAGGAGCCAAGAGGTCTACTCCTAATGTGTATATATGTTTGCACATATGCTCGGATCCCAAAGTAATTTATAGCCAGTAAAGGACTTTCAAGTGTAGGCTCTATTGTAACATAGAGAAATAAGGCAGCTAAATTCTGCACAAATAAATGGCCAGATAAACATTGAAGGATAAATGTAGGCCAGGGCACAGGCTAAGCACTGTAATATCTTTATTATCTATCCTGGGGGGGCCTCGTTTTAACATTTCATCTTAAAATGGAACTTCCAACAGTACAGTGCTAGCTCTATACTGCACTGAAGTATCAGTCCAGTCTCAGTGAGGCTTGAATGCATGATCTTCACACTCAGAGGCAGGAGATGGTGGATCCTGTCGGATGGTTCCCCGAGCAGACTGTCAAAGTCATTTGGGAGAATGCCTCATTGTCAGAACTTTCCAACAAGCACCAAGATGTGGCTTGGCTGGTGGCGAGAAAGGCCCTCCCCATCAGAACCTTCCAACACACCCTCTGCAGGTTGCCCTCGAGGTGGCTGTGGTCGGGACGAGACCGTTGTTCACCTCCTTGTGGATTGGGCCTTTGCAAAGAAGGTCTGGAGAGAAATGCCATGGTTTCTTCAAGGTTCATCCCAAGCAGCGCAGTGACACAGGACTTTGTGCTCTACGGGCTGTTCCCAGGGACACACACCAAGACAAACATCAACTGCAGCTGGAGGATCATCAACTCAGTGAAAAACGCTCTTTGGTCTGCCCAAAACTTGTTGGTCTTCTAGTGCAAAGAGTTGTCCCCAACCGAGTGTTGCAGACTGGCACATTCCAAGGTCCAGGGCTACGTGCTGAGGGACGCACTAAAGCCGCCGCAAAGGCACGATGGGGAAAGTTCACTGTCTAAGACCTTTCTGCCATAGTACGCCAAAGAACTGGGAAAGGTATAGGCCCCTCGGGCTGTATGGCTCACAAGGAATGTATGCATTGAATACTAATTGTATTAGAATTGTATTGAAGCACCTCAGAGTGCAACCTGACGTATGTTGATAACTCCAATATCATTGTATTGTCTGTAATGACCATTTTGAAATGACTATAATATTCATTGATTATATTGAAGCACCTCGTGATCCATGTGTAAAAGTTGAATCTGATTGCACTTTTTGTGATGGAGATTTAGAAATGTTTTGTAATGTTCTTCCAGACTTATTTTATGAATAAAGTATATTTTTCAAAAAAAAATCTTCACACTCAGAGGCATGGATTTGGCTTTTTCTGCTTGCCAATTTTGTTATGGTGGTAGTATGAATGAGCTATGATACCACTTAGTGATTTTTAATGTAGTTTAGTTTTCTCCCCTTATCTCTCCTGCTGAATATACTAAAATCCCTGCTGCCATGCTGTTCCACAGGTGCTGGATATCTCAAGTACCTCAATCAACATCCATACATTAGCACTTCTAGCACAAGTTCCTCGATAGCAAATAATAATGGAAACACTGGTTGATTTTCCCCTCATTAGTTTGAGGGGACTTAAACTCACTGTGCTTCATTGCCATTGTTACTCCAGCTGGGATGAATTAAAGATTACAAAACTGAGTGAACTAGAACCTGTGTGGTTGAACTACTCACTGAATCTCAGGGAGCCCACCAAGTCTTTGAACAGTTCACAAAATATTAGAATATATCCGGGAGGATACCAAACTACTATGGTGTTTACCTATCATATTTGATGTATTGCTCTGTGATTTCAGTTTTGTTAAAAAAATATTTTTATAGTCATAAAATTATTAAACACATTTCTAATAAAACTATTTCATGTCTTAAACATTTTTCATAAAAATATTGTCCTACTTCGGTAGAATGATTACCGCATAGTGTTAAAATGACAAAGGCAGCACTGAAGTCCACGTCAATCTGTGAGCTATTAACCTAATTACTGCTTGCATAATATCATATTAAAGTGGGTTAGTGAGAATCTGACCTATTATAAGACTCAAAAGCAAGTTTCCCATTGCAGTCACAACAGTCTGAATCCAGTACAAAAGTAAAGGACTTTTTTTTTATTTCCCTGTATCAATATTTTTCGTTCCATTCAAATTCCTGGAAATCAGGGTTAGCTGTTAACTTGAGTTATAATCCTATTGATGACTTTAATGTCAACATCCTTCGGTGAACAGCTACTAAGTGGCATCTGCCCCACAACACCCACTATGCTGAGACACTCAGCAACTGATTAAACACCAGAAATCTTGCCAAGAGCTGAGAACTGGTGCATTACACACATGACCAATGTACTTTGAATAACACTTGATCTTTGAGACGGAAAGCTAGATTTCCAGTGCAAGATAACTCAGTGGCACTCTCTCACCTCCTGAGTCAGAAAGCCATTACTCCAGAATTTGAGCACATAATCCAGGTTGATACTTCAGTGCCAATTTAGAGAATGTGGAGGGGTCGAGAGAGGTGGTAGTGAGATAGAGTTGTTTGTTGTCATTGTACACATGAAACCTGATGTCGCGTTTTCAATTATGTTATCAAGGGGCAGCATGAAGATGAGAAACAGGAGAGGATCAAGGATAGGATCCTCTCCTATTTCTCATTTTCATGCTGTCCCTTGGTGACATCGTTGAAAATACAACATCAGGTTTCATGTGTACAATGACAACAAAGAACTCTACCTCACCACCACCTCTCTCAATCTCTCCACCTTCTCTAAATTGAGGGTCAGCAAAGGCAATGGTGCAGGAGTGGGATGAGAAGCTATTGTAGGTGATTCTTTAGCTATGACTAAATAGGTAAGACTCCAGGCAAGTGGAGTCCCACCCAGCTGGCGAGGGAGGAGAGGCATTGGAGGTGTGGTTGACCATGTTATAGGTTGTAGATAAGCTGAGCACAGCTATGGCAAGGGCAGAAATCTTATTGGAGCGTTTCAAACATGGAGTTCTGGGAAAGATGAGCACAGGTTTGGGAGGTGACAGCACATTCAAAGATGTTGGAGAGGAAAGGGAAATTGGAGATGGATGGAAGTTTAAAAAGACAGAGGGGGTCAAGGGTTGGTTTGTTGAAGAAATGTTAGACCCAAGTCCTATTTGTCTTTTAGGTGAATGTAAAAGAGCCCATGGCACGACTGGTAAAGGAAAAATGGAGTTCTGTCCTGGCCAACTCCGATCCCTCAAACACCACTACCAAAGCAGATTAACTGATTATTTCTCTCTTTTTGCTGGACCTTGTGCATAAATTGATTACCATGCCTGTTACACTGGCTCTGAAATGCTTAAGGTGTTTTTACAAGTATCTAAATAGAAAAGAGTGACTAAAGCAAGTTTTAATTCTCTAGAAAGAGAGTCTAGAGAACTGATAATGGAAAACAAGGAAATAGTGGAGACGTTGAATGTGTCTGTCTTCAATGTAGAAGATTTAGAAAACTTCCCAAAGACACTTGAAAAATCAAAATGTGAAAGGGAGGGAGGAGCTTAAAACAATCACCTTCGCCAAGGAAAAGGTGCTGCCAAAACTAATACACCTAAAGGCTGACAAGTCTCCAGGACCAATTGGCCTGCATCCTAGGGTCTTAAAAAAAGTGGCTGCAAATATAATAAAGACATTGATTATAATCTTCCAAACTTCCCTAGATTCTGAAGGGTCCAGTCAGATTGGAAAATAGCTAATGTAACACTTTTATTCAAGAAAGGAGGGAGATAGGAAGCAGAAAATATGGGCCAGTTAGCCTAATATCTGTCATAGGGAAAGTGCTAGAATTCACTATTAAGGAGGTCATAGCAGGATATTTAGAATGTGATCAGGAAGAGTGAACATGGCTTTGTGAAAGGGAAATCATGTTTAACTAATTTACGATTGCTTGTTATTTCCTCAAAAAAACAATGTGAATAAACGGGAACCTGGAGATGTGGTGTACTTGGATTTCTAAAAGCCATTTGATCAGGTGCCACACAAAGGTTACTAAATAAATTAAGGGCTCATGGTGTAGGGGTAACATATTAGCATGAATAAAGGATTGTTTAGCTAACAGGAAGCAGACAGTAGGGATAAATGGATAATTCCTGGGTTGGCAAGCTGTAAATAGAGGTGTGCCACAGGGATCGCTGCTGGGGCCTCAAATATTTACATTCTACATCAGTGACTTGGATATCGGGACTGAATGTATGGTCGTTAAATTTGCTGACGATACCAAGATAGGTGGGAAAGTAAGTTGTCAAGAGGATGTAGAGAGTTTGCAAAGGGATTTTGAGAGGTTAAGTAAGTGGGCAAAAATTTGGCAGATGGAGCAGAATATGGGAAAATGTGAACTTTTCCATTTTGGCAGGAAGAATAGAAAAAGAGTATGCTATTTAAATGGAGAGAGATTGCAGAATTTCGCAGTACAGAGGGACCTGTGTGTCCTGGTACCTGAATCACAAAAAATTGTATACAGGTACAGCTGCTGATTAGGAAGGTAAGTAGAATGTCAGTGTTAATTGCTAGGAGAATGGAATATAAGAGTGGGGAAGCTTTACTGCAGCTGTACAGGCCCTTGGTGAGACCACAGCTGAATTACCGTGTACAGTTTTGGTCTCTTTATTTGAAAAAGGGCATAATTGTGTTAGAAGCAGTTCTAAGAAGGTTCGCTTGACTGATTCCTGGGATGAAGGGCTTATCATAAGATGAAAGGTTGAACAGGTTGGGCATATGATGTTTAGAAGAATGAGAGGTGATCTTAATGAAACATATAAGATCCTGAGGGGACTTGATAGGGTAAATACAGGAAAGAGGTTTCCTCTTGTGGATGAGACTAGAACTAGGGGACACAGTTTAAGAATAAGAGGTCGCCCTTTTAAAACGGAGAGGAGAATATTTTTCTCTGAGGGTCATTAGTATGTGGAATTCTCTTCCCCAGAAAACAGTGGAGATTGGGACATTGAATTTACTCAAGGCAGAGTTAGATAGGATTTTGATAGACAATGGAGTCAAGGGTTATGAGAGAGGAAGACAGGAAAGTGGAGTTGAGACCACAAGCAGATCAGCCATGATCTTATTGAACGTCGGAACAGGCTCGAAAAGTTGAATGACCTACTCCTGCTCCTATGTCCTAAGACATTTTGTGATGTGAAAGACACTATGTAAATGCAGGTCTGTTCTTCCACTCCCATTTCTTTTAGGATAATATGTGTGAAATTCAATTCTACGTCATTAATTATGACTTTTAAAATATTCTATAAATTTGAATTACTATGGGGTGATATTTATACTGCAGCCTAGCACTTTAAGTTGCCTGCCACATGCTAACATTTTAAAATCATAGGCATGTATTTTTAACCACAATGTTTGAAATATTTATGGGAATAGGGGTTGTTTTCTAAATAAACTCGACAATTTTAACAATACAATCTTTTATCAGGTCATCTCTTCTGTCCTGTTACATAAGGATTCTGTATTTCACATGATGCATACTAATTGATGATTCAGGAATATAAATTTTAATACATTTACTTACTTGCGTTGGAATATTTCTTCTTCTTTTTTCAATTTAATTTCCATTCTATTGACTTTGCCCTCCAGTTCTTTTATCCTGATAAAGAGAAACTCAGAATATATAAAGCTTCCTGATTTCTACAGATTCACTCTAAGGTCTAACAAGCTCAAAACTTTGAAAGAAAATGGAGCTTCCATTTTGCTTTGCAAGGATAGTAACATTTTAAAATCACAGCTTTATGACCTTAATGCTGGAGCATTCATAACTCATTGGGCAGAATTTTGCTGTCGGTGAGCAGGGGGCGGGGCCCGCTCGCCATTGCGTGAAATGACACAGGATGATGTCAGGGGTTCCCCCCAATGTCATCCCGCCCCATTTAAATTTTCAGGAAGGCAGGGGCACAGCAAAATCAGCTGTGCGCCCGCCAACCTGTCAATGGCCATTTGAGGCCATTGACAGGATCATTTAAACAATTAAAGGACCTGCCCATCCAACCTTAAAGGTTGGCGGGCAGGCCAGGAGCCCCAGCAGGGAATAGAAAAAACATGAAACCTCATCCATGGGCAGGATGAGGTTTCAGACAGGGTTTTAAACAGTTTAATAAAGTTTTACTCTAATTTATGAACATGTCCCATTTCATGTGACATTGTCACATGAGGGGGACTTAAGGTTTTTTTTTTCTATTTTTAATCTTTTTAAAAGTGTCAGTGATTTCCCTGAGGCAATACTTAACCTCAGGGAGATGTGCGCTCTTTCATGTGCATGCACGAAAGAGTGCACTCTCGCTTTTGGGGAATCCCCCCGCCTGTACAGGAAGCGCATAGTGCTTTCCGCCAGATGTCACACTGGGTGGGCCTTAATTGGCCCACCCACATAAAATGGCGGCGGGGCCCGCTTCTCCAGCAGGGATCAGCTCCCCGCCCACCGGAGATTGTGTCGGGCCCACCCGCCTGACAAGCAGAAAATTCTGCCCATTGTAATCCCTTCAGTCTCTGGCAAAGGAATTTTGCAACATAATTGAATGAAACGTTGCTGCAATAGCAAACAGTTTATAGTTTACTCAAGAGTATAAATGTGATTAGTTGAAAAGATATGAAATGATTAATAATTGTTATGCTAATCCACTAACTGAAATCAGCAGACAGTCCTCAGTGACTGAAATCTGCCAGCAACAGGTCAAGAGCCCAATAGTCATTAGTATTACAATACACAGATGTAGATGAACATAAATCACTGTTTTCAGATCAATTTCGTATTTGAGCTTGCCTCCCCAAATATCTTCTCTCTCCTCATGAAGGCAGTGTCCCATGCTGTTCCATGCATGCCAGTGGTTCTCACAAGTGGCTATCAAATCTTGTGTGACATTTGACAGTAAGCAATAGTGAGCTATTTGAACTTAGAGAGGAAGGATGGATAGAAATTACAATTAAACCCATTCCTGTCCTCACCCAATGTCCATATGCAAACTTCCAGAATAGGAATCCCTCATCTTCCCAATGTACTGGCCAACTATGGTACACCTGCTGAAATCAGCTAAATCAGAATAGACCACAAGCTGAATCCTATTTCTCATAATGGAGGAGATCACCTTGTATGAAGATATGTACAGTATCACATTGATCAGGTCTCCTGGACTAGATGGAGAAGAATAATTTTCCAGGTCATTTTTCCTCAAATTGGTCAGGGCTTTTATCTGGTTTTTCACTTCTCCCCTACTCTACTCTAGGCTACTCTAAAACACTTTGTTCAAAAGTTTCCCAGTGTAATGCTCAATGTCAACCAATATACAACAAAAAGGTATATATTTTTTCTTTAACTGTACAATGCTTACACAAGAACACAAGGGCTAACAGCAGTAGACCATATGAGACATTGAACCTGCTCCGCCAATCAGTATGATCATGGCTGAGCTTGGGCATCAACTACACTCCCCAAGCTCCCCAAGATAAAACCTGGACTACAGATAAGAAACTGGTATAAGAGAATTAAGCAATAGTTACTTCTTGGGGGTGTGGTGGGGGAGGTGATGAAGCTAGGCAAAGGGAAAGCAGTACTTTTGTGAATGTACCAGCAATCAGTGCTAGGGTTTCTACTATTTCTAATTTTATATCAAAGCTGTGGATTCATAAACTCAATGTAAACAGTTTTAATTCAAAGATGACACTAAATTGAAAGAAGGGTAATTCTACAAAAAACGTCTGGATTAAAACTGTAGCAGAATTTTCCAGATTATTCTTCCCAAATTGGTCAGAGTTTTTATCTGGTTTTTCACCTCTCCCAGGCTACGCCAAAACATTCCTAGTGTAATGTTCAATGTCAGTCAATATGACACAAATAGGTATATTTTGGGGGGCAGAACTGTAGCAAATGAAATTCAAAGCTGAGTTGTACAAGGTACTACACAAGGGAAATGAAAATGAATAACACTTGTACTCCATGAATGATCGAAAAGTTAAAAAACTGCAAATACTGGAAATATAAAATAAAAACAGAGGAGGCTTGGGTTGCTCAGCAGTTCGGGAAACATCTGTGGGGTGAACGGATAAATTAACAATGTGAGTACAGAGTCTGCCAAAAGTTTTGGCAAAGAGTTTTGAGAAAGGCTCCACACCCAAAATATAACCTTGTTGATTTTCTCAACAAACACTACCTTGCCTAACAATTACTTCCGATTCCATGAATCATACCGAATTGGCTGAAGTTAAAAGAGATCTAGTTGAGGTAGTAAACTTTGCACTTAGCATAGTTAATCAGTATGAAGCAGCAAGTAACAAAGTAAATAGAATGTTGCATTACTGAGCATCAGTCCAATATAACTTGGGAAGATATCATGCTGAAGTTGTGAAGCGCTTTGGGCATTCCACATCGAGAACAGCATGTAATTTTTCCCACCATGAGATGTGAAGCTTTCAAGCCCTATTAGTGGTATAGAAAAGAGCTAAAAGGCCAATGATCTGTGTCAAACGGTTTAATCATGAGGCAAGACTGGAGAAACTCAGGCCTTCAGCACTGAAGGAAGTGATTGAGCAGGAACTTAATAGGAGTATGAAGTGGTACAGTAGTTTGTTTTTACATCCACAATAAATTATCGCTCTTAAACATTTGCCCATCCCTTCAATTTGTCACGATGACCTTGAGTGCACTCAATTGGGCACCTGGTTAATAGAGTTTGCTGATAGAGCCAAGTCATCAATAAAAGCATTAGATTCCATACCCATAACAAATAGAGTAATCCGTGAATCCAGAGCATGCTAGTGAATGGAACTCTTTCCAGTTCAGCCTTTACTTCTGCCTCTGTTAGCTTCAAGTTCCTTCTGTTCTGCCCCAACAATATGCCACAGCTCCAACCTCCAAAAAATATCAATTTCGCACATCGATCATCTGAACTTATAAATCAGATTTCCAATTAATAGGGCCAGTTGTAAGTCCATGCCCTCAGAAACAGGAACGAGAACATCCAAACCCATTTCCAAAAGGATTGTTACACTTTCATTCCATCAGTCTGGATTTTATCCTTATAATAATAAAAACAAAAAACTGCGGATGCTGGAAATCCAAAACAAAAACAGAATTACCTGGAAAAACTCAGCAGGTCTGGCAGCATCGGCGGAGAAGAAAAGAGTTGACGTTGAGTCCTCATGACCCTTCAACAGAACTAGGTAAATCCCAGGAAGGGGTGAAATATAAGCTGGTTTAAGGTGGGGGGGGAGAGAAGTGGAGGGGGTGGTGTGGTTGTAGGTAAAAGCAGTGATAGGAGCAGATCATCAAAAGATGTCACAGACAGCAGAACAAAAGAACATATAGATGTCGAAGTTGGTGATATTATCTAAACGAACGTGCTAATTAAGAATGGATGGTAGGGCACTCAAGGTATAGCTCTAGTGGGGGTGGGGGAAGCATAAAAGATTTAAAAATATTTAAAAATAATGGAAATAGGTGGGAAAAAGAAAAAACTATATAATTTATTGGAAAAAAAAAGGAAAGGGGAAGAAACAGAAAGGGGGTGGGGATGGTGGAGGGAGGTCAAGACCTAAAGTTGTTGAATTCAATATTCAGTCCGGAAGGCTGTAAAGTGCCTAGTCGGAAGATGAGGTGTTGTTCCTCCAGTTTGCGTTGGGCTTCACTGGAACAATGCAGCAAGCCAAGGACAGACATGTGGGCAAGAGAGCAGGGTGGAGTGTTGAAATGGCAAGCGACAGGGAGGTTTGGGTCATTCTTACGGACAGACTGCAGGTGTTCTGCAAAGTGGTCGCCCAGTTTAAGTTTGGTCTCTCCAATGTAGAGGAGACCGCATTGGGAGCAACGAATGCAGTAAACTAAGTTGGAGGAAATGCAAGTGAAATGTTGCTTCACTTGAAAGGAGTGTTTGGGCCCTTGGACGGTGAGGAGAGAGGAAGAGAAGAGAGAGAGGAAGTCCCTTGCTTTGGATTTTATTTTTGATCCTAGAGGTGAAAGACCACTATCCTCCACACTTCTAAAATATCTTCATAACTCTTTTAAAAACTTCATGTACAGAAATAAACAACTAAAGTCCTCATACATTCGCAAAAAATCCAGAAGATTATAGATATTGTCTGTAAATCATATCTTAAAAGAACTAAAAAATATATAAACGTTTTCATACAACACAAACCTGACTTCTTTTAAGGCAACTACATCTTTCAATTCACACTCTTTTCTTTGAAGCACTTTCTCCATTTGACTGTTTGTTTTCTCTGCCCTTTGAAGTGATTCTGTAGCCTTTACTCCTGCCTCCTTCAGAAGTTCCAATTCTCTTGACAGAAGTTTCACCTGTAGTGGGAAATTATAGGACAACATAGATTTAAAACAATAAAGAAACATATTTAGGCCATGGCAATATATGCGAAGAATAACATTTTTCAGCTACACCTTGCTAAGAATTGATATAGACATTACATAAAGTGGAACCACAAATAACTGCACTATTGATTGTTCAAAAGAATTTTCATGGAAGTTTGAGCTTAGATAACCATACATCAGCTAAATACAACTGAATATTTTTAAATATACAAGTTGATGTCATCTCCTCCCTCTTCCTTGCTTGTCCCATTTCTTCTTTTCGATTCCCTCCTTATCCATTTTAAATCTAGTTGACCTAAAAACTAAGATAAAAACAAAAAACTGCGGATGCTGGAAATCCAAAACAAAAGCAGAATTACCTGGAAAAACTCAGCAGGTCTGGCAGCATCGGCGGAGAAGAACAAAGTTGACATTTCGAGTCCTCATGACCTTTCAACAGAACTAAGTACAAATAGGAGAGGGGTGAAATATAAGCTGGTTTAAGGTAGGGGGGTGGGAGGAGAGAAGTGGGGGAGAGGTGGTTGTAGGGACAAGCAAGCAGTGATAGGAGCAGGTAATCAAAAGATGTCACAGACAAAAGAACAAAGAGGAGTTGAAGGTGGTGATATTATCTAAAAGAATGTGCTAATTAAGAATGGATGGCAGGACGTGCAAGGTACAGCTCTAGTGGGGGTGGGGTTAATTAAGACTAAAAAGGCATAAAAGGTATAGATTTAAAAATAATGGAAATAGGTGGGAAAAGAAAAATCTATATAAATTATTGGAAAAAACAAAAGGGAGGGGGAAGAAACGGAAAGGGGGTGGGGATGGAGGAGGGAGTGCAAGATCTAAAGTTGTTGAATTCAATATTCAGTCCGGAAGGCTGTAAAGTGCCTAGTCGGAAGATGAGGTGCTGTTCCTCCAGTTTGCATTGAGCTTCAATGGAACAATGCAGCAAGCCAAAGACAGGCATGCAGGCAAGAGAGCAGGGTGGAGTGTTAAAATGGCAAGCGACAGGGAAGTCTGGGTCATTCTTGCGGACAGATGGAAGGTGTTCTGCAAAGCGGTCGCCCAGTCTGCGTTTGGTCTCTCCAATGTAGAGAAGACCGCATTGGGAGCAACGAATGCAGTAGACTAAGTGGGGGGAAATGCAAGTGAAATGCTGCTTCACTTGAAAGGAGTGTTTGGGCCCTTGGACGGTGAGGAGAGAGGAAGTAAAGGGGCAGGTGTTGCATCTTTTGTGTATGCATGGGGAGGTGCTGTAGGTGGGGGTTGAGCAGTAGGGTGTGATGGAGGAATGGACCAGGGTGACCGGGAGGGAACGATCCCTACGGAACGCCGCCGGGGGGGTTGAAGGGAAGATGTGTTTGGCAGTGGCATCATGCTGGAGTTGGCGGATATGGCGGAGGATGATCCTTTGAATGCGGAGGTTGGTGGGGTGATAAGTGAGGACAAGTTTCTGGGAGGGAAGAGAAGGCATGAGGGCAGATGCGCGGGAGATGGGCCGGACACGGGTAAGAGCCCTGTCAACGACCATGGGTGGAAAACCTTGGTTAAGGAAGAAGGAGGACATGTCAGAGGAACTGTTTTTGAAGGTAGCAACATCAGAACAGATGCAACGGAGACGAGGGAACTGAGAGAATGGGATGGAGTCCTTACAGGCAGTGGGGTGTGAGGAGCTGTAGTTGAAGTAGCTGTGGGAGTTGGTAGGCTTGTAACGGATATTGGTGGACTGACTATCACCAGAAATTGTGACAGAGAGGTCAAGGAAGGGAAGGGAAGGGTCAGAGATGGACCATGTGAAAATGATGGAGGGGTGGAGACTGGAAGCAAAATTAATAAATTTTTCTAGGTCCCGACGAGAGCATGAAGCAGCACCGAAGTAATCATCGATGTACCGGAGAAAGAGTTGTGGGAGGGGGCCAGAGTAGGACTGGAATAAGGAATGTTCCACTTAACCCATAAAGAGACAGGCATAGCTGGGGCCCATGCAGGTACCCATAGCCACACCTTTTATTTGGAGGAAGTGAGAAGAGTTGAAATTGTTCAGTGTGAGAACAAGTTCAGCCAGACGGAGGAGAGTAGTGGTGGATGGGGATTGTTTGGGCCTCTGTTCAAGGAAGAAGCTAAGGGCCCTCAGACCATCCTGGTGGAGGATGGAGGTGTAGAGGGATTGGTGAACAGGAGGCGGTTGGGGCCAGGGAACTGGAAATTGTTGATGTGACGTAAGGTGTCAGAGGAGTCACGGATGTAGGTGGGAAGGGACTGGACAAGGGGAGAGAGAATGGAGTCAAGATAACGAGAAATGAGTTCCGTAGGACAGGAACAGGCTGACACGATCGGACTTCCGGGACAGTCCTGTTTGTGGATTTTGGGTAGGGTTTAGAAGCGGGCCTTCCGAGGTTGGACGACTATCAGGTTGGAAGCTGTGGAAGGAAGATCTCCAGAGGAGATGAAGTCAGTGACAGTCCTGGAAACAGTGGCTTGTTGTTCAGTGGTGGGGTCATGGTCCAGGGAGAGGTAGGAGGAAATGTCTACGAGTTGACGCTCAGCCTCTGTGAGGTAGAGGTTAGTGCGCCAGACAACAACAGCACCACCCTTGTCAGCGGGTTTGATGACAATGTCAGGGTTGGACCTGAGAGAATGGAGTGCAGTAAGTTCAGAGAGAGACAGGTTAGAATGGGTGAGAGGAGCAGAGAAATTGAGACAACTAATGTCGCACCGACAGTTCTCAATGAAAAGATCAAGAGAAGGTAAGAATCCAGAGGGAGGGGTCCAGGTGGAGGGAGAACATTGGAGGTGGGTAAAAGGATCCATTGAATGGGGAGGACTCCTGCCCAAAGAAGTGAGCACGGAGAGGAAGGCGGCAGAAGAAGAGTTCAGCATCGTGCCGAGCCCGAAATTCATTGAGATGAGGGCGTAAGGGCATGAAACTAAGTCCTTTGCTGAGCACTGAACGTTCAGCGTCGGAGAGGGGAAGGTCAGGGGGTATAGTGAATACACGGCCGGGGACGGAGGGACAGGCAGGGGTGGAGGGTCCTAGATGGGTGTTGGTGTCGATGAGTTGTTGGAGCTTGCGTTCCTTAGCACTTGAGAGAAAGAGAAAAAGTTTCTTGTTGAGGCGTGGATGAGACGAAGAATAAAATGAAACTGGGGGCACGCGCAGTTTTGAAAAAGGGTGCGTCAGTGCTGCTGGAGGGAGAGGTCGAGTGTGTTCATTTGGTGGCGCATGGCACTGAGTGTGGATCTCAGAATGCGACGGGAACAGCAGTCTGAGAAACGTTTTATGTCCCGGAGATACCTGTAATCCTGGGTGGGTTCGAAACATGATGGATGGAATTTCAGTTGAAATCCACGTGGGGTAAGTTGGAGACGGAGACAGTCACTGAGAAAGGAAATATGGCTGTGAAAGTGGGCTTTAGTAAACACCTTGTCAAACACCAGGAGTGAAATGGAAAGCAATGAAGGTGAACAGGGCAAAAGGCCCCCTCCCACAACTCTTTCTCTGGTACATCGATGATTACTTCGGTGCTGCTTCATGCTCTCGTCGGGACCTGGGAAAATGTATTAACTTTGCTTCCAATCTCCACCCCTCCATCATTTTCACATGGTCTATCTCTGACACTTCCCTTCCTTGACCCCTCTGTCACAATTCCTGTGATAGACTGTCCACCAATATCCATTACAAGCCTACTGACTCCCACAGCTACCTCGACTACAGCTCCTCACACCCGCTTCCTGTAAGGACTCCATCCCATTCTCTCAGTTCCTTCGCCTCCGTCGCATCTATTCTGATGATGCTACCTTCAAAAACAGTTCCTCTGACATGCCCTCCTTCTTCCTTAACCAAGGTTTTCCACCCACGGTCGTTGACAGGGCCCTCAACTGTGTCCGGCCCATCTCCCGCTCATCCGCCCTCATGCCTTCTGCTCCCTCCCAGAAACATGATAGGGTCCCCCTTGTCCTCACTTATCACCCCACCAACCTCCGCATTCAAAGGATCATCCTCCGCCATTTCCGCCAACTCCAGCATGAGGCCACCACCAAACACATCTTCCCTTCATCCCCACCCGGCGGCATTCTGTAGGGATCGTTCCCTCCGGGTCACCCTGGTCCACTCCTCCATCACCCCCTACTCCTCAACCCCTACCTACGGCACCTCCCCATGCATACACAAAAGATGCAACACCTGCCCCTTCACTTCCTCTCTCCTCACCGTCCAAAGGCCCAAACACTCCTTTCAAGTGAAGCAGCATTTCACTTGCATTTCCCCCAACTTAGTCTACTGCATTCGTTGCTCCCAACGCAGTCTCCTCTACATTGGAAAGACCAAACGCAGACTGGGCGACCGCTTTGCAGAACACCTTCCGTCTGTCCGCAAGAATGACCCAGACCTCTCTGTCGCTTGCCATTTCAACACTCCACCCTGCTCTCTTGCCACATGTCTGTCTTTGGCTTGCTGCATTGTTCCAGTGAAGCTCAACGCAAACTGGAGGAACAGCACCTCATCTTCCAACTAGGCACTTTACAGCCTTCCGGACTGAATATTGAATTCAACAACTTTAGATCTTGCACTCCCTCCTCCATCCCCACCCCCTTTCCGTTTCTTCCCCCACCCTTTTGTTTTTTCCAATAATTTATATAGATTTTTCTTTTCCCACCTATTTCCATTATTTTTAAATCTATACCTTTTATGCCTTTTTAGTCTTATTTAACCCCACCCCCACTAGAGCTGTACCTTGCACGTCCTGCCATCCATTCTTAATTAGCACATTCTTTTAGATAATATCACCACCTTCAACACCTCTTTGTTCTTTTGTCTGTGACATCTTTTGATTACCTGCTCCTATCACTGCTTGCTTGTCCCTACAACCACCTCTCCCCCACTTCTCTCCTCCCACCCCCCTACCTTAAACCAGCTTATATTTTACCCCTCTCCTATTTGTACTTAGTTCTGCTGAAGGGTCATGAGGACTCGAAATGTCAACTTTGTTCTCCTCCGCCGATGCTGCCAGACCTGCTCAGTTTTTCTAGGTAATAATTCCAAAGGAATCCAAATACTATGATTTTATGCTATGTTACAATGTCATGTAAGTTGACATAGCCGTGTCAATTTAATAAAGCCAACACCAAATTTATAGAACAGCATGATAGACATCTGCTTATGCTATGCATTTTACTTCATCACATAACAGATAAGATGCAACACCCATGCTATATAGAAATAAAGGAATAGGAGCTGGAGAAAACCATACAAGTTGAGCTTGCTCTGCCATTCAACATGATCTTGGGCTTCAACTCCACTTCCCCACCTTCTCCCAATATCCCCCGCCTTCTCCTAATATCCTCCGATTCCCTGAAGGACCAAAAATCTGTCTCTCTTAGCCTTTGATACATTCAATGATGGGGCATTCACAACTTTCTGGGGTAGTGAATTGCAAAGATTGTAAAGAAATTTCCCCTCATCTCAGTCCTAAATAACCAGTTCCTTATCCTGAAACTGTGCCCCCTTGTTCTAGGTTCCCCTGTCGTGGAAAAAGTCTCAATATCTGTTCTGTCAAACTCTTCAGAATCTTGAATGTTTCAATGAGATCACCTTTTATTCTTATAAACTCCAGAAAATATAGGCCTAATTTACTCAGCCTCTCATCATATGACAACCCTCTTATCCCAGAGACCAATCTAGAGAACACTTTGCTGTACTGCCTTCACTACAATTATATCCTTCCTTAAATTTGGAGACCAAAATTACACACAATATTCCAGGTTTAGTCTCACCAAAGCACTATACAATTGTAGCAAGTCCTCACTATTCTTGTACTCCAATCCCCTTGCAATAAAGGCCAACATGCCATTTGCCTACCTAATTGCTTGCTATACCTGCACGCTAAACATTTTGTGTTCCTTGTACGAGTACATCCAAATCTCTCTGAACATCAACATTTACAAGTTTCACACCTTTAAAACATATTCTGCTTTTCTATTCTTACAACTAAAGTGAATAATCTCACACTTTCTGCATTATACTCCATTGGCAACCTGTTGCCTACTCAATTAACCTTGGCTATATGTCTTTGCAGCCTCTTTGGTGTCCTCCTCATAGCTTGCATTCACACCTAGCTTCGTATCGTCAGCAAACCTGGATATATTACTCTCTGTCTCTTTCTCTGTCATTAATATAGATTTAAAAATGGCTGAGGCCTTGGAACTGATCCATGTGTCACAGCCTGCCAATGTGAAAATGCCCCATTTATCCCTACCCTCTGCTTCCAGTCTGTTAACCAGTCCTCAATCCATGCCGCAACTCCATGAGGTCTAATTTTGTGTATTAACGTTTTGCGTGGCACCTTATTGAATGATTTTTGGAAAACCAAGTATAATACATCCACTGGCTCCCATTTATGTTTCCTACAACTTACATCCTCAAAAAATTCTAACAAATTTGTCAAAAATCATTTCCCTTTTGTAAAACCACATTTACTTGAGGCTAGGAATTCTGTGGCGAGTAACTCACTTCTTAACTCCCCAAAGCCTGTTCATCATCTACAAGACACAAGTCAGGATTGTGATGGAATACTCTCCACATGCCCGGATGAGTGCAGCTCCAACAACACTCAAGAAGCTTGACAGCAACCAGGACAAAGCAGCCCGCTTGATTGGCAGTCCATCCACAAATATTCACTCCCTCCACCACTGACGCATAGTGTGTACCATCTACAAGATGCACTGCATCCTTAGACAGCACCTTCCAAACTCATGACCTCTACCATCTAGAAGGACAAGGGCAGCAGACACATGGGAACACCACTACCTTGAATTTCCCCTCCAAGCCACTCACCATCCTGATTTGGAACTATATTACTGTTCCTTCACTGTAGCTGGGTCAAAATCCTGGAACTCCCTCCCTAACACTGCTGTGAGTGTACCTACACCAGAGGGACTGCAGAAGTTCAAGAAGGCAGCTCACCATCACCTTCTCAAGGGTAATTAGAGATGGGCAATAAATGCTGGCCTAGCCAGTGACACCCACATCCCATAAATGAATAAATAAATTTTAAAATCCTATTATGCTTTTCTAAGTGCATTGTTAAGACTTCCTTAATATTAGATTCCAGCACTTTCCCAATAACTGATGTCAGGCTAACTGGCCTGTAGTTCCCTGTTTCCTCTCTCCCTCCTTTGTGGAATAGAGATTTTATATTTGCTAACTTTCAATCGGCAGCGACTGTTCCTGAATCTAGGGAACTTTGAAAAAGCATAGCCAGTGCAGCCATTCTCTCTACAGCTATCTCTTTTGAGAACTTGAGGAGGTAAGCCATCAAATCAGATTTGTCAGATTTTAGACCCCTGAGTTTTTCCTTTCTCTTCTCTGCTCTAGTTCTGGTATGTACCTTCTGTCTTCTACTGTGAAGACAGACACAAAATATTTGCCATTTCCTTATTCCCCATGATAATCTCTCCTGTCTCTGCTTCTAAGAGATTTTATTCTCAATGGCATGTATTTTTGTTAAACATGTTAAATCGTTTTTTTTTAAATGTTTCCTACCGTTTATTCCCTCCATACCTTTCAGCCTACAGTAATTCCTCCCTTAATTTTGTAATTGCATTCCTGAAAAGTCCAACTTTAAATGAAACATTGAGTGAATCAGATTTTACCATTACAACCAATGTAAACTGTAGTTAGGTACTGTAGTACCATTCTCGTCATAGAAATTATTAAAAAATTACACCCTGTAATTTGAAATACTGTTCATTCCTAAATTCCTATATTAATAGATGAAATATTTTATAAAAAATTATTTAAAAATATAAATGAAATATGCTGCCCCTTTCTAATCAACCTCCTGCTTGCCGACTCACTTGCTCACCAATCCTCCCTTTCACCACTTCCCTCTCCCACTCCCTCTTGCTTGCCACTTCCTCCTCTCAAACACGCGTTGTGTGCAAGGGCATTATTGTTAAACTCTCCATCCGGGGGGGGGGGGGCGGTGTCATGAAAAGTAGTTCAGAGGGGAAAGAAACTGAGATGGAATTAGAAGTTAAAACACAAGTAAACATGAGTCTGGAAGGTAGAGGAAATTTAGGCTAGATAAGAAAAGAGTGAGTTCAGTAAGGCTAAATGGAATATATTTTAATGCAAGGAGCCTGAGGAATAAGACAGACAAGCTGATGACAGATAGGCACGTGGGAGGGTGATATCATAGCTATGACCAAGACTTGGCTAAAAGGGCAGGATTGGCAGCTCAACATTTCTGGTTATAGGGTAATCAGGCGAGAAGTGGGGGGTGGGGTGCTGCAATATTGATCAAGGAATCAATTATAGCAGTGAGGAGGGATGATATCTAGGAAGGATCATCATCAAATGAGGCCATATGAGTAGAAGTAAAAAGCACAAAAGGGGCAAACACACTGTTGGGGGAGTACTATAGGCCCCCAAACAGTCAGGGAGAGATAGAGGATCAAATATGTAATCAAATTTCAGAGAAGTGTAATAGTAAGGCAGTAATAGTGGGGGATTTTAACTAATCAAATATTAACTGGGATAGTTTTAGTGTGCAAGGTAGGGGGAGAGCAAAATTCTTAAGTTGCATCCAGGAGAACTTTTCTAGCCAGTACATAGAATGACCAGCAAGGGAGGAGGCAGTTCCAGATCTAATATTCGGAAATGAGCCCAGGCAGGTGGAAGGCGTATCAGTAGGGGAGCATTTTGGAGATAGTGACCATCATTCAGTTAGATTTAGGACAGTTATGGAAAAGAATAAAGTTGGGCTGGGACTAAAAGTTCTAAACTGGAGAAACGCTAATTTTACTAAGAGGAGATGCAATTTGGGCCAAGTGGACTGGGAGCAGCTACTTGCAGATAAAACTGTCAGAGCAGTGGGAGGCATTCAAGGAGGAAATAGTGAGAGTGCAGGGCAAATATGTTCTCTTAAACACAAAGGGGGGAACCAAGTCCAGAGAACCCTGAATGTCAAGGGTCACAAAGGTTAGGATTAAGAAAAGAAGATTATGGCAGATACCGATGGCTCAATACGGCAAAGTCACTAGAGGGGTGTAAAAAGTGCAGAGGGGAACTTAAAAAGGAAATTAGGAAAGCTAAGAGAGTGCAGGAGAAAGCATTGGTGGGCAGAATAAAGGAAAACCCAAAGGGGTTTTTTAAATATATAAAGGGCAAGAGAATAACTAGGGAAAGAGTAAGGCCAACCAGGGACCACAGAGGTAATCTGTGTGTGGAAATAGAAGACGTGGGTACAGTCCTCAATGAATACCTTGCATTGGTCTTCACAATGGAAAAGGGTGAAGCAGGTATAGGCATCAGGGTGGTGGACTGTGAAATATTAGAGGAAATTAACATAGAGAGAGAGGAGGTACTAGCAGATTTAGCGGCCTTAAAAGTGGACAAATCCACAGGCCCGGATGAGATGTGTCCCAGGCTGTTGATGGAGGCAAGAGAAAAGATATCAGGGGCCCTGGCAGTAATTTTCAAATCCTTCCTGTCCACAGGTGAGGTGCCAGAGGACTGGAGGACTGCTAACATTATCCCGTTATTAAAAAAGGGAGGAAAGGATAGACCAGGAAATTACAGGCCAATCAGAGTAACCTCGGTGGTGGGGAATTTACTAGAAAGAATTCTGAGGACCAGAATATACCTGCACTTGGAGAGACACAGATTAATTAGCGTTAGTTAGCATGGATTTGTTAACTGAAGGCTGTGTTTGACAAATTTGATCAGATTTTTTGAGGAAGTAACCAGGAATGTTGATGAGGGTAATGCATTTGATGTGGTCTATGTGGACTTAAACAAGGCTTTTGATGAGGTCTCTCATGGCAGACTGGTTAAGAAAGTAAGAGCCCATGGGATCCAAGGCAAAGTGGCACGTTGGATCCAAAATTGGCTGAGTGGCAGGAAGCCAAGGGTAATGGTAGAGGGATGTTTCTGTGACTGGAAGTCTGCTTCCAGTGGGGTTCCACAGGACTCGATGCTGGGGCTCTTGCTGTTTGTGGTGTACGTAAATGATATGGACTTAAATGTAGAGAGTATGATCAAGAAGTTCGCGAATGACATGAAAATTGGTAGGGTAATAAATAGTGAGGAAGATAGCCAGAAACTGCAGGAACTTATCAATGGACTGGTCGGGATGGCAGAGCAGTGGCAAATGGAATTCGACCTGGAAAAGTGTCAGGTAATGCACTTGGGGAGGGCTAACAAGGTAAGGGATTACGCTATAAATGGTAGGGCCCTGGAAAGTGCTGAAGATCAGGGGTACCTTGGTGTGCATACCCACAGATCCTTGAAAGTAGCCGGGCAGGTAGGTGAGGTGGTTAAGAAGGCAGATGCCTTTATTAGCCAAGACATAGAATACAAGAGCAGGGAGATTATGCTGGAACAGTATAAAGCGCTGGTTAGGCCACAACTGGAGTACTGCGTGCAGTTCTTGTCACCACATTATAGGGAGGATATGATTGCACTGGAGAGGGTGCAGAGGAGATTTACCAGGATTCTGCCTGGGATGGAGGGTCTGAGCTATGAGGGAAGATTGGATAGGCTGGGGCTGTTTTCCTTGGAGCAGCGAAGGTTGAGAGGGCACACGATAGAGGTGTATAAGATTATGAGGGGCATAGAAAGGCACTTTTCCCGTTAGTAGAGGAGGCAATAACCAGGGGGCATAGATTTAAGGTAAGAGGTAGAAGGTTAAGAGGAGAGTTGAGGAGAAATTTTTTCAGAGGGTGGTGGGAGCCTGGAACTCACTGCCTGAAATGGTGGGTGAGTCAGAAACTCTTGTAACATTTAAGAAGTATTTAGATATTCACTTGTGTTGCCATAGCTTCCAGGGCTAGGGGCCAAGTGCTGGAAAATGGAATTAGTGTAGTCAGATCTTTGTTGATCGGCGTGGACATGATGGGCCGAACGGCCTCTTCTGTGCTGTAAATGTCTATGAGTCTATAAGTTTATAAATCTCCCTTCACCTGATACCTCCACCCCCTCTGTTAGGTTAAGGCCATTTTTCCCTATTCTGGCCATATTTGCTGGTGGATTGACGTGTCAATTTTTCAATTTGTAGAATTATGAAGTGAATGAATGCTGTAATCATTATTCATGTTGATCATCAATGGAAAAGTATTTTTTGAAAGACTAATCTGCATTGCAAATACTTCAGCTGCAGTAACCTCACTAAAGCTAACCACATATCATTTTTGTTTGAAACAGCTGTTCATCTTGGCATTGCCAACAAAAGTATGTTTTTTCTATTCGAGGCAAGTTTATCCAAAGTAAACTGGAGAGTGAGTAGAACATTTTGATCGAAGTCTTCCAGAAGAAGTGTACAATGAAGTTTTATATATATATATATATATATATGGGTAGATTATTTATAAACTTTTCCTGTCTCGATTTACAGTAGTTTAGCTTTTGCTATAAGTGCATAATCTCTCTCTCAAACAGCTGCAAGTATTGGGTTAGTAACAAGCCTGACAACATAACAGGAAACAGCAATGAAAACTCCCCACAAACCTTCAGTTCACTGGTAAGTACCACATTACTCATTTCATCTGCTCTGAGTGTAAACTCATGTTCTCGACACCTCAACTCAGCATCAAACTCTGCCAACATTTCCTGAAAGAAAACAAATGTATAAATTAATACTGAGGTGCCATATTAGCTTTAATTAAAAGCATTTTTAAAAAGTGCAAAACACTTCTCATCTTTACTTTTTATTGAATGTTCTCTAAGTATTTCAAAACATGCGTTCCTATCCCATGTGCAATAACAATAAGGAAGAGTTGCATTTATGTAGCGCTTTTCACAGTTACCAGACATCTCAAAGCACCTTACAGCCAATTTGGTACTTTTGAAGTGTGGTCACTGTTGTAATGTAGGAAACGCTGCAGCCAAGTTACACACAGCAATCTCCCATAAACAGCAATGCAATTATGACCAAATTCTCTATTTTTTTGTGATGTTGTTTAGCAGATTGAGCTTCATAGAGCTTCAGCACAAAAATCAAGGCTAACACCCTGGTGTAGTACTGAGGGAGTATTGCACTGTGGGATGCTGCTGTTATAATACCTTTACAATATTCCATATTACAATATTCCATGTGTAACAATTCATATTGTATTAATCTTAAATTGAATTGTAATCAACAATACCCTGCTAACACTGGAAAGTCTGGAGTGTATTTGATCTGACGTCTGCAATGTAAAATTAGCAGGGTATACTGTACACAATATTTGAGCGACTTTGAGCACACTGAGTGGCTGGTTTCCTTTTTCTCTTTTTGGCCGGCACAGACATGATAGGCTCAATGGTCTCTTTCTGCACCATCATTTTTCTATGCTTCTATGCTTCAGACATCTCAAAGCACCTTACAGCCAATTTGGTACTTTTGAAGTGTGGTCACTGTTGTACATGTTCTTTCTGTCTGCAAAGAACAGGGCCCTGTGTATTAATATATGTAGCTCCCAGTACACACGAATGCATCACACTGCAAGCCTGACAGACAATCTTAAATTGATTGTCAGCATAATTCTTAGCGCACTGAGGATTATTTAGCAAATGTTGTCCAATCATGAAATCACATCTAACGTTGGACTCTGTGTTTTGAGTAGGCCATACGCCCCAAAGACTGACAGATCATATCAAACAGCATGTCCCAGCCGCTGTTCGCAACGGACAAGGTACAGATCGTACCCAACCAGCCCGCACTCGCAAAACTCTCACTCTTTGTATTTATACTGCAAACACTTTGAACCCCAAGCAATGGTCCCACAAGCTAATCTTACAAAACCATAGTCGGCATCTATTATTTTTAGCTGTGTAAAAAAATCATTACTTCTGTCTTGGGAATCAAATCTGATAATTTATACATTGATGATATGGGTGTTGTAGAAGGTGGCTGATTGGTCACCCAACTAGTCCAACACTGAAATAGATATTTGATTTTTGTTACATGCTTTTCCAACAAGGAGTATCATGAGGCTGCATAGTATGATTTCCTTGTACTTCACTTCACCAGATTATCTAGGCTCTGAATGGCCACAATTATGTGAAATCAGCAGATACCGCATTGATCCCCAGAGCAAATCTACTAAAGTAAACAAGGGAACAGTGTAATGGGAAGCAGTGACAAATCTCCAACAAAGTGCATTTTAGACTTCAAGGAAATTATTTGAGTGTTAATTGATAACTTTAAGAAGAAATAATTTGGCTCATCTGAGGCTGCATTTACACTACAACTGCAGCCTTTGTGCAAAGCAAAACTTTTTCCCATTGACGTGGCAGTTATAGCGCAAATAGATGGAAATCCAGAGTCTGGAGCAAAGCAATGAGAGACTACCTGGAGGAGGGAGCATGACCCTGCTTCATTTCGTGACACCCAATATACACTCAACACATTTAACATTGGTGCAAAGATGAAACTACTATGTACTAGTGCTAAATTTCCAATGTTACTACATCCTGACAAACAGACATTTCAAACAGCAATGTGACCCAACAAGCCATGCAGTCCTGCTACATTCCCCCAAGTTCATTTCCTAGTCTGAGCTGCATTTATTGATCCATAATGGATAGAGTGGGGAAATGAGACTTACTGGGTTATTCTATAGAAAGCTGGCGTGGACTTAATAGCCTCCTTCTGTGTCATAATGACTCTACGATTTTTAAGTTCTCAAAGAACTGCAATTGATTTTATCACAAAACATGTATTTATTCATTAACTATTTTATTTGTATAATGACATTATGCAGTACAATTTGAATAGCTCGGTAAAAAGGTGACTATTGTCAAGGAAGAAATGGTCTATTTGGATCAAAATTTCAGTAGACTAACCTAGAGCTTCCTCTGATGGTTCAGCATTTTGGCCAGTTCATTGCAATGCAGACGAGAAAAGTCCCAGTTTGCTGATGGTAAGTTACCCAAAATCAGCTGTGCGTTGGTAAATATGTTACCACTGGCTTCTGTGCCTTTGGGTTAAAGCAATGAAAAATTTGCTAGGGTTTGGTCTCCTGACTGTTATTCACAAACCCCTCCTGGAAAGGCATGTGTCTGGACATTGGATTAGAACAAATCAGGCTTGGCTGTGATAGCCCTGTGGTAAAACAGCCTTCTGAAGGCTCACATATAATGCTTGCTTAAATGAGGCACCAAACAATCCATACCCTTGGAAGAAGTTCATGCCCTCAGAAGAGGGATGAAAATAGAAAAAGATCATAGCATTTGTACTTTAATCCTTTTAATTACTTATGCAAATGAGCCTAATTTTTTAAAAGAAAAGCACAGAAAAGAAAGCAAGGGAATACTCAATAAATGGAGAGTTATTGAGAGGGGATGAGGAAGTGAGACACCTTGGAGTGTATGTCCACAGGTCCTTGAAGGTGGCAGGACAGGTGGACAAGGTGGTCAAGAAAGCATATGGAATGCTTTCCTATATTGGGCAAGATATTGAATACAAAGGCAGGGATGTAATGATGGAACTGTATAAAACACTGGTTAGGCCACAGCTGAAATTTTGTGTACAGTTCTCATCATCATATTGGAGGAAGGACATAATTGCTCTGGAGATAGTGCAGAGAAGATTTACAAGAATGTTGCCAGGGCTTGAAAATTGCAGCTATAAAGGAGAGATTGGACAGGCTAGGGTTGTTTTCCTTAGAACAGGAGAGGCTAATGGGTGACCTGATTGAGGTGTACAAAATTATAAGGGGCCTAGATAGGGTAGACAGAATACTTGTTTCCCCTAGCTGAGGGGTCAATTACCAGGGGGCATAGATTTAAGGTGATTGGTAGAAGGATTAGAGGGAATATGAGGAAAAACTTTTTCACCCAGAGGGTGAAGGGCATCTGGAATTCACTGCCTAAATTTGTGGTTGAGGCTGAAACACTCAACTCATTTAAAAGGCACCTGGATCTGCATCTGAAGTGCTGTTACCTGCAAGGCTACAGACCAGGTGCTGGAAAGTGGGATTAATATGAGCAACTCTTTTCGGCTAGCGCAGACACGATGGGCTGAATGGCTTCTTTATGCACCATAACTTTTCTATGGTTCTATGATTCTAGAATAAGAATCTGCAAAGATGCTACTGTGCAGAGCATGACTGCAATGTGATGAGCAAAAAAGTTTACAAACTAAAATATTTAGCTTTTGTTCATGAATTTGAAATGGAAATCTATTAGAACCATATTTGGATCAAATGTACAAATGATGAAAAAAAATCAAGTTCTTTTAAAAAAATTATATTGTCCTTTTAGGCACTTATCTCAGTTACAAATGTTCTGATGAAATTTATTAAAAGTTCATGTATTGTAAATCAGTTGACCCAACATTTCCTAAAAGTGCAGAGTTGCCCATATATTTTTTGTTAAGTTTTGTGTGAAAGGAGTACTATTGCCTGTTGCTACAGATACTTTTGGGTTTTATTTAGCTCTGGACACTGCTACAGTTAGTCTTGTGGTGTCACTTTGGCTGTTCTTGTTTTTTTCTTACTTCTGAGATGTTTGTGCAAAATTTATAGAAGGTCCATTAACCTGGTGTCAGTTTTCTCATACTCATTTCAGCAGGTTGATTATATTTTCACCATTGCTTTTCTTTAAACATGATCAAACTTGCTGAGAATTACAACAAAGCTTCAGCAATAGTGTTTTAAGACTTCCTTGATAACTTAGTGTATGTTTCAAGTTTTCACCATGAAGCAGAGGGTGTGGGAACAAGAGTCCACACCACTTGAGTACTTTAATGTCCTGGGTGACCTTCAGTGATTAAAGGTAAAAATAGTATAAAGGTACGAGTGAATCATATGGGAAATCATGAGGATGTTGTCCCAATAAAGACCTGCATTGTTACAATGAACGTGTGTTTAAGGTAACAAGATGAATTTGAATGAGAAAGCAGCCCTACGGGGGTGTCTTTTTAAAAAAATTAAAAGGCCAGTCTGATCATAGCACCTGTTGCAATTATGAGTTGCCTGTCTTAACTTTAGTTCACATTTCATTCTTGTTAGCTTTTGTTTGTGCTATTTACTTGTTCAGAAGGCACAGAAATGCCAACTCTTTCATAAATCAAGAGATAAAGTCAAAAATAAAGAGATTTGGTATATAAATCATGAATTGCCTTTTTTTCCCTCAAACATAAACCAATATAGAGAAAGTAAACCCAGAAAAGATAGATACAAAATTTTCAAAAAGGAAAATATATCTCCTGTCAAATATTCACTAATGAGATCAGGTGCCCTCTAGTACCATACCACAGATATTTGTAAATCTAGATAGTACTTAACAAATTAAAATGCTCTAAAAGGAAATATTTTCAAATCCCTGGCTTTGGTGATCTGGAGGTTACACCGAACTGGAAAAACAGAAGTCAAAGGAGCTGGAAAACCTATGAATGCAAAATGCAGTTATTTGGACAAATAGTTTCTCCTGTAGAGGCTGGTTCTAAGTAATAAACTATTAGATATTTACACATTACTAAAGAATCTTGGAAAAATGCATACCATGGATCTTACAAGTTTTTCACTAACCTTCCATTGTAAAACATGAACAATTCAGAGAAAATGAATAAAACTTGTCTAAAGTTTATAATGTTTAAAAACACATGAGTACCTGATCACTAGCACAGCAGTGGTTCTCAATTTTTATTGGCTGCAGGACCCTCTTTCATTGGCTAGCTAAAAGGAAACAGAGTAGGCATAAATGGCTCATTTTCTGGTTGGCAGGATGTGACGAGTGGTTGCCTCAGGGATCAGTGCCAGGGCCTCAACTCTACAATTCATATAAATGATTTGGATGAAGGGACCAATGGTATGGTTGCTATAAATTTGCTGATGACACAAAGGTAGATAGGAAAGTAAGCTGTGAAGAAAACATAAGGAGGCTACTAAAAGATATAGATAGGTTAGATGAGTGGGCAAATATCTGGCAAATGGAGTATAATGTAGGAAAATGAGAGATTTTCCATTTTGGCAGAACAAATGAAAAAAAGAGGCATATTATCTAAATGGTGAGAGATTGCAGAGCTCTGAGGTGCAGAGGGATCTGAGTGTCCTAGTGCATGAATCGCAAAAGGCTAGTATGCATGTGCAAGTAAATAGCAAAGCTAATAGAATATTATTCTTTATTGAGAGGGGAATTGAATACAAGAGTATGGAGGTTATGCTTCAGTTATACAGGGCATTAGTGAGACCACATCTGGAGTACTGTGTACAGTATTGGTCTGCTTATTTAAGGAAAGATGTAAATGCATTTGAAGCAGTTCAGAGAAGGTTCAGTAGATTAATACCTGGAATAGGTGGGTTATCTTACGAGGAAAGGCTGGATGGGTCAGGCTTGTATCCGCTGGCGTTTAGAAGAGCAAGAAGCAACTTGATTGAAATGTATAAGATCCTGAGGGGTCTTGACAGGGTGAATGTGGGAAGGATATTTCCTCTTGTGGGAGAATCTAGAACTCAGGGTCACTGTTTCAAAATAAGGGGTAGCCCATTTAATTGAGGAAAAAAATTCTCTCAGAGGGTTGTGAGGCTTTGGAATTCTCTTCCTCAAAAAGGTGGTTGCTGCAGAATCCTTGAAAATCTATAAGGCAGAGGTAGATAGACTCTTGATAAGCAAGGGGGTGAAAGGTTATTGAGGGTAGGCAGGAATGAGGTTAAAATCAGATCAGCCATGATCTTATTGAATGGCAAAGCAGCATGAGGAGCCAAGTGGCCTACTCCTGCTCATATGTTCATTGAAATTATATTACATAATTATCCCAATAAAAGTGTTGCACATAAACAGTACTTCAGCAATACTTAGAAGAAAACTGGTATTTATTTAGAGCAGCAAATTGAGGACTATTTCACTGATGTAGACAACGATGAGACAGACCTGACAAACCACAACTTATATTTATATAGCTCCTTTCACATTTGAGAAACCAGAGGTACACAAGTGTAGCTCCACTATTATTCTATTCTAAGGGGAACTGTCTCAGGGCAAACAACGTCAAGGTGGTCAGTACAAACAATACAAGGACACGCTAAAATCAAGCCTTACAAAATTTCTGCACTGCAGACCAACTCTCTTGAGCAAACACTACAGCTGACCGGCCCATGTGGAGGCAAGCACTGAAATTTGGTTCAGGATGCTTTGAAGACCATCTGTGCCAAACTTGTAATGTGCCCAGAGGAAGGTGGGAACTGCAGCAGTTCTCCCAAACCCATCAACATGAATTGACGGTTGAAGAACTAATACTGGGAGAACAAGGCTGCAGAGCTTCAGGAAGCTGCCGACAAGCATGACCTGAAGGTTCTCCTTGAAGGTCTCCAATCTGTCTATGGTCCCAAAACTAACAGTACCACACCTGCAGACACCAATCAGTTCCTATCAAACAAGCATGGGATTCTCTCTCATTGGCCAAGAATCCACAGTGTGCGACGACACCTTTGAATCACTTCTATAGCATCACATTCTGGACAAGCTTGCCCTCGATCCATCTCAAGCCAAAGTCACTAAGGCCATAATGTAATTGTTTGTGGATAAAGTCTATGGGGGGAGCCGATGGCATTCCACCTGACATACTCCAAGTACAAAGGATCTCCCATGTTAATGAAACTCAGCACCTTCTCGAGGACAATTAGGATTGGGCAATAAAAATACTGGGCTCATCAGCAACGTCCACATCCCATGAAAGAATAAAAAAAAAAGTAAAACTGTCGTAATGGTTCCCATTCTGCTTGCCAGCTACTTTTTGGCCATGTTTTTGTATGCACCCGACATATGAGTACATATTCAGTTCAGGACAGTCTGCAACCTTTTCAATCTTCAAAGGCTCAAAGTTCATACAAAGATCACAGCACAGCTACTAAGTGAACTCTTGTTTGCTGACTACTGTGCTCTCAGAGCACACACTCCGGAGGACATCCAGCTGCTTGTCAACCGCTTTGCTCAAGCCTCAGAATACTTCAATCTTACAATAAGTCTAAAAAATACAGATTTTATACCAACCTGCCTCTGGACATGAACTCCAAAAACGCACAGTCGCTATCAACAAGACGCCCCTCAACTCAGTTCAGAAGTTCTATTAACTTGTGAGTACTCTCTCCAACAATGCCATGTTGGATGATGAAATTGACTATCACCTGGCAAAATCCAGCTCAGCATTCAGCAGGCTTACTTACAGACTTTAGAGAGAAAATGGAGTTTGTCTCAAAATACAGATGAAAGTCTACCAAGCAATGGTTCTCGCATCACCTCACTTTGGCATGAGGTATGGACAATCCACTGGCATCACAAAACAACTAGACGCATTCCTCCTTTGTTACCCAAAACCTATCTGCAACATCAAGTGGCAGGACAGAATCCCATACACAAATTTTCTTACAAGGTGCCACATACCTGGCACTGAAAGCAAGTCATTAGAGTTCAGCATCACTGGGTTGCATGGAGGATTCCCGCATACCAAAGATGGTATTCTATAGCAGCTGAGCACAGGAACCTGCATAGGATGCCCCTAACTCAGAAAGCCAATCTCAGACACTCCAAGTTGGACTCAACTACATGGGAAAAAACAACTCTAGACAGATCCAAATGGAGAAGTCTCTGTCATCAAGCAATCTCAACGTTTGAAGAGAACAGTCAGATCTCAAAAGGACAAGCAAGTACACTGCAAAGTCAATGCCTTCACCTGCCTCTCCCATCAGAGACTTCATACATAATCACAGAATCACAGTGCAGAAGAGGCCCTTTGGCCCATCGAGTCCGTACCGACATGTGAGAAACACCTGACCTACCTACCAAATCCCATTTTCCAGCACTTGGCCCATAGCCTTGAATGTTATGACATGCAAAGTGCTCATCCAGGTACTTTTTAAAGGATGTGAAGCAACCCGCCTCCACCACCCTCCTGGGCAGCGCATTCCAGACCATCACCACCCTCTGGGTAAAAAAAGTTTTTCCTCACCTCCTCCCTAAACCTCCTGCTTCTTACCTTGAACTTATGCTCCCTTGTGACTGACCCTTCAACTAAGGGGAACAGCTGCTCCCTATCCACACTGTCCATGCCCCTCAACCTTGTTCACCTCGATCAGATCACCCCTCAGTCTTCTCTGCTCCAATGAAAACAAACCAAGTCTATCCAACCTCTCTTCATAACTTAAATGTTTCATCCCAGGCAACATCCTGGTGAATCTCCTCTGCACCCCCTCCAGTGCTATCACATCCCTCCTATAATGTGGCGACCAGAACTGCACACAGTATTCCAGCTCTGGCCTCACCAAGGTTCTATACAACTCCAACATGACCTCCCTACTTTTGTAATCTATGCCTCAATTGATAAAGGCAAGTATCCCATATGCCTTTTTCACCACCCCACTAACATGCCCCTCTGCCTTCAGAGATTTATGGACACACAAGCCAAGGTCCCTTTGTTCCTCAGAACTTCCTAGTGCCATGCCGTTCATTGAATACTTCCTTGTCAAATTACTCCTTCCAAAGTGTATCACCTCACACTTTTCAGGGTTAAATTCCATCTGTCACTTATCTGACCATTTGACCATCCTGTCTATATCTTCCTGTCGCCCAAGACACTCAACCTCACTGTTAACCACCCAGCCAATCTTTGTGTCATCCGCAAACTTACTAATCCTACCCCCCACATAGTCATCTATTTCATTTATAAAAATGACAAATAATAGGGGACCAAGCACAGATTCCTGTGGTACGCCACTGGACACTGGCTTCCAGTCACTAAAGCATCCTTCTGTCATTACCCTCTGCCTCCTACAACTAAGCCAATTTTGAATCCACCTTGTATTACCCTGTATCCCATGTGCATTTGCCTTCTTTATAAGTCTCCTTGTCAAAGGCTTTGCTGAGATCCATATAAACTACATCAACTGCACTACCCTCATCTACACACCTGGTCACCTCCTCAAAAAATTCAATCAAATTTGTTAGGCCTGACCTCCCTCTGACAAACATGCTGACTATCTCTGATCAAACCTTGCCTCTGCAAGTGGAGATAGATACTCTCCTTCAGAATTTTCTCCAATAGTTTCCCTACTACTGACGTGAGACTCACTGGCCTGTAGTTCCCTGGCTTATCTCTATAACCCTTCTTAAATAGCAGAACCAAATTAGCTGTTCTCCAGTCCTCTGGCACGTTCCCCGTGGCCAGAGAGGAATTAAAAATTTGGGTCAGAGCCCCTGCGATCTCCTCCCTTGCCTCCCTCAGCAGTCTGGGACACAAATCATCTGGACCTGGAACTTTGTTCACTTTTAAGCCTGCTAACACCTCCAATACCTTGTCACTCAAATATATATTGTAAATAATAATTGTGGCCCCAGCACCGATCCCTGTGACATTCAACTAGTTAGAGATTGCCATCCTGAAAATGCCCCCCTTATCCCAAATCTCTGCCTTCTATTAGTTAGCCAACCCTCTATCCATGTTAATATACTACCCCCAACATCAGGGGCTCTTATCTTATTAAGTAGCCTTATGTGCAGTATCTTATTGAACGCCTTTTGGAAATTCAAATATATTACATCTACTGGTTCCCCTTTATCTATCCTCAAAGAATTTTAATACATTTGTCAGGCATGATTTCCCCCTTCATGAAGCCATGCTGACTCTTCTTGTTATACTATGCATTTCTAAATGTCCTGCTATTACATCCTCGATAATAGATTCTCACATTTTCCCAATGGCGGATGGAAAGCTACGTTAAGCCTATAGTTAGCTGTTTATTGTCTCCCTCCCTTTTTGAATAAGGGTGCTACATTGGTAGTTTTCCAATCCTTTGGTACTTTTTTGGAATCTAAAGGATTCTCGGAAGATTGCTACTAGTGCATCCACCATCTCTGTAGCTACTTCCTTTAATATCCTAGAATGCAACCCATCAGGTCAGGGGACTTACGGGCCTTTAGCCCCATTAGTTTCCTTCGTACTTTTTCTCTAGTGATAGTGTTTATTTCCTCCTCTGCTTTTGCCCTTTGATTATTTAGTATATTTGGAATGCTATTAATGTCTTCTACCGTGAAAACTGATGCAAAGTACTTAATCAACTCCTCTGCCATTTCCTGGTTCCCCATTATTATTTCCCCAGCCTCATTCACTAAGGGGCCTTTGTTTAATTTGGCCTCTCTCTCTTCCTTTTTATATATTTAAAGAAGCTCTTACTATACATTTTTATATTACTTGCTAGTTTACCCTCAAAGTTTATTTTCTCCCACTTTATTATTTTTTTGGTCTTCTTTTGTTGGTTTTTTATAACTTTCCCAATCCTCTGGTTTACCACTAATCTTTGCCACATTGTATTTTTTTTCAATTTGATACAATTCTTAACTTCCTTGGTTAACCATGGTTGGTTTATCCCCTTCCTAGAATCCTTCTTTCTCACTGGGATATATCTTTGTTGTGAGTCATGAACTATCTTCTTAAACATCTGCTATGGTTCTTCAGCCAACTTTTCTGCTAAATTCCTTTCCCACCCCAGTCTCAGCCAATTCTGCCCTCATTCCTTTGTAATTAACCTTATTTAAGTTTAGCGCAGTTGTTTCCGATCCGAGTGTCTCACTCTCAAACTGAATGCTAAATTCTACCATATTATGGTCACCGTTTCCTAGGGGATCTTTCATTCTGAGATCATTTATTAAACCTGCCTCATTACACATTACCAGATCCAATAGCCTGACCCCTGGTTGGATTCACAACATACTGTTCTAGGAAACTGTCCCAAATACACTATGAATTCTTGCTTGTGGCTACTTCTGCCAATTTGATTTCTCAATCTAAATGACAAATAAAGTCATCTATGAGTAATGTACTGACTTTTTTACATGCCCTCATTATCTCCTGATTTATTCTCTCCCCTACAGTATAGCTACGGTTAAGGGGCCTATAGACCACTCCCACCAACATCTTCTTCTCCTTGTTATTTCTTACCTCCACCCATATGGATTCTACATCCTCCAATCCAAGATCCTTTCTTGATATCGTACATATTCGATCTCGTACCAACAAAGCTACCCCACCATCCTTTCCTTCCTGCCTGTCCTTCCAAAAAGTCACATATACCTGAATATTTAGTTGCCAGCTTTGATCTCCTTGTAACCTGTATGTCTCTGTAATGGCTATAAGATCATACCCATTAGTCTCTACTTGTGCTGTTAATTCATTTATTTTGTTCCGGATACTATCTGCATTTAAGTAAAAAGCTATTAATTTTGCCTTTTTACCATTTCTTCCCCCTTTGATTCTATATGTTGCTGTTTTTTTACGTCTGTCACACTCTGAGTATCATTATCTAAATAGTTGCCCTGCAATGCTGCCCATATCCTTTTGCTTTATAAGCCTGCAAGTCCCCTATCCAGAATCCTCCCCTCCTCTATTTAATTTAAAGCCCTCTCTACAGCCCCAGCTATTCAATTCGCCAGGACACTGGTCCCAGCATGGTTCAAGTAAAGCCCATCCCACCAGAACAGCTCTCTTCTACCCCAATACTGGGGCCAGTGCCCCATGAACTGAAACCTATTCCTCCCACACCAATCTACGAGCCACATGTTTAACTCCTTGACATTATTTACCCCATGCCAGTTTGCCCGTAATCCAAAAGTTATTACATTGGAGGATCTGCTTTTTAATTTAGCTCCTAACTGTTCAAATTCTTTCAGCAGACCCTCCTTTCTAGTCCTATCAGTGTTGCTGGCACCAACATGGACACGGACAACTAGATCCCTCCCCTCCCATTCCAAGTTCCTCTACAGCCCTGAGGAGATATCCTTAACCCTGCCATCGGGCAGGCAACACAGCCTTCGGGACTCACGCTCACAGCTGCAGAGAACAGAATCTATCCCCCTAATTATACTGTTGTTCCTTACCACTCCTAGATTCCTATTACCTCCCCCACTCCCAGTACCATGGTGCGGTGGTCAGTTCACTCATCTTCCCTGCAGTCCCCGCTCTTGTCCACGCAGCTTGCAAGAGCCTCATCATAACTGTTGGGCAATTGCAGGGGCTGAGACTCCTCGAGCGCTATCCCCTGGATCCCCATACCTGCCTCGCCTGCAGTTACTCCCTCCCATCCCTGATCACAGACCAAATTTGAATTACCTAATCTGAGGGTTGTGACCCCCACTCCTGGAGCAAAGTGTCCAGGTTACTTTTCCCTTCCCTGACGTGGCACAATGTCTGCAGCTCGGACTCCAGCTCCTCAACTCGGATCTGAAGTTCTTCGAGCTGCATACTCTTAGTACAGATGTGTTTACTCTGGATCACCTTGGTGTCTAGCAGCTCCCACATGCTGCAGCAGCAAGACATCACCCGTCCTGCCATCACTATCATATTTAATTTGATTTATTAATTAATTACTCTAGTATCCCTGCTGTTTACACTTTATTGTAATTATTTTTTTTTTTACACCAGTATCTTTCTTATGCTGTTTCAAACTGTGAAGCTCCCGGCTCTCCTCCCACCGTTTCAAACTTTGAAACTCCCGCTCTCCTCTCGTTGTTTCAAACTGTGAAACCCCCGCTCTTCTCTTGCTATTTCAAACTGAAAATCTGGAAAGCAATATTAGGCTGGATAACTCCCTTTTTTTTTTAAGCTGGCACAGGCATGATGGGCTGAAAGGCCTTCTGAGGATAAATTTTCTATACTTCAATGTGTAAAAAATGGGCGTGGATGTAGCAGAATGACTCCTCAACCCATTTCCTGTCTCCACCTTCCCCAATTCTAGTGAAAAGAAAACAGCAGAAGGAGGACATCACATTTAGGCAATAGAGTTTAGTAAGGGCAAGTACACAATACCCACATAATCCATTCATGATGAAGACTGTTATAGCTCACGTATCAAGTAATTGTTTTCCACCGTTACCCATTGTGTAACCTCCATTTCTATTGAATATGCAATTGGCAGGGGTGTGAACCATCTGTGAATTCCCAGGGTCATCCCTCAATTCCTGCACTAAATGTCCTGGATTACAAACGGTTTCAATATTGTCTCCACTGAAGTGACCTTACTATAAAATGGATCACTCATGCACAAAAACAAAAAAATCTGAGACCAGCCTGAACTGGGACAATGAAACAATGCTCTGCACTATGCTTTGGATAAAGTATTTTCTATAGCAACAGTAAAAGGACTATTATTCTGGCAGGGTGTCCCTGAAATAAGCTTTTGAAAGTTGAAATGTCATAGATGCAAATTAATGGGCAAACTATGGTAATGTGGCTCAACACAAAACAAGTGCTCACAGAAATGAGTGATTTTCAACTAATGAAAATTTTAGCTAGAAAGGACAAATAAATATGCAAATTTTATTAGATCAGGAAATTCAAGTTTGATCAAAAAATCAGGAATCAATAGTTTTGGTCATTAAAGGAAAAAGATTATTGAATCAATCAAGAATGCCCTCAAAACGTAATCACTGAGAATTGGAAGACAGTTCTGAGCCAATTGAATTCAGTTTTTCAAGGAGGTACACTTCCATGGACAAGGGGATGATGTTGTTAGGCCCCAAATAGTACAGAATGCATTCAATAGATTTCAGTCATTATTTAGCAGTTGAATTTCTGTACAAATTTACCTTAACAAAAAAAATTGGATTTCAGAATAGACAAAATAAAACATATTCCATAAGGAGATTTTTGCAGTATGAACTTTTTTAATGGGGTTCTTTTAAATCTACTAAATCAAACAGCAGGTGCAAACCATTGCAGCATCTTACTTACAAAAGTGAGGTTTATAATATGCAGAAAAGTACAAGAGTAAAAACATCTTTACTCTTTCATTTGTTGTCTTCCCAATAGATAGCCCCTGCTTTTGGCAGTATAAGGGATGTCAAAGCCGAAAATAGAACAATCCCTATTTCAGGCACCAAGGGCTAAATGTTGAGATCTGCCAGGGGCATGAATAGAGGTGGATGAGATCAAAAACGTCAGCGCCGGGGCCAGTTTCACTAGGTTCACTGGGGGCAGAGGGGTTGGCCGTGCAGGGCGGCCACAAGATCCCACCTCATCCATTATCAAGGCCAATTAAGATAGTTAACAATTTCACTGCGAGCTCATTAAGGGGCTTATGATTTTCACGGGAACACGTGGGCTGCATGTGCTGTCTGAGGCAGACAGCAGAAGAAAGGCAGACATGCAGTAATGAATCAGTCATGGCTGGCCCAGGGAATTAGATGGACCCAAGGAAAGGGTGAACAGCACAAAGAGAAACTTGGTCACTAGGAGTGGGAGACAGGTGCTAGTGGCTTATTCGCAGCGGACGGGAATGGGGGGAGTGGGTAGTAAGCATTCAGGTAGGGCAGGGGACTGTTAGCCTCCTGGCATTGTGGAGGCATAACAGCAGGAGGCAAGGCTGCCAAACCTAACTGGGGGCCACCTGAGCACAGGAAAGCAGCAGCTGGCAAGGGAGGCATGATTGGGATGAAGGAATCGAATGTATCTTAGCCAAATTTGCTGATGATACAAAGATGGGTAGGAAAGCAAGTTGTGAGGAGGACACAAAGAGTCTTTGAAGGGATTTAGAGTTAAGTGAGTGGGCAAAAATTTGGCAAATGAACTATAATGTTGGAAAATGTGAAGTTATCCATCTTGGTGGGAAGTATAAGAAAGCAAAATAAATGAAGAGAGACTGCAGAAGCTGCAGTGCAAACCAACCTCCCTCTGAGCTTGCAGCACCCTGCTCACTCAGGTCCAACCCCAACATTGTCATTCAACCTACTGTGTGTGGTTAAAATCTGTTACGTTACTAATTTTTCCAGTTCTGATGAAAGATCAACGACCTGAAACGTTACCCAAATGTTAAATGTTTACAGATGCCACATGACCTGCTGAATACTTTTAGTATTTTCTGTTTTTATTTCATAGAATCAGAGGCCATTTGGCTCATTATGTCTCTGCCATCTCTCTGCGAGAGCAATTCATCTAGTGCCACTCCTCTGTTCTTTTTATATAAATTTATGAACATACAATTTAGAAGCAGGAGTAGGCCACTCAGCCCCTTGAGCCTGCTCCGCCATTCAATAAGATCATGGCTGATCTGATTTTAACCTCAACTTCACATTCCTGCCTATCCCTGATAACCTTTCACCCCCTTGCTTATCATAACAGATGAACTGATAGCATAAATAGAAATAAATAAGTATGATCTGATAGCCATTACAGAGAAATGGCTACAGGGTGACATAGACTGAGACCTGAATATTGAAGGGTATGTGACATTTAGAAAGGACAGGAAGTTCAGAAAAGGTGGAGGGGTGGCTCTGTTAATTAATGATGGTATTAGCACATTAGAGAGGGATGATCCAAGTTCAGGGAATCAGGATGTAGAAGCAGTTTGGGTTAAGATCAGGAATGGTAAGGGCAAGATGTCACTTGTGGGGGTGGTATACTGGCCCCCTAATATAAAGACATAATGGATGCTTGCTGGAAGGGTACAGCAACAATTATGGGGGATTTTAATCTACATATAGACTGGGAAAATCAGATGGGCAAAGGCAGCGTAGACAAGGAGTTCCTAGAATGTTTACAGGATGATTTCTTAGGACAGCACGTTCTGGAGCCAGAGAGCAGTATACAGTAGACCTGGTATTCAGCAACGAGATAGGATTAATTGATAACCTCCTAGTGAGGGCAACCCTAGGTAGCAGCAATCATAATATGATTGAATTTTACATTCATTTTGAGGGAGAAACGAGTGTGTCCAAAACTAGTATTTTAAACTCAAATAAGGGCAATTATAAAAGTAGATCCAGAACTGGCAAATGAGATTACGGGGTATGTCAATAGAAGTTCGGTGGCAGACATTTAAAGGGGTATTTCAGAATACACAGAATAGATACATTCCAATGAAAAAGAGAAATTCCCAGGGGAGGGCCCATCATCCGTAGTTAACTAAAAAAGTTAAAGACAGTATCAAACTTAAAGAAAAAGCATATAATTACACACAGACGGGTGGTAGGTCAGAAGATTGGAAAGAATATAAAGAAGAGCAAAGAATGACAAAATGATCAATAAGGAGGGAAATATTAGAGTATGAGACAAAGCTAGCTAGTAACATAAAGACGGATACTAAGAGTTTCTATAGATTTTTAAATAAGAAGGAGTTAACAAAGTGAGCGTTGGTCCTATAGAGAGTGCATCTGGGAATTGATAATGGAAAGTAGGGAGATGCCGGATGAATTAAACAGGTATTTTGCTTCAGTCTTCACTATCGAGGGCGCAAGTAACATCCCAGAAAAATCTGTAAATCAGGAAATGGAAGGGAGAAAGGAACTCGGAAAAATTACAATCACAAGGGAAGTGGTATTAAGCAAGTTGTTAGGGCTTAAGGCTGACAAATCCCCAGGTCCAGATGGACTTCACCCTAAGGCTTTGTAAAAAGTGCACTGGTCTTAAGTTTTAAAAATTCCCTAGATTCGGGGAAGGTTTCATTAGATTGGAAAATAGCAATATAACTCCCTTATTTACAAAGGGAGGCCAGTTAGCCTAACATCTGTCATAGGAAAAATGTTAGAAGCCGTTGTAAAAGATGTTATAGCAGGGTGCTTAGAAATATCCATGGCAACCAGGGCGGAGTCAATATGGTTTTGTAAAAGGGAAATCAAGTTTCACCAATTTATTGGATTTCTTTAAAGGAGTCGCATGTGCTGTGGATAAAGGGGAACTGGTGGATATACTGTATTTAGATTTCCAGAAGGCATTTGATAAAGGGCCACATCAAAGATTATCGCAGAAAATAAAAGCTCATGGTGTAGGGGGCAACACATTGACATGGATAGAAGATTAGCTAGCTAACAGGAAGCAGAGAGTTGACATAAATGGGTCTTTTTCTGGTTGGCAAGATGTGATGAGTGGTGTGCCACAGGGATCAGTGCTGGGGCCTCAACATTTTACAATTTATATAAATGACTTGGATGAAGGTACCAAAGGAATGGTAGCTAAATTTGCTGATGACACAAAGATAGGTAGGAATGTAAATTGAGAAGAGGATATAAGGAGACTACAAGGTGACATAGGTTAAGTGAGTGGGGAAAGACCTGGCAAATGGAGTATAATGTGGGCAAACGTGAAATTATTCATTTTGGCAGGAAGAATAAAAAAGAAGCTTATTACCTAAATGGTGAAAGATTGCAGAGCTCTGGGATTCATAGGGATCTGGGTGTACTAGTACATGAATTACAAAAGGTTCGTAGTACAGCAGGTAATTAGGAAAGCTAATACAATGTTCTAATTTATTGTGAGGGGAATTGATTACAAAATTAGGGAGGTTATGCATCAGTTGTACAGGGCATTGGTGAGACCACATCTGGAGTACTACTTAAAGAAAGATGCAAGTGCGTTAGAAGCAGTTCAGAGAAAGTTTACTAGGGTAATGCCAGGAATGGATGGGTTGTCTTATGAGGGAAAGGCTGGACAGATTAGGCTTGTATCCACTGGAATTTAGAAGAGTAAGAACTGACTTAACTGAAACCTTTAGGATCCTGTGGAGTCTTGACAGGGCGGGTGTGGAGAGGATGTCTCCTCTAGTGGGAGAATCTAGAACTAGGGGTCACTATTTAAACACAAAGGTCGCTCATTTAAGACAGGGGTGAGGAGAATTTTTTTCCTCTCAGGTGACTGAGAGTCTTTGGAACTCTCTTCCTCAAAAGGCGGAGAAAGCAGAGTCTTTGAATATTTTTAAGGCACAGCTAGCTAGATTCTTGATTAACGGGGGGGTGGAAGGTTATCGGGGGTGGTCAGGAATGTGGGGTTGAGGTTACATTCAGATCAGCCACGATCTTATGGAATGGCGGAGCAGGCTCGAGAGGCCAAGTGGCCTACTCCTGCTGCTAATTCGTATGTTCATACAGAAGAACCTATCTCCCTCTGCCTTAAAGATATTCAAGGACTCTGCCTCAACCATTTTTAGAGAAAGAGAATTCCAAAGTCTCAGAACCGTCTGAGAGAAAATATTTTTCCTCATCTCTGTAAGCAGCGCTCTTGCTTTAAGACACAGAAGTCTCGTTGGCCAATATGGCAACCGAACCCACAACATTGACATTATTAGCACCACGTGCTGAGCAAACCAGCCACCGCTTTTCTTGTTGCCCCGCAAATGTTTCCCTTCAGATAATGATCCAATTCTCTTTTGAAATCGACAATTGAACCTGCCTCCACCACACTCTCAAGCAGTGCATTCCAGGTCCTGACAACTCATTGCATAAAGAAGTTTACCCTCATGTCACTATTACTTCTTTTGCTAATGCCTTAAATTGGTGTCCTCAGGTTCTCAATCCTTCCAACAATAGGAACATTTCCTCTCTATCTACTCTATCTATTTTGAATACCTCTATCAAATCTCCTCTCAACCTTCTCTTCTCCAAGGAAAACCTGGAGCCCCAACTTTTCCAATCTTTCTATGTAACTGAAGTCCCACATCCCCGGAACCATTCTCGTGAATCTTTTCTGCACCCCTTTTAATGCCTTCTCATCCTCCCTAAAGTATGGTGGCCAGAACTGGACATAATACTCCAGCTGAGGACGAACTAGCATTTTACACAAGATTATCATAAATTCCTTGCTTTTGTACTTTATGCCCCTATTAATAAAACTCAGGGTCCCATACACTTTACTAACCTTCCCTACCACCTTCAATGATTTGTGCACAGATGCCCTCAGATTTCTTTGCTCCTTCTTCCCCATTTAGAATTGTATCCTTTGTTTTATATTGTTTCTCCCCATTTTTTATGTCAAAAATGAAGCATTTCAGATTTCCAGCATCCACATATTTTGCTTCTGCATCCATTACATTAACTGGTTATTTTCTCATTGCTGTTTGTGGAACCTTGATGTTCGCACATTAGCACATTTAGCTACGTACTAACAGCGGCTACAATTCAAAAGCAATTCATTGCTGGTGAAATGCTTGGGATGTCCTGAGGGTGTGAAAGGCACTGTATGAATGACAGTTCTTTCTTTGATGAAATTGCATGATTTTATTCCCTTCTAGAACATGATTGTTCATTTACTGATGTGTAAATTGCTTGCCATTTTCAATGTACTGATTGGCACTGCAATATCTGAAGTGTTGTGAAGCATTTAAAAAATGCAAGCTGCAAAATTGAATCAGCCAACAGGTAGGAATTCTATTCCAAATTTAGACAGTTTGAAAGGCTGATGTCTTGCCATGCGGAACATTTTCTTGGTGCCCAAAATTTTCAGTCACTCTTTAGACAGCTTCAGTTTCTCTACCATCCCAAACTGAAACTTCAAACAGTCAAAATTCATGCCTCATTACAATAGGATGAATGTCATGCATAATGAATAGTTCACCTCACCAAAGAACAGCTAGAGATTAGCAATATATCACGGTGGCGTAGTAGTAATGCCAGGCTAATGCTCCAGGGACACAGGTTCAAATCCCACCAGGGCAGCTGGTGGAATTTAAATTCAATTAATAAATCTGAAATTGTCATCATTGTTGAGACTAGCTTTCAATGACAACTATCATGGATTGTTGTAAAAACCCTACGGAAGGAAACCTGCCATCCTTGCCCAGTCTGGCCTACATATGACTCCAGACCCACAGCAATGTGTGTTTGTCTCTTAATTGCCCCCCTGAAATGGCCGAACGAGACACTCAGTCCAAGGGGCAATTAAGGATGGGCAACAAATTCTGGCCTTGCCAACTACATCCACATTCCATGAAAGAATTAAAAAAATGTCACTTGTGAGGAAGCCCTAATGTATACTGTCCACCACAGGTATTCAATTCATTTTTTTTTTTTAAGTGATGTAACTGCTGAAGAATAACCTGCATGTGTTATCTTTGAAGTCAAAGTGTTCTAAGAAGACAGGTCTGGGAATGATGTTTAGAAGCAAGCCAACCCTCTGTGCTGACTCATTAATCACTAATCAAGACAGACAATTCTGCCATATTCCAGGCTCCTTTTGAGGACTAATAAACCAACCTATCTTACCAACAGAATCTGAAGAAATTGATCCATTAAGGAGGGACATAGATCCTACTTGCTCGACTCCAAATAACTCCACAAGTCAATACCCCAAGGCTAGGGTACTCCTGACATGTAGCAGGAAGCAGACCATGGTCTGGTGTTGGTAGGCTGCACAGTTCTAGCAGCTTAAAATTAGTCTGTACTGCTGCACATACCTGAGGGGTCGAAATGTTAGACACTACCAACCTGCACCAAGAAACTTTCTGAACTTAGGCAAGAGTTCCTAGGATAGGCTTTTCCTCTATATTGGGCAAACAAACTACTTTTGGTTTCTAGTTTGGTCTGGAGACTTGAACCTGTTGAAGGCTTTTAATGTCAGGTGACTAAAAATAAACACAATGACTTAAGCTAATAATACTCAGGCATTATAGCTTGCAGTAGTTTAATATAGTTCGTTTTCATTCAAAATAGCTTGATCTTCAGTAAAATCTTTAAAATGGTAAAATGTTGATTCCTCCCCACTGTTGAAATGAAATGGAATTAAATTGATTACAGTAGTTGACCCTGCCTCAATATTGAAGACATTTTTTCTAGGTAGTGTTTACTAAATTGCTCAGATATTACATTTTGCTTGGAGCAGGGTATACTTCAAGGTTGAACTCAGGCTAAATAGGCTTGTCACCATACCTGTTTTTGTAAAGCAAGTTGTCCTTCTACTTCTTGGACTTTGCGTTCAAGATCTTGTTTTAGGTTCTTATACTCTTCACGCTGCCCATCAATCTTAGAGTCTTTTGAACTATATTTAAAATAGAAAAAACAGCAGTTCTGAATCACAAATTATTTTTAACTATTGAAACATAATAAGGAAGGAAGGAAGACAACAGTCCTAAAACTGGACATAAAACACATTTAAATATGCATAGTTATAGAGTTGGTGACTTGTATAATTTATATTATGTAAATTTACTGACAACAGAAGGTTAAAAGGACAGCTAGTGCAATCTGTTGACTCCAATCAGGCTTTAAAATTAAAACTGCTGATACAGTATTTAATTTTTAATTGTCATACATAGACAAACAATTAAAAGGCATCCAATGTCTCAAAGTGTCTATCCAACCCGTAGGTGAGCCACAATGAAGGATCAGGTACAATGCACAAAATTATGCTGAGTTAGCTAGTTTTAGCTGAGATAGCAGTCGACTCAATGTCCCAAAGTTATGGCAGTGGGGTGGTTGGGGGAGAAAAACAGGGAACCCATTTACACTTGGTAACTCTTAATATGAATGCGCTCGTAGTCCTCTGTTGAGGATAAGCGCAGGCTCTTCTGTGAAGCTGAGCCCATAAAGCTCATTCCTGGTGTGTATTGGAGAACAACAAATGTCCTAGCAACCCAAACCCAGGAAGCTGTCAATACCTTTGGAAAGAAGGGAAGAAAGTGAACATTGAAAATGCATAGCTTTGGAAGTCTAATAGTTACCTTCAAGAAATTCTGCCACTTACCCTAGCATGAGTTGAAACGTCAACCTCAGTCAAGTAGGAAAATGTGTCTCAAAACTGCAAGAAGAAACTGGCCATTGCTGCTTTCTGTAATCCCAAAACACCATTCTCCATTCACATCTCCATTTAAAATTGCTGTAGTGACTTTAAATTTCTGTTCTAGTGTCACTTTTACATTAGGGAAAGGTATATATGGACTAGGAATATATAAAACCATGCTGTTGATCGATACAGAGCTCAATCTACATGTAATCAGTAAAAACGATGATTAATGGCATCTATTCTCACTATTCTTCATTGGTCCTTGAGAGCCTGACATGTGAGCCAGTAGCATTATAACAAAACACAAAGTCTGTGCAGCATAGCAGCTTCAAATAGAAGGGAACAAAGATCATTTAAGGGGCAGAGCAGCTTTTCCATTCCGACTGGGCGCATATGGTGAACCTTAACATTGTATTTTCAAAAGGCAAGCAGATAAGTGCTTGGGATTAGAATTGCTTACGGAGAATTCTAGATAACACAAAATGGGTTTCAAACAATATTCAATTACTGATGAACCATAATATTTCTAACACCATAACAGCACTATCCACAAACCCACAGACATTCTTATGCAAAATTACTCTCGGCTTGACCATACCTGCGTATTTTCTCTATTTCCAGTTGATGTGCTTTTAGTGTCTGTTGGTGCTGGAACTGCAGATCCACCCGTGTCTTTGTCTCTTTAGCAACAAGTTCTTGCATTTTGTCAATCTGAATTTGCAGATCACTGATCTCTGCCTGTTTACAGTTTTCTGTAACCTTTAGTCGTGCAAACATGGCATCATACCGTTCCAAATCTCGATCTCGTTCCTCCAGTACTTTTAGGTTGAACATAAAGTCCTCTTTCAATATGTTAAATTTTTCTTGCTGTTCTTTCAGTTTTGTTTGTGAATTTTGAAGTGCAGTCTCTAGTGACTGAATGCGCCATACCTGCAGGTCCTTCCATTCCTGTTCCTTTTGAGCAAGGAGCTTATCAAAATTATCTTCTTGAAGCATCCTGGGAAGTTGCACCCTATAAATATAACAAAACAGGTTACTCTAGGATATAGTTACACTGAGCAATGAACGTTACTTGCAGTTCCCAAAAGAGAAAAGTTTCAGCATCACTGACCAAAATGTTAAACCATCTTATGTTCAGTACAAATACTGACTGACTTATTATGTACAATCCAGTTTTTCAGGAGCTGAGATGTACCCGGTTAGGAATGGGTTGGATAATTATTGGATGAGATAATCAATTTAATAAATACTCCACCAGCCACAATGGTTTGAGGCTCAAAATAGAGCTACTTTCTTTTTTCTTGTTTCCAAAAATATACATAATTCATTAAATTTGTAATGACGCATTATGGTACAATCTGACTGTGGAACTTCACATACGGACCAATTATGTTTAATACAGTACATGAAACACCAAGGTGCCTCAATCCACTTACAATGAAGATTGCATCTACATTAACATTACATTAAACATTTTCTGATACATACAGAAAGAAGAGGATTCACAGAATTGATGGCCTACCAGCAGCAGTTGATGCTTGTCTCAAATATGCATCCCTGTGAACAGTCCATAGATCATACAGTCCTATATGGAGCTGATCAGGATGAATCTTGACAAAAACCACTGCATCTCTTCCCGGACGCTCTTACACATGTACATTTCAGAAATAGATGGAAAACAATCCAGTAGGATCCACCATCTTCTTTTTCCCACTGGGGATAAAGGCTTTTATGTACAGATCACTGCCAGATTGACCAACGGCCAAATGAGCAAAAGGTGCTTACACCTTGGAAACCGATTTTGGACAGCATATCCATCTTATACATCTGCAACATTCTATCAAAGGCCTTTTTCGGACCCAAGTTGCTAAAACAGGTGCCCACACTCCTGTCCCAAATGTAGGTGAACTGATCCATGGGTCGTGTGAGGCTATCAGAGATGATTGGTGCTGTGGGGAGGAAATCAGTGGTTCAATTTTGACCCCATTTGCAATGACTTTGGATAAAATTTGTAGTTTAAGCAGTGAAATGGGCTGTGGTCTCTTCTCCCTTGCCCTCTTGTTTGTAGATGAGATTGATGAGTCTTTTTCTCATGGATTTTGATATGCTGCTAGCCAGAAGCATCCCCTCCAAATATTTACAGCAGATCTGCCGATTCAGTCCCACACAGCCAAATACAACTTGACCAGTAAACTGTTGCTTACAGGAATTTTACTCATCTCAAAAGGACTGGGTGGCCTTTGTCAGCTCATCCAGAGTTAGCAGGAGATCCAAATTCTCCCAATTATTGTCTAAACCTTGGAGATAGAGAACAGGGAAGACTATGAAAGCATGCTGTCCATGGGTTTTAATTCATACAGCCTGATGTAAAAGGATTTGCTGATTCTTAGTATATGAAGCTACAGGCCACCAAGCTGTCTTCTTCCTTCAGGTTGCTGATCACAGAGCTCTCTATGTTATATTTTGAAAGAAGAAATCATGCATTTCTCATCCTGCTCCATAGAGTGGACTGTTGAGGAACTCAAAAGAGATTACACAAATTGTAGAACCATGAAACCCTTCGCTGATTCTCCGACGCACTGGTGGGAAACCATTGAGGTGAACATGAGATTTGTCATCCTCAAATAAGAAAAGATTTGCACTTATATACTGCTTTTCACAATCATAGGACATCAAAGCAATGAAGCATTGAAATTCTTTTTTGAAGTAAAATCGCTGTTTTAATGTAGGAAATGTGGTGCTCACATGGCAAGAGAGACAGAGGAAATGTCCTGACTCCAGAAAGGCACGCAGAATCTGTTCCTACTGCATGTTTGGGAAGAACATCATAGGTGAAGAGCCAGGAAGCTTTACTTTATGTCTGAGTCCTCCAGGATCCAGTCCAGTTGGACCTGAACTTCCTTGGAGTGGCAATCAGTGTTGAATTGTCACTCTGCTCCTAGTTTATTACCAGAAATCATGTCTTGCCCGACCTTCCAAGTAATGCAATACATCAGCGTCGAGTGCAGCTCTGTTGGATGCAGGCCACACTCCCTTTTTTACAGCAGCAAAAAGGGGGAGTTGGTTGGATTAGGTTTCGGGGTGTGTGTCAGGTCAGTTCAGGCCTCAGGGCAGTTGCGGCGGGGGGGGGGGGGGGGGGGGGGGGGGGCCGCTGTCGTCGGGCCTATCAGGGGCAGGGAAAAAAAAATGAGAGTCCACCTGGGTACGGGGGAATCCTTTTGAGGTTTTAGTCCCTTCAGTGGGGTTCAGGATGGTAATTGGGGGGGGGGGGCACTACTATTCAGGGGGTTGGGGGATTGAGGGAGTCCCATGGGCTGAGGGTTGGGGGGCTGGTGGTTATTGTGTTACCCAAATGTTAGAGGAGGTTTTAATTTTTCTAACTTTTTCTGGGTAAATATTGATGCTATCCAGTTGGAACCATCCAAACTTTGTGATTTAAAATCGCATTTTTGGATAATTCCCAGTGCAGGGCAATTGCCCTGGGCAAGTTTACAGGCAGCGGGGGTGGAGGGGTTCCCAGCACACCTTTGGGGTACCCCCCAGTACAACATCCTGGAGCTCGGAAGTTATAGCCCAATGTTTTCTGGGGTCAGCAATTTCATGTTCAGCTTCCATTTCCCTTGGCCAACCTTCCAGTTTTATTTGTGGGTCACAGTTAACCAGTAGGAAGCAATAGCCAGAGAAGACAGCAGCATGATGTCAGTGAATCTGCTCATGAACGCTTGGGACACAAGCCTATTCTGGAATGGAGTTACCTGTCTGATCAGGCCCAGTTCTGTCTGCATTTTGTTGAAGACATTGTGCAGGATGGCATCTTTTACTGCTTCTATTAGGAGTCTGATCTTGATAAGCCCTATAGTCAAAGGCTTGCACAATAATGGGCACACATATAGAATAAGAGGCCCTTAACACGTAAACAGTACCTTAACAAAGTGTCACCATTTTCAAGAGGTGGAAGAGGAGTTCCTTTGCAGGGGAACAACGGTCAGCATTTTATATTTTCTGACTGCTGTCTCATGTGGAAGCTTGTTAGGAAAATTTTTCCTTTACATACAGTAAATCAATTAAAAAGCCTGTCCCGTCCAGAAGACAGGAAGGAAAATATATATATCTACATCAGCCAGGCTGCTTTATAAAAAATTATTTTTTAAATGGACAAATGGCTGGACTAATTAAATGGCCACCACTGACCAGATGATGGTAGTTCTGGAATTTTCTGAGCAGCTTAAATATGGACAAAGGATAACACATCAAACCCCTGGAATGTAACATTCTTTGCATTGTATAAACTTTTCAGCCAAGCCAACACAATGGATTAGTAGACAAGACATCTGCACCAGCCAGCTATGGACAAAGACAGAGCTATTTGCGACTCATCTCCAACATTGTGGTAATGGTTCTAGTTACCTGTTCAAAACACAATGGGTTTTAACAAGGGACCTAGTTAGCTGAATAGCATGACCTGAAACTACCCTGTCACATGACCGAGACTTGAGCTGTTTGAATTAGACAGCTTTTGAATTTTATCTTTGGTTATGGTTTAACCTCTGGAGAGAACCAGACTCTAGACTAGCAGCCTGTCTTTGACCTCCATCTCTCTTGAAGTCTGACTTCTAGAAATAACCCTGTATTTTACCTACTGAGTGAACTAAATTCTAGAATACAAGAATACTTTGTTGCATCTTCAACAGACTCAACCTGCAACTGAGTTCCTAGGATCAAGACCAGGAATTTTGCCAAACAAAGCCATCTAAAAAAACCTTCATTGGACAATGACTTAGTGGACTCTGGATTCAATGAAACCATAATTCTTATTTTTATCGTGGTCTCTGCCCTGAACCCTTTTCTTTCTCTTATCCCTCTTTTATTGTATGAATGCAAAAAGGGGCAGATGTCACAAAACCTCTTTCCCACGTTTTGTTTGTATATGTAAAATAAACCAACCCTCTTATTTTACCTTATCTCAAGTTTGCTGTAGGGTTCTTAATAGAGGATTGGATCACTCCAAACCGAAGGGTTGGGGAACATCCACCACCATTTATAAAAGGGGGAAATAAAAAATCAAAAACACCTTTCTGCTTATGGATGGGTAGAGAGTGGAGAAATCGGGGCTGTTCTAAATTAAGATAAAAGCAAAATGCTGCGGGTGCTAAAAAATCTGAAACAAAACAGAAAATGCTGGAAAAACTCAGCAGGTCTAGTAATATCTGTAGAGAGAGAAACAGAGTTAATGATTCGAGTCCGTGTGACCCTGCTTCAGAGCTGCCAAGGAGGGTCAGATGACTTTTAAAAAGATATTTGAATTCCAGTGACTGACCGAAAAGATCACAAGAGATCGCAAGTTTTAAGACTTTTACAGTAATAAACAAGCTAAAAGCAACATTTACTAACACTATTGTTCCAACTTATGAAAAGATTCTTCCGGGTATCTTTTAACAGACCAACAATCCAAGGCCACACACATACTTTACTCTGTCCCTTAGTCGGCCAGGTTATTCTCCCGGAACCAGTCCAAAGCTATTCTGCACTCCCAATGGCCTGCTTCCTTTTTCCTTTCTCAGTCAAGTAAATTCTAATCCCTGAACTGACTTTCACAATGAAGGTTGCCCTGGAGATTCCTCCCTCTAACCAAAACTTGGTGCAAGCAGCCATCCATCTTCTGAGTGATGAATAATAAGGAAGGCATCTCTCTGCTTCAGGTGCAGGACTGGTTGCCTCTATCTCTCTGCTTTCGCTCCCTCCCTCATACTCTTGCAGACTCACTGCATCTCTGAAGTTCAGGAATATCTTAGGAAAACCTGCAACTCAATCTTACAATGGCTTCCTATGGGCTGTTCTCCTCTCAAAGCCCATCAGCATAACAATATGAATCACATCGGCCTTGCATCCAGGTAGAAATGCTAATTAATTATCCTTTAAACTCCCAACTTCTTGCAATCTTAAAATTAAACAGACATTTTAAAGTATAGCCAATCATAAAACCTGACATTACTAACACTTCCCTGTGAGACATGGAGACTGACAGCCTACCCATAGTCAGCCCAGATCCTCTTGCTATTGTCTGCAGGTGTTAATATCTTGCACCTTGTTCCCAGTAAAACAACCTGGGCCCTCTAACAATCAAACCACCCAAGCTTGTTGTCGGGCAGAATGGGAAGAGGTCACATGACCCCTTTAATTCTTCCATTTTACCCTAAATTAAAGGGGCAGCCCCAAAACATCATAATCTTACAAACGTTGTATTTGTAACACATGGTAGTATCATATAATTGACTTTCATGTTTGCAACAACTCTAAAACTTCTTCAATGTAGATGGCATTGGTGTTACCCATTGGTTTGAATGGCCTTGAAAAGGAACGTTAAAAGTGCAATGGTCAGGCTTTCCAGTCTATTCAGAAGAGCCTTTAAAGTATATTTCTTTCAGCACTTTGTGTTAGAAGAGTACAGCTGATGGCAACATAATTGCACGTAGGCTGTCAGCAGCATTTCTAAATATACACAATCCACCTTTACTGCAAAGACCAAAATTTTCTAGGAGGGTTTTGTGAAAGGGTCTCCTTTTGAACGTTCGAAGCCAAATTCCTCTACTTGTGTTAATGGGAATCCTAGTATTTGCAGTGGTGGCAGCAGTTTAAGTAAGCTATAAGGGGATGGTATCCCAAAATAATTAATGTACTGATCCAAATACATTAACATATATAACTTTGTTTTTTTCAACCAGAACATTGGTCAATTGCTCAGCCAAAGCAATAGAATCTACAACACGTTTAAGTGTATATTTTGTTATCCATAATAGTACCTGAATGGCTGAATCAGACATCTGTATTGTTCTATGGCATGCCACTATTAGCTGGCCAGCTACACAATTAAGTAATTAGCAAATTAATTAGCCAGCACAGCATTAGTAGGAGATTTGATGGCATAGGGACATAGACCATATGCTGCAGACAATGATAACGCTCCAATCTCAAATATCTTTTCTAGCTTCTGGTAATAAGACTACATAAAAGTCTCATTGTTTGAAATAAGAGTAACTCTGATGAAGTGTGGAATGCAACAGCAGCTTCAGTATTACTCAGCAGTTTCATGCACCTTCTTTGAATAGTACCTAAGTGTGCTTGCTTTGCATTCTCAAATATTTCCATAGAATAAATTACAGAATTAACTGTGAAGGGATTACATTTTCTTTTACAACCACGAGAAAGATCCACAACATGAAGGCTTTTCAGTGAAACATCAGCACCAATGATGTCACCAATATGAAATATCAGTCATCTTCATATCCTTCTAAACATAACTATACTAAAACTGATAAAGAACTACTGAGCACCAAACATAAGTTTTAATACAAGACCCAAGTGTGACACATAATGGCTGGGATTATTTGAATTTTCACTGTCCAATCAAATTTATTCAAAGAAAAATTGTCAAAACTAGAAGCATAGGGTTAAAAAGAAAAACCATACATTTTGTTCTATAATTAAGCACTTTTCCCCCCTATACTGAACGCTAAAGTGTCTTATGTGAAAAATTTGAAACATGTTGTTTGATTTGGAATCTGCAACGCAACCCTAAAATATACATTGTGCACTTAGTCATTGTTTGTGCTCGGTTTAAGGTATTTCCAAAATGTTCTATCTAGTACAAGGACGTGATTAATTTTGTGTTTTTATTGATAATGGTTCGAGTTTAAATGACTTTTCCCATAACTTATTTATGTTGCTGTAATATGAACAATTACGAGTCAGTGAACAATGGAGAAGAAACAGCAGGCTGAAAATAGGCTATTGTAGTTAGTATACATCTGCAAATGAGTGACAAAACAGACAAAGGCAGCTAGAAGAGCTGAATTCCAGAGGTGAGGTGAGTGACTGCTGTTGACACCAAGTTGGAATTTGACAGAGTGTGGCATTAAGGAGCCCTAGCAAATCTGAAGTCAATGGAAATCAGGGGAGAAATTCTCCACTGGAATCAAATCTAACACAAAAGAAGATGGCTGTAGTTGTTGGAAACCAATAATCTCAGCCCCAAGTTGTCACTGCAGGAATTAGTCAAGTGAATGTCCTAGGCATTACCATCGCCACTATCATTATCAATAACCTTCCCGTCATTAAGAGATCAGAAGTGGGGATGTTTGATGATGAATGCACAAAGTTCAGTTCCATTCACAACTCCTCAGATACCAAAGCAGTCTGTGTTCGCATGCAGAGACCTGGACAGCATTCAGTCTGGGGATAAGCGGCAAGTAACATTCACATCACATAAAGGCCGGGCAATGACCATTTCTAATAACGTTGAGTCTAACCACATCCCCTTGACATTTAACAACTTTACCATTGCAGAATTACGTCCCCAGCATAACATGCAGGGGGTCACCATTGACAAGAAACGTCATAGGATCAACCACGTAAATAGTGGCTACAAGAGCAAGTTAGAAGTTGGGTATTCTGCTGCGGGTGACTCGTAGTTTAACTGCCCAAAGCCTCTTCAGCATCTATAAAAGATATAATTCAGAAGTGTGATGGGAGTACTCCCCACTTATCTAGTTGAGTTCTGCTCCAACAATACTCAAGGAGCTGGACATCAACCAGGAAAAAAGCAGCCCACTTGATTGGCACACCATCCACCACCTTAAATATTCACTCTTGCCATCATCAGTGCACACCATCCACCACCTTAAATATTCACTCTTGCCATCATCAGTGCACAGTGGCTGTAGTATGAACCATTTATAAGATGCACTACAACAACTTGCCAAGGTTTCTTCGACAGCAACTTTCAAATCCAAGACCTCTGTGGCCTAGAAGGTCAAAGCCATCCCCACACCTGGAAGTTCCCCTCCAAGTCACACACCATCCTGACTTAGAAATATATCACCATTCCTTCACTGTCACTGGGTCAAAATTCTGGAACTCCCTAACAGCGTTGTGGGAGTACCTACACCGAACATACTGTATCAGTTCAAAGTGGCAGCTTTCAAGGATAATTAGGGTGGGTTATAAATGCTATCCTTGCCAGCAATGCTGGCATCCCTTAAACGAATATCAGAAATAATATCTAGTAAGAAGATGTATAGTGCACAATAAATTTATAAAACTCTTCAAGGTTCTGGAACAGTGTCAGGTTATTGATACCACAGTCTAAACATATTTACATGTTTTTTTTTCCTTTTTCTACAAGCATTATTAAATAGTTTAACATAAACAGATGAATTCCTCAGTTTAAATACTGTAGCTGACAATTTCTGTCATTAAATCAATATACTATTCACAATGTGCAATGTCAAGGTCTAAACAGTTTTAAAACTTTTTAGCAGTGTGGATGGGCCAGACACTATTGGTAACATAGCAGTGAGGTTAATATGCACTTCATTACCACTATGTAAATTTTCCTGCAACCCACTCAATCTCTAGTGCTTCAACAGGGAACATATGAAACTCTGAAGTCTCAATCCTGCGGGTAGTAACTCGTTCTTAGTGATTTATTTCCTTTAATTCCTATTTTTCCTTTCTCTTTATTCAGTTTTTCTTTCCCTCTTATTTTTTCTATATCTGCTTTAACTCTAATTCACTCTACTCTCTTCTCAGTCAATTCCATGCTTCATTCACACATCATAAATCTCATTGGTTAAAGAGATGGAGCATTGGTCCCTTTTTTCACCACAGACCCAGATGCTCCAGTATCCTCCTTGACATCAGCTTGCAATTCATGGACTGCAGCAGTTCAAAGAACCAGCTCACCATCACCTTCTCAATTAGTGATGGGCAATAAATACTGGCCTAGCCAGCGATGCCCATATCCTGTGAAAAAATAAAAAACAATTGCAGTGTGAAAATTTTTAGAGCTGAAAGGTGAGGGGAAAGGGCTAAGTAACATGGAATAATTCAGCAATTCTGGGCTGATAAGTTTGTCGTCCAGTCACACCATTGTTCTGGACACTGTAGAACCATGTCAGTTATCATTGTTCTGGCTTAAAGAAATAGCTTTGAATCACTGTTAGTTCACCAAGCCCATGTTTTAGAAAATAATTCCAAAGGGGACGGAAGAAAGAAAGGGGGTTATAGCAAAAAGTTTAAAACTTATTTTTTTAAGGAATGGGTCTAAACTTTTCCTCAAGATGGTTTAACAAAGTTAAAACAAAAAAAAATCAAATTATGTTTTAGGAGTTTATGCTGTAAAGGAATAGAGGTCAAATAACATGGAATTTTTTTACCAGAGTATTAGGTAAAAGTTACTATGGGTAAATTCACAGTAAAACATTTAACAGGAGTCAAAACTAACATGACAGCAAAGTTAACTCCCCTCACAATAATGTGAATTTACCAATAAGAAATACATACACCTAAAAAAGTTCTTTATGCTTTTTGCCATTAGCACATACAATGCTACTCCTCATAGTTAAAACCACAATCAGGTAAAATAATGCTAGGCTTCAGGTCTTATTAGCTTACTGAACACTGTACCTTGATTAAGCAACATTGCCCAACATGACTGTTACGTAAAGTCCAGTTTTGAGGAATAAATTCAAAATAACATTTCCTACAAATTGAACGGGCACCCTCATTATAATAGCGGGTCCATCTACCAAATATAGGATACCAATTAAGGGTGGTCGATTATTGATCAAATTAACATCTTCTAGGTAACCGTTAATTATACAAGACCAAAAAACCTTATAAGTATCTCAACCTAAACTCGAATTTTCAGATTCGTTAGATTCTCATAGGTTGACTTTAGACCTGTTGAGCCCAGCGAATCTCACATACTCAGAGGTCAAAGTAATATTACCTTAATATTTTATGGATATCCTTGTTTTCTTTTGAAATGCTATATCTGTAACAAGTAAAGTCTAAACCTAGGATTCTCTTACAGAAATAAAAAGTTTTCTTTTTGGGGTTTATCTAGTTTGCAATTTATATCTTTTGTATAATCACCACAATTGCAATCTTATTATAGTAAATTTGTGTGTGCTTAAAACTTTAACTGTCTCATTTAGACTTCTGTATCAAAGTCTCACAGACCCCCACTCCAGTTCTCTTGTGGTAAGAGAACATTTACTGAGAAGTTTCACCCAGGCCCTTATAATATCCAGGAAATTAAAATCAAATTAAGAAATAGTTGTAAAAAGTCTATCAAGGAGAAGATAATAATTCTGGTCGGTTTCAATCCTTCATTCAGAGATTGAACAGGGCCCATAACCCAGTTACGTGTCCTTGGGTCTAGCTCCCTCTGATTGAAATTATGGGGAATTAAAAAGGTACATTGCAACTTGAATAAACTTCAAATATTAATAAAGATTGTAATACACCACAATACATATAGCCAAGGGTTAATATTACAATAATGAATATACTTTTAACATATGAATAGCTTTAGTCTTAAAGTGTTTCAGTATCCAGCATGTGATCTGAACATTACAAACCATATACAGTTGTGGTCCCATTAACTTCACTTGAAAGTATTAATGAAAACTTACTCTACAAAAGGAGAAAAAGGTTGCTAAAGCTTTCCATCTAATTGTTTGCTGACTGATGGGCAAGTTTCATAAACTTCAGTTAACCATTAGGATTGCTAATGCCTTCTCCATCCCCCACTACCATGCAACAAAAAATAAATGTAGTCAAGGTTTTGATTCTATTGATCCTCATTAGAAGGAATTATTCTTAAGACTCTAAGCTTCAAATACCTCTCCTGCTGAGTGGTTTCCTTTGTCTATAATAACACCATAGGCATGTTCACAGTATAAAATAAAGGATACTATTCTAAAGGTTGCGCAGGAGCCAAGATACCTGGGTGTACATGTACATAAGTCATTAAAGGAGACAGGACAGTTAGAGAGAGCTGTTTCTAAAGCATGCAGTATACTAGGCTGCATTAATAGGGGCATAGAGTACAAGAGCAGGGAGGTTATGATGAACCTATATAAGACACTGGTTAGACCTCAGCTGGAGTATTGTGTACAGTTCTGGGCCCCACACTATGGGAAGGATATGAACGCATTGGAGGGCGTACAGAAGAAGTTTATGGGAATGGTTCCGGGGATGAGACGCTTCAGTTATGAGGAAAGATTGGAGAAATTGGGACTGTTTTCTTTGAAGAGGAGAAGGCTGAGAGGGAAGTTTTCAAAATAATGAGCGGCCTGGACAGAGTAGATAGGGAGAAGCTGTTTCTGCTCGTAAGCAGATCAAGGACCAGAGGGCAGAGTTTTAAAGTGTTTTGCAAAAGAAGCAAATGAGAGGTGAGAAAAATCTTTCTCACACAGTGAGTAGTTAGGGTTTGGAATGCATTGCCTGGAAGTGTGGTGGAGGCAGGTTCAATTGAGGCATTCAAAAGGGCATTGGATGATTATCTAAATAGAAACAATGTGCAGGGTTACGGGGAAAAGGCAGGAGATTGGTACTATGTTAAAATGCTGAGAGAGCCAGTGCAGACATGATGGGCTGAATGATATCCATCTACACCATAACAATTCTGTGATTCTGTGAACCAAAAATATTCAACCACAGTATTAACCCTCATATCATATTCAGAAGTCACTGCCAGAGATATCCTGCTCCACCACATGGCGCTCTGCTACAGTCCTCACCTCAGCAGAATGACTGCAATGGCGTAAACTTGGAGTATTTGCCCACAAGTTCAGCACCAAAAATGGCTGAAAGATTTAGTGCTGCTGCATTCAGGAATGCATTTTTGATGGCATAATAAGTGATAATTACTGAACAACTTCTCTGTCCCTAATAATTAACTTTACAAGTGTGGAATCTCATTCTCATAGAAGAAAATAAAGGTTGCAAATTTTTTAAAAATTCAAATAATTTTTAAAATGATTTTTATGCCGGTCTCTTTTTTGCTTTCCCTTAATCCGATCTGTATTTCCCACTTAGATCGAATTTATACTTCCTAGTTTGGACTGTCTCAGGAAGGATTCTTCAATCTGACGGTTGGCGACCCTCACTGTTTCGTGCTCTGCTCACAGATGCCAGCGGTCCCTGTAGAGGGGGCCCACACAGAACCAGAATTAGTGGAAATCTCTCCTAACAAGCCTACAAGACTTTTGTGGGCAACTGGCAGCAAGGCAAACAGCATCATGCCTTTGCACTGAGTACAAAATTCAGGCCAATATCTCATTCAGAGTAGCAATTATGAAGATACTCCCATCGTCCACTTACTCATTCAGCCGATTTGATCATGGTTTACGAAAAAATCACTATTTCATTTCACCACAGTTAACTGACTGGATGTCTGAACTCAGATTTTAAAAAGTTAATATTGCACCTGCTCCGACTACCTTTCGGGCAGTAAATTCCAAATGAGTTGAAAAATTCAAGATCCAAGGAAAGATTCTCTAAAATGAAAGCTTCTTTTTATTCTTTAATGGGATGTGGATCTCACTGACAAGGCCAGCATTTGTTGCACATCCCCAGTTGTCCTTGAGAAAGTGGTGGTGAGTCGCCTTCTTGAACTACTGCAGTCCATCTGATGAGGAAGGGAGGAATTCCAGGATTTTGATCTAGCAACGGTGAAGGAATAGCAATATAATTCCAAATCCGGATAGTGTATGGCTTGGAGAGGAACTTGCAGGTGGTGGTGTTCCCATGTGTCTGCTACGATTGTCCTTCTACGTTGTGAATTCTGTGGGTTTGGGAGATGCTGTCGAAGGAGGCTTGGTGAGCTGCTGCAGTGCGTCTTATAAATTGTACACACTGCGGCCACAGTCCGTCAGTAGTGGAGGGAGTGAATGTTTAAGATGGTAGATGGGGTGCCAATCAAGCAGGCTTCTTTGTCCTGGATGCTGTCGAGCTTCTTGAGTGTTGTTGGAGCTGCATTCATCCAGGTAAGTGGAGAGTTTTCCATTATACTGTGGCTTGTGTCTTGTAGATTGGGGAAACAGGATGCAGAATTCCCAGCCTCTGACCTGCTCTTAGGATCTCAGAAAATTTACAGCAGAGAAAAGAGGCCACTTGGCCCGTTACGTCTGCACTAGCCGAAAAATGAGCCACTTAGCCTAATCCCACTTTCTAGCATTTGGTCCATAGTGCGGCAGGTTACAGCACTTGAGGTACATATCCAGGCACCTTTTAAATGAGTTGAGGGTTTCTGCCTCTGTACCATTTCAGGCAGTGAGTTCGAGTCTGCCACAACCCTCTCGGTGAATAGATTTTTCTACATCTCCCCTCTAATCTTTCTACCAATTACTTCAAATCTATGCTTCCTGGTCATTGACCTCTCTGCTAAAGTAAATAGGCCCTTCCTTCCACTCTATCCAGGCCCCTCACAATTTTGTGCATCTCAATCAAATCTCTCCTCAGCCTCCTCTGTTCCAAGGAGAACAACCCCAGCCTATCCAATCTTTCTTCAGAACTGCAATTTTCCTGGCAACATCCTTGTAAATCTCCTTTGTACCCTCTCTAATGCAATTACATCATATGATGAGGTGACTAGAACATAGTACTCAAGTTGTGGCCTAACTAATGTTTTATATAGTTCCAGCATAAATTCCCCACTCTTATATTCTATGCCTCAGCTAATAAATGAAAGGATTCCATAAGCTTTGTAGCCACTGTATATAAATGGTTCAATTTCTGGTCAATAGTAACACCCAGGATGTGGATCGTGGGGGATTCAGTGATGGCAATGTCGTTGAATGTCAAGGTGAGATGGTTGGCACTTGTTGGAGATGTGGCACTTGTATGGTGCAAATGTTACTTGCTCATTTGTCAGCCCAAGCTGTCCAGGTCTTGCTGCATATGGATGTGGACTACTTCAGTATCTGTGGACTTGTGAATGGTTTGGAACATCATGCAACCATCTGCTATGGTGCTATAAAATTGATTTAATTGTAGAAGCATTTGACATTGCTATTATGCTGTGTGACATGATTGGGCTTTCAGAAGATGTATCGCTTCTATCTTCAGGACCAAACATTATACGCAAACAATACATCTTACCAAAGGTGAAACTGTACTGCAGGCCTTTGAACTAACTTGAGAGCTGCTCTAAAACTGCCCATCCCTAGGAAACAGTTTTAATGGTTTGGAATGCAGGTTCTCAGCCTGTAGCAGTTTCCTGAAATTACACAAGCCAAGGGGAGTTCTCCAACAGTGATATTTAGAATGGAGTCATGGCTGATGCACAGAAGCCTGTTGGGCATATAGCACCAAGACAACCTATCAGACTGGGAAACCTAATATGGACATCTCCATGTTGGTGAAAAAACATTACACTTTCAAAATCAAAATGTGAATCAAAGATCCGCCTGATGCTAATATTTTCTTCAATTATCAAGAGGAGTAAGAACATAAGAACATAGGCCAAATTAATCCTCAAGCACACCCTGCTATTCAATAAGATCATGGCCATCTTGAACTCATTCCACTTTTGCACCCATTTCCCATAACTCTTGACCCTATGGTTTAAATATCTGCCTATCTCAGCCTTGGATATATTCAGTGACTTAGCCTTCACAGCTCTTTAGGGTAGAGAATTCCAAAGATTCAAAATCCTCAGAGAAGAAATTCCTTCTCATCTCAGTCTTAAATGGGAGGCCCCTTAATCTGAAATGATGACCCCTAGTTCTAGATTCCCCCACGAGGGGAAACAACCTCTCACCACTTACCCTGTCAAGCCCCCTCAGAATCTTGTATATTACGATAAGATCATCTCTCATTCTTCTAAACTCCAATGAGTATAGGCCCAACTTGCTCAACTTTTCCTCAGAAGAAAATACCTTCATCCCAAAAATCAACCTAACTAACCTTCCCTGAAATGCCTCCAATGCAAGTACTGTATGGCCCTTCTTAAATAAGGAGACCAAAACTACATGCAGTACTCTAGATGTGGTCTCACCACTGCTCAGTTCAGTTGTAGCAGGACTTCTCTATCGTTATACCCCATCCCCCTTACATTAAAGGCCAACATTCCATTTGCCTTCCGAATTACTTGGTGCACCTGCATGTTAACTTTTTGTGATTCATGTATGAGGGCACTCAGAAATCTCCGTATTGCAGCATTCGCAGTCTCTCTACATTTAAATAATATTTTGCTTTATTATTCTTCCTAACAAAGTGGACAATATTCCATTTGCCAAATTTTAGCCCACTCACAACTTATCTATACCCCTTAGCAGATTCTTCGTATCCTCCTCACAATTTGCTTTCCCCACCTATCTTTGTATCATCAGCAAATTTGGATACAATACACTGGAACACTTCATCCAAGTCATTAATATAGATTGTAAATAGTTTTGGTCCCATCACTGTGGCACTCCACTAGTTACAGTTTGCCAACCTGAAAATGACCCATTTACCCCAAATCTCTGCTTCCTGTTAGTTAGCCAATCCTCTCTCTACACTAATATACGACCCCAAACACCATGGGCTCTTATCTTGTGTAGTAACCTTTTTTATGACACCTTTTTGAATGCCTTTTGCAAGCCCAAATACACTCCATCTACTGGTTCCCTTGTATCCACCCAGCTCCTGAAATCCTCAAAGAATAATACGTTTATCAAACAAAATTTTCCTTTCATAAAACTGTGTTGACTTTGCTTGATTGTACTTTGATTTTCTAAATGTCTTGCTACTGTTTCCTTAATAATGGATTCCAACATTTTCCCAATCTCAGATGTTAGGCTTACTAGCTTATAGTTTCCTGCTTTTTATCTCCCTCCTTTCTTACATAGAGACATTACATTTGTGGTTTTTCAGCTCGCTAGGACCCCCCATCCAGAATCTTGAAAATTTTGGAAAATTACAACTTTGAACAAAATTTGCTCCACCTAAAATTTCCTTCCTTTTTAAATGAATGGCAATGCTGCCCGCAATTCACTGCAACCAATTCTGAAAAGTAAACAATAGTGTAGTACAACTTCATAGAAGGGCATTAAACATAATGGTGACATCTCAACTGCAGGATTACAAAGAAGTATATTTTGGAAGTTGACACCTAGTCATAAATTTCCATCAGATTCACAAAGTGTGGAATTTGGGATGTCCTCTCTGAAGCTGATTGTGTCACCCCTACTGGAATGTTACTGAGCTCAGCTAGCTTCGTAACTCTCAGAAGGTGGGACCTTCTCAATTGTACGGCCAGGTTCGAACTGCTATTGTGAAATTCTGTATGTAATCTTTGTCAACGTGACTCTTTGCTTAAACGCTGTAACCTTAATTGCCTTATTAGCTCCAACAGTCATGGAACCAGAATGCTGCTATGCCTCCTTCCATCTATTGTCATTCCTGCTTCTCTGATTGTTCTGTTGAGGGCTGTGTCCATTCAAATAGACTAGAAGTGAAACCCTGACCTTGGCACTGGTAAGAAACATAACTTAAAAAGAATTCAAACTTACAAAATATAGCATTTTTATTAACTCAACACCTTTAGTTTTCTAACTTATTAGAACATGTTATTTGTTTAGCACCTGAGTGATTTAAAGTAGTGTCAGCTTTACTTGTTTTTGTTCACATAGAAAGTTCTTTCTGCCTAACTGCCAAGTCCTCAGTTTTTTTCTTCTATCACTAATTTCTTTCCCTGTATAAATCCCCACTGCCCCCCAACAATGCTCTTGATTCAGTGCTAGAATACAGCTATTCAGGCAGCCTGTACAATATGTTATCTTTCCCAAACAGCCATTATTCTTGAGAGCCTTAAATTCAAGTACTGCCAGCCAATTTTGCCACATGGTAGGCATCAGAACTGAACTTAATGCTGTCCTCACTCATCACAGGTCAGCAGCATGAACCCTGGCTAATGCTCTCAATGAACAGAAATTTCCTCAACTAAATAGTAGGAAGGCCGAAGCCTTTGTTTTTTGGTTTCTGACATAAACTCTGCTCCCTAGCTACCGACTCCATCCCTCTCCCTGAAAATTGTCTGAGGCTGAACCAGACTGTTTTCAGCCTTGGTTTCATATCAGACCCCAAGATGAGCTTCTGACAACATAGCCACATCATCACTAAGACCACCTGTTTTCACTTCCATAACCATAAACATAGCCCAACTCTGCTCCTGCCTCAACTCATCCTCATCCTGAAACTGTCATCCATTCCTTTGTTACTTCTAGAATTGACTATTCCAAAACACTCTTGGCCATCTTCCCACATCCTACCCTCTGTAAACTTGAGGCCATCCAAAACTCTGATGCTCATGTCCTTACTCACATCAAGTCCCATTCAGCCAACACTCCTGTGCCTGCTGACCTACGATGGCTCCCAGTTAAGTAACACTTTAAAATTGAAGTTTTCATCCTGGTTTCAAATTTGTCTATGGTCTCGCCCCTCTCTTTCTCTGTGATGTCTCCCAGCCCCAGAGATCTGCGCACACCTCTAATTCTCGTCTCTCTGGCAAACCCAATATTAATTGGCCACTATTCATGGCTGTACCTTCAGCTGCCGAGGTCCTAAGCTCTGGAATTCCCTCTTTAAATCTTACAATCTCTTTACCTCTCTTTCCTCTTCCAAGACACTCCTAAAACTATTTCTTTGAAGAAACTTTTGGTCATCTGCCTTGATATAGCTTTATGTAGCTAGATGTCAAATTTTGCTTTATAATATTCCTGAGATAACTTAGAAGATCTTGCTTCAAACCTGGGGACTTACTGATCTACATGGCTCAACTCTCAATCATCAAAAGTTATAGTTTAAACAATACATTTAGTTCCATTATCCTAATTATGATCTTCATCGGTTTCTCCTCTCGGTTGTTTGTTTTATTAAATGGCTGCCCTCAGCATTTACCGGTCTACTTACTTTCAAATTTTTTGCCTTGTGCACCCATGAGACACAGATACTGCACACATCTTTTGTTTTCAAAACAAAAAAGTGAAATGAATTCAATCATTTGGAAAAATCTAGGTTCCATAACCCTCGGTTAGCAGACACTCTCATGGAACAATTTTGATTTTAACCAAGCTGTAGAAACACTCAATTAAAGCTATAGCTGCGTACAGATCAAATTAAAAAATTACTAATACAGATTTTGACATTGGTAACTGATTTTTTTTTTTATTCATTCATGGGAGTGGGCATCACTGGCTAGGCCAAAATTTATTGCCCATCCCTAATTGCCCTTGAGAAGATGGTGGTGAGTTGCCTTCTTGAACTGCTGCGGTCCACATGGTGTAGGTACACCACAGTGCCGTAAGGGACGGAGTTCCAGGATTTTGACCCAGTGACAGTGAACAAACGGTGATATGTTTCAAACACAAACATAGAAAATGCCTGGCAAAACTCAGCAGGTCTGACACCATCTGTGAAGAGAGAAACAGAGTTAACACTTTGAATCCATATGACCCTTTTTCAGTTTGATGAAGGGTCATACAGACTCGCAACTTTAACTCTTTTTTTCTCCACCGATGCTGTCAGACCTGCTGAGTTTTCCAGCATTTTCTGTTTTTATTTCCAATTTCCAGCATCCGCAGTATTTTGCTGTGATACGTTTCAAGTCAGGATGGTGAGTGGCTTGGAGGGGAACTTCCAGGTTGTGGTATTCCCATGTGTCTGCTGCCCTTGTCCTTCTAGATGGTAGCTGTTGTGGGTTTGGAAGGTGCTGTCTTGGTGAATTCTTGCATTGCACCTTGTAGATTGTACACACTGCTGCCACTGTGCGTTGGTGGTGGAGGGAGTGAATGTATGTGGATGGGGCACCAATCAAGCAGGCTGCTTTGTCCTGGATGGTGTCAAGCTTCTCGAGTGTTGTGGGACCTGAATTCATTCAGGCAAACGGAGAGTATTCCATCACATTCCTGACCTGTGCTTTGCAGATGGTGTACAAGCTTTGGGGAGTTAGGAGGTGAGTTACTCGTTGCAGGATTCCTAGCCTCTGACCTGCTCTTGTAGCCACAACATTTATATGGCTAACAAAAACAAAAATTGCTGGAAAAACTCAACAGGTCTGACAGCATGTGTAGAGTAAGACAGAGTTAACGTTTCGAGTCCATATGACTCTTCGTCAGAACTAAAGAGAGGTAAAAATGTGGTGAAATATATACTGTTTAAGGGGGGGTGGGACAGGTGAAGCTGGGTAGAAAGCTAGCGATAGGTGGAGGCAAAGGAGAGGTTGCGAAATATGTCTTGAACCAAAGGTCAAAGGAGTGTTGATGGTGGTGATACTGGCTAAAGGAGGTGCTAATGGTGACATTAAGAGTAGAAAACAGGATGAGCAAGAGACAGATGGCCCTGGTGGGGGTGAGATGGCGGGAGGGGATGGTGTGGGAAAAAAGATCGAAATAGGCTAAAAGGTGGGGATAAAACAATGAATGGAAATAAATTTTAAAAATAATAGTAACAGAAATAGGTGGGGAAAATATATAAAAATAAAAAAAATAAATATTTGAAAAGAGGGGATCAATTAGGGGTGAGGATGGAGGGGAGAGTTCATGATCTGAAGTTGTTGAACTCAGTGTTAAGTCCGGAAGGCTGTAAAGTGCCTAATCAGAAGATGAGGTCCTGTTCCTACAGTTTGTGTTGAGCTTCACTGGAACATTGCAGCAGGCCAAGGACAGACATGTGGGCACAAGAGCAGGGCGGTGCGTTGAAATGGCCAGCGACAAGGAGGTCTGGGTTATGCTTGCAGACAGACCGAAGGCATTCCGCACAGCGGTCACCCAGGCTGTGTTTTGTGTCGTCAATGTAGAAGAGACCATGTTGAGAGCATCGAGTACAGTAGACCAAATTGAGGGAAATGCAAGTGAAGCACTGCTTCACTTCAAAGGAGTGTTTGAGCCCTTGGACAATGAGGAGGAGGGATTGCACGGGAAGGTACCATGGGAGGGGGTTGAGGTGTTGGGGGTGATGGAGGACTGGACCAGGGTGTTCCGGAGGGAACAGTCCTTACAGAATGCTGAGCAGGCGTTGAAGGGAAGATGTGTTTGGCGGTGGCATCATGCTGGAGTTGGCGGAGAATGATCCTTTGAATGCGAAAGCTGGTGGGCTGAAAAGTGAGGACAAAGGGGACCCTATCGTGGTTCTGGGAGGGAGAGGAAGGTGTAAGGGAAGAGGCCCAGGAGATGGGTCGGACACAATTGAGGGCCCTGTCAACACCATAGGCAGGAAACCTCAGTTAAGGAAGAAGGAATACATGTCAGGAGCACTGTTTTGGAAAGTGGCATCATCGGAACAGATGCGACGGAGGCGAAGGAACTGAAAGAATGGGATGGAGTCCTTACAGGAAGCAGGGTATGAGGAGTTGTAGTTGAGGTAGCTGTGGGAATTGGTGGGCTTGTAATGAATATTGGTGGACAAGTCTATCACCAGAAATTGAGATAGAGAGGTCAAGGAAGGGAAGGGAAGCATCAGTGATGGACCATGTGAAAGTGATGGAGGGTGGAAATTGGAAGCAAAATTAATAAATTTCTCCAGATCCAGACGAGAGCAAGAAACAGGACGAAAGAGTCATCAATATACCGGAGAAAGAGTTGTTGGAGAGGGCCCGAGTAGGACTGGAACAAGGAATGTTCACATACCCCATAAAGAGACGGGCAGAACCGGGGCCCATGCGGGTACCCACAGCCACACCTCTTATTTAGAGGAAGTGAGATGAGTTTAAGGAGAAATTGTTCAGTAAGAGAACATGTTCAGCGAGTCAGAGGGGAGTTGTGGTGGATGGGGATTGTTCAAGGAGAAGCGGAGAGCCCTGAGACCATCCTGATGGAGTTGTAGAGGGATTGGATGTCCATGGTGAAGAGGAGGCAGTTGGGGCCAGGGAGCTGGAAATTGTTGATATGATGTAGGGCATCAGAGGAATCGTAGATGTAGGTGGGAAGAGACAAGGGGAGAGAAAACAGAGTCTAGAAAGAAAGAAATGAGTTCCGTGGGACAGGAACAGGTTGACATGATTGGTCTACCAGGACAGTCCTGTTTATGGATTTTGGGGAGGAGGTAGAAGCGGGCTGTCCGAGCTTGGGAGACTATGAGGTTGGAAGCTGTGGAGGGAAGATCTCCAGAGGAGATGAGGTCAGTGATAGTCCTGGAAACAATGGTTTGATGTTCGTTGGTGGGGTCATGGTCCAGCGGGAGGTAGGAGGAAGTGTCTGGAAGTTGGCACTCAGCCTCTGCGAGGTAGAGGTCAGTATGCCAGACAACAACAGCACCACTCTTGTCAGCAGGTTTGATAACAAAGTCAGGGTTGGGCCTGAGAGAACGGAGTGCAGTAAGTTCAGATGGAGACAGGTTAGAGTGGTTTATATGGCTAGTTCGGTTTCTGGTCAATGGTAATGCCCAGGATGTTGATTGCTGAGATGCAGTCACTTTATCCTGGTTTATTCATGCTGCTAGGAGATTACTGAACACATATATATGATGACAACTGTCATGCAGCCTGTGCAGTCAACATGTCTTCAAGGGAGCAAACTGAGACTGGAAGGACAAATGATCGTCGAGCACCTCGAGATTATTGTTGAATAAAATTTTTAAACAGACGCTAATAAAAAATGAACAGTTTGCACCTTAAGTTTCAGTGATATTGAGGGTCAGAACTAGAACTCGCTAGTGATTCTTATCAATGTGAACCTTTCAGGAAGCTGAGGCTGCAGCACCTCCAAACCAGCTTCCCCAGAACTCACTTTCCAAACTTACCTCTCTCGCCCACCTGCCGGGCTGTAGTTCGACCGCTTTGCTTTTATCCTTCTGCTGGGGAGGGGGAGGTGGGGAAGGGTGGTCACAAGCCCGCTGAAATAGGCCGCTGGTTTCCCGTTGTCATGGTGACGGTGTCGCAGTCAATTCCCTCCGGATCCGGCGTAACCGCGATCCTTGTCCCCCTCCCCCTCTCTCTCCTCTCCTAGGGCAGGAAGAGGATTTGTGGCACCGGCAACGGTTCAGCATTTATTTGCAAGGTTAATTTTTGTTATTTTTTTTTAAATGGAATAAACACAGAACACACTGAAAACAAATAGCAAGAGTGCTGAGAGATTCTGCCCACCACCACCCCCCCACCCCCATCCTTTTTTTAAAAAAATCTTCTCATTGATCCCGGTCCACAATGATTCTCTCAGTGGAAATGCATTTTATTTTACGATCAGCCTCGCAGGAGCTTCTTAAGATCGCAGAGACAGTGGTTGGATAGTGGCCGGCGCTGGATTTTCAGAATATCACATCCCCTGCGTGATGGAGCCGGCGAGGGGAGGAGTGAAGCTAAAGCAAGCTCCCTCCCTCCCTCCTTCCTAAAGCTCAGATTGTTTGTATTGAACCATTCAGAGGGAGCTGCCGATCTGCACGTATTCAGAGTGTGACCCCAGTCTCTGCAACAACAAAGACATGCTGGAGGATCCCAGAATAATAATTAAAAAAAAACAAAGACTGCTGATTGATGAAAAGGCACTTCATGCATTTACACGTTTTTGTTTCGGGTCCAGATTTCCTAACAATGGGCCCTTTGGTAGTGAGAGTCCGATTCCAGAAATACTTAACATCTTCATAGCGAAGAATGCGTGAGAAACAAGCATTAGCTCGTTTGCATTCGCCCAGTATGGTCTGCAAGTGGGATCTCATATAAAACCTGGATATTATTTCTGACTTCGTGAATCTATGTGTGAAAAAGAATACACATAACCGGGATATTATTTCTTTGTGAACATATATGTGAAAAAGAATACACATAACAGGGATATTATTTCTTACTTTGTGAATATATGTTTGAAACAGAATGCACATTACCCAATCACATGCGCGACCTCTAGGCTACTCATGTCTGGTAACCATCCATCATTTAACCTCAAACATAAACGGACAACGTAGCATTCATGCTGAGAGAAACAGTTAACGCTTTCGTTCGGTAAACTTTCATCAGAACCTCGCTGAAATGAACTTCTTTTTTCTGGGCCCCCCCCCCGCCCCGAATAAATGCAGGTTCATTTTACGAGCACGAGAAACAGGCACCGAATGGAAGCAAGTGTATCTTTGTTCTAATTAGTCTTTCTTTCGAAATTTATTGATTGGGTTATGGCGAAGGAAAAGGGAATGTGGATTCCTGTATGCTTTCCACTGAGTCATAGTGTAATGAAATTTCTTTTACTATAATAGGAAAATGCAATTCATTTACAACCATTGGGTATTTCCTTCTAATCAGTTTCCTAGAATGTACGTCATACAATGTAGCGTCATTCCTATTTCACAATAAGAGGGAGACCGAGGTATTACATACCAGGAACAAGAAAAGTAACTTAAAACCAGACAATGTAATAAACGAAATAGACCAAATGGATACACCTGACTTGCAAAGCTTTGTAGTGAAAAATAGGAAGATTTTAGAAAGAAAGAACTTGCATTCAGTGAGTGAGAAATACAAAGACAAAAATTAGGAGTTCCACCTGTAGAAAGGATGTGATTAATATTAGCAAAGGGACACATGCCATGGAAGTCACGAAAGGGCGTCATCTTCAACAACCTTTTGCTACGAACTTCTACTCATATTGCTAAACATTATCAAAAATTGTCTCCTGAAGCATAATATGCCATAATGCACAGATAGAAATAAATAATTTCCAAATATTTGTGAGTCCTGACGAAAGATCATTGACCTGGAAGGATAACTCTGTTTCCCTCTCCACAGATGCTGCCTGGCCTGCTCAGTATTCGGTATTTCCAGCATTTTGTTTTTATTTCTGTTTTCCAGCACCTGTAGTATTTTGCTTTTGCATACATTTGTATTTGCAACAACAGACGTTTTCCAGAGGAGGAAAAATGCAAGTTGTGGCATAAAAGTAATAAAAAGGAATGGGTAATTAGGAATCAACCTTGACTCAGTAGCAGCTGTTATTTTCAAGTTAGAAGGTTACTGGTGGTGTCTTTTAGATGAGACTTTAACCCATCTCAGGTCCAATCTGCCCTCAGTGGATGTAGAAGACACTATTTGAAAGAGATACGGGGATCATACCTGGTCAATATTGTTATAAAACAACAGATCATCTAATCATCATCTCATTGCTATTTGTGGGACCTGCTGTGTGCAAACTGACTGCCACATTTCACACACCAAAACTGTGACCACACTTTAGAGGTTTAATTAACATCAAAGCATTTGGGGCACCTTAATGTTGTGAAAAGCACTATATAAATGCAAGTTCTTTCCTTATTTAAATAGATCATTGAATTATTACGTGGGCATTTCTTCTTTGTCAGTAACATTTTACTTTCTGACTTTCTTTTATATATAACATAAAAAATAAACACAGATTTTCCCCAGTTCACTTGGTAAAGGAATTGTCTACCTAAGCCATGCAAATAGAAGATCCATGGTTTTATTCCCAATTAGTTTTGAGTTAGTTTATCTCAGGTGGGTTGACAATAAAAATGCTGCTATTGCTTCAGTGCCTCGGAATTAGAGCAGGGAATACAAGGCAGTGTTCCCAGTTCTTGTTCACTAGCCAGTGTCCCTTGCTGGAATGAATGTATGTATGGATATTGAGTGAAGATAAGAATGAGTTTAGCTGAAAGATCTCTAATTAAATCGATGCCAAAATTCACTACTTTGACTCACACATGAAGAAATACTTGAAAGCACCTGTGAAATTGTACCTCAGCATAATTCAATGACTAAGAGAGGAGAACAGAATTATAGGAAGTGGGCAATCAAGCCAAGGATTTCTCTTTTAGAGTTAGAACAGAATAGTAAATTAACTTTTTAAAATTACTTAAATTGATTTTTCATTTGGTATAAATGTTAATTAAATGTTAATCACTGGCAATTGACTTTAAAAAACATTAAGTCAAGTCTAAACCCTGTTTGCTTATAGTTTATAATGGTTTAAATATACTGTAATGTAGCATAATATCATCTTCCTTTGTGATATAATGATACAGTAGCTCACATATGGAATGTGGATCAGCACCCAAGATTTCCCCATGTTGTGAGTTCTTAATGATATTATATTGTGAAGGAAAAGCCACATTAAAACCAGGTATTTTCTGACAATGAGAGAATGAGAAGCCAGAAGTGACTCAGTTGGGTGTACATCTTAGCACTTAGTTCCAGTGTGGCTAGAGGGAATGGTGTCCAAATTTGTGGACAGTATTAAAATAGCAGCATGGTAAATCATCCTGGGGATCAAAGGAAACTGCAAGGGGATATTGTGGAATGGGTCACAAATGGCAAATAGAATTTCACAGTCTGAGTGTGAGGTGGTATATTTTGGTTAAAAAAAAACTTTTAATGGGAGGAAGCTGGGTGATGTGAAAAACAAAGGATTTGGGTCTTCAGGTTCAGAAGACATTTAAAACACTGCCTCAAGTGGATAAGGACATAAAGCTAATGAAATATTGGGTCTTATAGCAAGAGTTATAGATATTTATGCCTTAGTCATATATACATATGTATATATATATATATATGGTTCCTATAAGGTACATATACACTTAAATAGAATCACAGTTAGAATGCCTGTGTGAATTTGGGCTTCACACTATATGAAGGATGCTGAGGCAATACTGAGTAGAACGCAGATTCATTAGGGTGATGCCTGGTATAAGGGAATGGAAGTTTGAAGAAATGTTTGAAAAATTGGGGCTTCTTTTTCTCAACAGAAAAAATTATGGGATAATTTTCTGGAGCATGTTAGAATTATGAATGGATAGTCCCAAAGATGGAGGTCTTGTGGTGCCATGGGAAGCATCCCTGCCTCTGAACCAGAAGCTCCAAGTTCAGATTCCACTCTAGGATCTGATGGCCAAGCAAGGTACATTCATAATGTGGCCAAACAGGTTGAGGATCAACTTGTAAATCCTTCCGATATATACCAATGGCAGGCGGTAAGAGCAGGAGAGATTCTAGGTCAGCTATGTGATGGAAAGAAAAGCAGAGCCTCTACCATCACTATCCATTGTGCCAGGTTACAGCATGCATGTAAAAGTGTATGTTGGGGGGGGCCAGTTGGTTCAGTTGGCAAGATGACCAGTGTAGATCAGATTGGTGCCAACAGCTCAATCTGGCTGGGATGGATTCAGGACCTGTCTCCTTGCTATATGAAGAAGGAAGCAATAATGTATATATTAAAAACATGCATTTGTGACAGAACAGAGATACAGCAGGCTGGTGCCAATTTCCCACACAGCAGATCATTACAGCTTTTGAAGCGCTGGTAAATACAGAGAGAAAACAGCCTGAGGAGAGGGAGGAAAAATTAGATGGTGAATTGCCATCATGCCTCATTTTCCTGTACATTCCCCTCCAATTTTTCCATTTTGATGCAATCTCAGTAGAAAAGGACTTTAGGGTTGAAATCAAGCACCTCTCCAATTGGAGGAACACAACAGCACAAATATAAGTGTTTTTTTAAAGTAAGAAAATGGCATAGGATTAGTATTGGAGGTCGTCTGGCTGCAGCAAAAATACTTCCACTTTTTACAGCTGCTGCAGGCCTCTGAGGCTTATAGCAACAGTGGACTTTCCTCCTTTGCTTCTGGGTGCTAAATTCTGCCAGGACACATGCCTGCAAGAGACAAAAACCAAATGTGGGTGCATTCAGTTCTGGTCAGGTGTTAGTCACTGTGGGTGCAGTCCACCTGACTAATTCACAGGTTGATGGAAAAAGATAAATCAGTCAAATGCATCAGTAGATTAACAAATACAGGCAAACATAATTCTGACAACTGGTGTTGAGAAATCTGCTGAACTCACAGAACACCTGAGATTTCCTGGCCTACCGTGTAGGAGATATAGCCTCTAAGTTGAAAACAGCAAAATCACGAGTAAACCAGCAGCAGTGACAGCATAAAAAACTTTCTAAAACCCACAGTTAACCCTCAGATAGGGAACCCAGCTTTAAACCAAGAGGGCTAAGCCTTTGAAACAACCTAACTCCAATCATGTTTTTCCTCCATGGTGGCTGCATGGGAATGCAATGTTTTTTTAAATTCATTTATGGGATGAGGGCGTCGCTGTCTAGGCCAGAATTTATTGCCCATTCCTAATTGCCCTTGAGAGGGTGGTGATGACCTGACTTCTTGAACCGTTGCAGTCATTGTGGCGCAGGTACACCCACAGTGCTGTTAGGGACGGAGTATCAGGAATTTGACCCAGCGACAGCAAAGGAACAGTGATATATTTCCAAGTCAGAATGATGAGTGGCTTGGAGGGGAACTTCCAGGTGGTGGTGTTTCCATGTGCCTGCTGCCCTTGTCCTTCTAGATGGTAGTGGTCCTGGGTTTGGAAGGTGCTGCCTGAGGAGACTTGGTGAGTTTCGGCAGTGCATCTTGTTGATGGTACATACTGCAGCTACAGTTCATTGGTGGTGGAGGGAGTGAATGTTTGTGGACGGGGTAGTGATTAAGTGGATTTCTTTGTCCTGGATGGTATCAAGCTTCTTGAGTGTTGTTGGAGCTGCACTCATCCAGGCAAGTGGTGAGTATTCCATCACACTCCTAACTTGTGCCTTGTAGATGATGGACAAGTTTTGAGGAGTCAGGAGCTGAGTTACTCACACAGGATTCCTAGCCTCTGACCTGCTCTTGTAGCCACAGTATTTCTGTGGGAAGTCCAGTTAAGTTTCTGGCCAATGGTAACCCTCAGGATGTTGATAGTGGGGGATACAGTGATGGTAATGCCATTGAATGTCAAGGGGGTGATGGTTAGATTCTCCGTTGTTGGAGATGGTCATTGCCTGGCACTGGTGTGGCATGATTTACAAGAATGTTGCCAGGGCTTGAAAATTGCAGCTATGAGGAGAGATTGGATAGAACAGAGGGGGTGGCTTGATTGAGGTGTATGAAATTATGAGGGGACTAGATAAAGTAGACAGAAAAACTTGTTTCCCTTAGCTGAGGGGTCAGTTACCAGGGGGCATAGATTTAAGGTGTTTGGTAGAAGGATTGGAGGGGACATGAGGAAGAACTTTTTAATCCAGAGAATGGTGGGTGTCTGGTGGTTGAGGCTGAAATGCTCAACTCATTTAAAAGGTACCTGAATCTGCATCTAAGTGCTGTAACCTGCAAGGCTATAGACCAGGTGCTAGAAAAAAGGATTAAAATTAGCAGTTGGTTTCTTTTTTCTCTTTCTGGTCAACACAGACATGATGGGCTGAATGGCCTCTTTCTGCACTGCAACTTTTTAATGGTTTCTATGGTTCACTTGCCACTTGTCAACCCAAGCCTGGATATTGCCCAGGTCTTGCTGCATTTAGACATGCACTGCTTCAGTATCTGAGGAGTCACGAATGGTGCTGAACATTGTGCAATCATCAGCAAACATCCCTATTTCTGACTTTATAATGGAAGGAAGGTCATTGATGAAGCAGCTGGATATGGTTGGGCCTAGGGCACTATCCTGAGGAACCTCTCCTCTTGCAGTGATATCCTGGAACTGAGATAATTGACCTCCAACAACCACAACCATCTTCTTTTATGCTAGTAATGGCCCCAACCAGCAGAGAGTTTCCCCCCGATTCCCACTGACTTCAGTTTTGCTAGGATTCCTTGATGCTACACTTGGTCAAATGCAGCTGTGATGTCAATGGCAGTCACTCTCACCTCTGGAGTTCAGCTCTTTTGTCTATGTTTGAACCAAGGCTGAGGTCAGGAGCTGAGTGACCCTGGAGGAACCCAAACTGAGCATCAGTAAACAAGTTATTGCTAAGCAAATGCTGCTTGATAGCACTGTTGATGACCCCTTCCATCACCTTGATGATCGAGAGTAGACTGATGGGTGGTAATTGGCCAGGTTGGATTTGTCTTGCTTTTTGTGGAAAGCACATACCTGGGCAATTTTCCACATTGCTGGGTAGATGCTGGTGTTGTAGCTGTACCTGGAACAGTTTGGTTAGGGGTGCTGCAAGTTCTGGAGTACAAATCTTCAGTACTATTGCTGGAACATTGTCAGGGCCCATAGCCTTTGAAGTATCCAGAGGCTTCTGCTGTTTCTTGATATCACATGGAGCAAATCGAATTGGCTGAAGACTAGCATCAGTGATGCTGAGAAACTCCGGAGGAGGCCAAAATGGATCATTCACTCTGCCCTTCTGGCTGAAGATTGTTGTGAATGCTTCAGCCTTATCTTTTGCACTGATATGCTGGGCTCCTTCATCATTGAGGATGGGGATATTTGTGGAGCCTCTACTTCCAGTGAGCTGTTTAATTGTCCACCACCATTCATGACTGAATGTGGCAGGACTGCAGAGCTTAGATCTGATGCGTTGGTTGTGGAATCACTTTATCTCTGTCTATAACTTGCTGTTTATGCTGTTTGGCATACAAGTAGTCCTGTGTTATAGCTTCACCAGGTTGACATCTCATTTTTACGTATTCCTGTGCTGCTCCTGGCATGCCCTCCTGCACTCTTCATTGAACCAGAGTTGATCCCCTGCTTGGTATTAATGGTAAAGTGGAGGATATATTGGGCCATGAGTTTACAGATTGTGGCTGAGTACCATTCTGCTGCCGCTGATGGCCCACAGCGCCTCATAGATGCCCAGTCTTGAGTTGCTAGATCTGTTTGAAGTCTATCCCATTTAGCACAGTAGTAGTGCCACAAAACACGATGGAGGATATCCTCAATGTGAAGATGGGACTTCATCTCCACAAGGACTGTGCGATGGTCACTCCTATCGATACAGTCATGGACAAATGCATCTGCGACTGGCTAGTTGGTGAGGATGAGGTCAAGTACATTTTTCCCTCACCACCTGCCACAGTCCTAGCTATGTCCTTTAGGAACTCAGTCTGTGGCGGTGCTACTGAGCCACTCTTGCTGATGGACATTGAAGTACATTCTGTGCCCTTGACACCTCAGTGCTTCCTCCAAGTGGTGTTCAACATGGAGGAGTACTGGCCCATCAGCTGAGGGGGTGGTACATGGTAATCAGCAGGAGGTTTTCATTGCTCATGTTGGACCTGATGCCAGGAGACTTCATGGGGGCTGGAGTCGATGTTGAGGACTCCCAGAGCAACTCCCTCCCGACTGTACACCACTGTGCCACCGCCTCAGGGATGGTGATGGTGGCATCTGGGACATGATCTGTAAGGTATGAGAATGACTATGTCAGGCTATTGCTTGGCTAGTCTGTGAGACAGCTCTCCCCATTTTGACACAAGCCCCCAGATGTGAGTGAGGAGGACTTTGCAGGGTCGACAGTTTGCTGTCGTCATTTCCAGTGCCTAGGTCAATGCCAGATGATTTGTCTGGTTTCATTCCTTTTTATTGGCTTTTTTTGTAGCAGTTTGATTCAACTCAGTGTCTTGCTAGAGGGCATTTAAGAGTGGATCTGGAGTCAAAGTAGGCCAAACCAGATGACGATATTAGATTTCCTTCTCTAAAGGACATTAGTGACAATGGTGATAATCAATAATGGTTTTGTGGTCATCATTGGACTACCATGGTGGGATATGAATCCGTGGCATTACTCTTGGTCTCTGGATTACCAGTACAGTGACAATACCACTACACCACCAACACCAGCACCACCTCCCCCCTGTGCAACAGACAGTAAATTCTCGAGAAAGTTCTCTTATTGTGCTGTTCAGGAATCAACTGTGCATGATGAAATATTTGTTGGGAGAAAATGCTGCAGTTTGTTTGATGACAATTGCTAGTTTCCCACACACTGGGTTAATCAACGAAAATGGAGAAACAATAAGCTCCTTATACAATGGTATTAAATTAATGAACTGGAAGGCAGGTAAGCATTCAATATATTAAGCAGGCAAATCCAAGTGTTTACTAAGTAAAGGTGCTGTAGAATTTAGAGAGTGATATGTTCTAAGGCAGGGATTGTAAACCTTATAGTATGGAACCAAGAAGAGAACCTATGGTATTGACGTTTAGCTCCCATCAACCAAAAGTACCTGATATATCAAGCATAGGAGGAGGTACCTGGAATCAGGCAACATCAGTCAATCATCACACTGCCAGACATGATTGGCTCACAGAAGAGTCCTTGTAATGGACAGCCAGGAGTTCCAAGGCCACCAGAATCCCAACAGGCTTTCAGTGAAACATTACAACCAACTGATACACATACTCCTCCTATTAGGGAATAAGTGAGTAAAATGTACAATATCACATGGAATCTGTTAGGCCAAGCACCATGACAAAGCATGGACATCACTCACACATCAACTAATTGATTCAATTTTCATGCACTTGATTTGTAATTGTGCTTGGAATGTCTCTGTGATTTTGCAGAATAATGTAAACAGTAATAATGTATACAGTAAAATATGAGTATTGAGCTTAGTAGAGAAGGTACAGAAAATGATGTTGAAGAGATGTTTTGACTGTTTTACATGGCACATGTGGACAAGAGGGTTGTTAAGCTGGCATCCCAGGCACTTAGTTAAATGTGTATGTATGCACGGTGCATCAGACTTCCAGGGTGTGATGTTGGGGAGCTATTCTCTCATTTTCATTGTCTCTCTTCCACATATAGTACTTTTTTGGATTCTGAGCTTCTTCCTTTAGAGTTACACCTTTATATAGGGCAAATTATGGAACATAAAATACAGGGTAATGATCCTAGAAATGGGTCCTGTAAACACTTTGCCATCCATCTAGCTATCAAAAATGCTATAGATGACATGGCCAGCAATGATTTTGCTGGTTCACTGGACCTCTTATTGCCGTTCAGGCTCTGTCCTTTTGACTGCTAGGGCCTTTGTGGATCCACTTTACCTTCTCCTTCAAATAGAATTGTCACTGATGATTGGTAAAATAAAATAGGTGCAGCATGGAAACTGCTCAGAAGCCAGGCATTGACCAGCATTATTCTGTTTTGGTAATGACAGTCCAGTTGGACATTGAGAGAGTAAAACTCCTTCCTATCCATTTAGGTCAGCATTATATCTTCGTACTCATGCAAAGCCAGCAGTACGATAGAACTGTAAAACATTCTTACAATGCTGCTTTTCAGTGGCAAGTGTGATGAAGGTGTCAGTCACCAACTTGCTTCACTGGGGGGATATTTTACCCAGCTGGAGTCTAGAAGAAGCTAAAAAGCATAAAAATTGAGTGTCATGATGACCTTGATAGCTTTCGGCAGTGTTGGCTGAGTAGCAGATGTTGTCTGGAGGCTTTATGTAGAACATAGCACATTTTCCCTTTAAACCTTGGCATCCTAAGGCACTGACTTAGTCAGACCCAGGTAGCTTTACCTGAGATGGTACCTCAAATACGTGGCATAGCAGTAGACACAGACAGCATGCTTTGGAGTTACCACATATATTTCTGCCAACACATTCCAATTTCACTGGGAAGACAAAACGCACATAAACACTTCCATTCAGTCACAAGTATGCCCTTAAGCTTCTGGTTCCCTGCTCTTTTAATTCTCGACCTTGCTCCCACTTTGACCTCTCTGTCCTCGGCCTCTCCCTGCAGTATTCCAATAAACCTCAGCAGAAGTTTGAGGACAAGCACCTCAACTTTCATTTAGATACTTTACAGCCTTCCAGACTCAACACTAAGTTCAACAATTTCAGAATGTAACCTCTGCCCCATTTTGTTTCTCTTTTCTTTGTTGGTTTTGGTTTTACTCCCTTGTTTTTCTTTCAGACAGCAGCTCTTCACCATTCTGCGATTCACACCTCCTCTAGACACATTTTTTGGTTCTTTACTTGTCCCATTACTGCTTCCTTTGGCTTTGTACCATTGACTTTTTTAATTTTTTCTGACATCCACCCTATCACAGGCCTTGCCTTTTGTTTTATGCCTACCAGCCCTTATCACATTTAAAACCTATGACACCTCTAACTCTTCCCAAACCTAATGAAGGACATCAATCTGAAAAATGTAGCTGTTTTTCTCTCTCCACGGATGCTGCCTGACCTGCTGAGTATTTCCAGCACTGGCAGTATTTTACTGTTGTTCTATTTTGATTGATCTTTCTGATATGGGCGAATTGGGGGGTGGTGGGAACAAGCTCTTGGGGGTTATTTGACCTGCTTGGACATATTACTATATTAATGTGCTACATAAATGCAAGTTGCTGTGATGGCGAAAACTTGGCCTACATTTTTTGGCACCTTCTAAAGTATTTTTCTCACCCATTCAAATGAATGGCTGGCATTTGTTGTTAATAAATGCAATTGCAATTAATACAAGGACCTCTGATATGATATATAGCATTGGGAGTAAAGAAAGCCTCTTCTTAGGCTGTCCTTTGAGATCCAGGATGATTTGCTCCCACTCCAATTCAATGGGTTCTGAAATAGCTGATAAACCCAATGCGTGATCTGCAGACTCTGTTGCATGTGGGGCAGGTGGCACTTAAAGTGTTGGGTAAATGGCTTGTTTGGAGGTTTATGTGCTCCCTCTGATCCTTTGACTTCGTGCCTGCACATTCCCAACAAAATCTCTTGGTATTTGGTGCCTTCCTGAATGACCCTTCTTCATTTTGGTGGGGCACAAACCAGGGTCTCCTATGAGTCGCTGAGTATGTTTGACCTCTTCAGGGATGCTTTGAGGACATCCCTAAAGCATTTCTAGCTGTCCTCCTGGGAGTCTCCTGCCATGACCGAGTAAAGCAGTTGCTTTGGGAGTCTGTTGTCAGGCATAAGAACGACATGTCCCACCAAGCTGAACTGGTTTTGAATGATTAGTACCTCGATGCTGGGCTTGGGAGAGGATGTTGCTGTCGGACCACCTTCTTTGCCACTGGATTTGGAGGATCTTACGAAGGAATCACTGATGGTACTTCCCCAGTGTTTTGAGGTGCCTGCTGTAGGTCATCCAAGAAACATATAGGAGCACAGTGATCACTGCTGCATGGTAAACCATGACTTTAGTCTTGGGTTTGATATCCTAGTCCTCTTTCCCTCAGTTGGCCAACTGCTGAGCTGGCACAATGGAGGCAATGATGAATGTTGTCACCCATATCTGCCTTCGTCAAGAGGAGGCTCCCAAAATATGGAAAATGGTCCACATTTTCCAGGATCTCGCCATTCCAAATCTGCAACCTCTACCACCTAGAAGGACAAGGGCAGCAGACGCATGGGAACACCACCACCTGCAAGTTCCCCTCCAAGCCACATACCATCCTGACTTGGAACTATATCACTGTTCCTTCGCTGTCACTGGATCAAAATCCTGGAACTCCCTCCTTAACAGCACTGTGTGTGTGTACCTACATCACATGAGTAGCAGCGATTCAAGAAGGCAGCTCACCACCACTTTCTCCAGGGCAATTAGGGACAGGCAATAAATGCTGGCCCAGCCAGCAACGCCCACACGCTGCAAACAAAGAAAAATTGTAATCCGCTTCTCCGCTTCTTCCTCAAACAGAGGCCCAAACAATCCCCATCCACCACTACTCTCGTCCACTGGCTGAACTTGTTCTCTCACTGAACAAGTTCTCCTTAAACTCCTCTCACTTCCTCCAAATAAAAGGTGTGGCTATGGGTACCCACATGGGCCCCAGTTATGCCTGCCTCTTTATGGGGTATTTGGAACATTCCATGTTCCAGTCCTACTCCGGCCCCCTCCCACAACTCTTTCTCCAGTACATCGATGACTGCTTCGGTGCTGCTTCATGCTCTCAACTGGACCTGGAAAAATGTATTGATTTTGCTTCCAATTTCCACCCCAATTTTCACATGGTCTATCTCTGACACTTCCCTTCCCTTCCTTGACCTCCCTGTCTCAATTTCTGATGAAAGACTGTCCACCAATATTCATTACAAGCCTACTGACTCCCACAGCTATCTCGACTACAGCTCCTCACACCCCGCTTCCTGTAAGGACTCCATCCCATTCTCTCAGTTCCTTCGCCTCCGTCGTATCTGTTCTGATGATGCCACTTTTCAAAAACAGTTCCTCTGACATGTCTTCCTTCTTCCTTAACCGAGGTTTTCCACCTACGGTGGTTGACAGGGCCCTCAACCGTGTCTGGCCCATCTCCCACGCATCCGCCCTCACACCTTCTTCTCCCTCCCAGAACCATGATAGGGTCCCCCTTGTCCTCACTGATCACCCCACCAGCCTCTGCATTCAAAGGATCATCCTCCGCCATTTCCGCCAATTCCAGCATGAAGCCACCACCAAAAACATCTTCCCTTCACCCCCCCTGGCGGCATGCCACAGGGATCGTTTCTTCTGGGACACCCTGGTCCACTTCTGCATCACCTCCTACACCTCAACCCCCTCCCACGGCACCTTCCTATGTAACCGCAGAAGGTGCAACACCTGCCCTTTTACTTCCCCTCTCCTCACTGTCCAAGGGCCCAAACACTCCTTTCAGATGAAGCAGCACTTCACTTGCACTTCCCTCAACTTAGTCTACCGCATTCGTTCCTCCCAATGCGGTTCCCTCTACATTGGAGAGACCAAACACAGACTGGGTAACCACTTTATGGAACACCTTCTGTCTGTCCAAAAGCATGTCCCAGACCTCCCTGTTGCTTGCCATTTCAACACTCCATCCTGCTTTCTTGCCCACATGTCCGTCCTTGGCCTGCTGCATTGTTCCAGTGAAGCTCAACGCAAACTGGAGGATCAGCACCTCATCTTCCGACTAGGCACCTTACAGCCTTCCGGACTGAATATTGAGTTCAACAACTTTAGATCATGAACTCTCTCCTCCATCCCCACCCTGTTCTGATCCCCCTTTTTTCCAATAATTTATATAGATTTTTCTTTTCCCACATATTTCCATTATTTTTAAATGTATTTCCATCCATTGTTTTATCTCTACCTTTTAGCCAATTTTGATCCCTTCCCCAACCCCACCCCCACTAGGGCTATCTGTACCTTGCTCATCCTGCTTTCTACCCTTAACGTCACCTATTAGCACATTTCTTGGCTAATATCACCACCGTCAATACCTTTGTCCTTTTGTCTATGACATCTTTTGGCAACCTCCACAATCACTGGCCCTCTATCCAGCTCTACCTGTCCCACCCCCTTAAACCATCTTATATTTCACCACTTCTATATTTCTTTAGTTCTGATGAAGAGTCATACGGACTCTAAACGTTAACTGTGTTCCTCTCCGCAGATGCTTTCAGACCTGCTGAGTTTTTCCAGGTATTTTTATTTTTGTTTTGGGTTTCCAGCATCTGCAGTTTTTTGCTTTTAAAAAATGTAATTGTCAGGGGATGTTTTATTGTGGGACCTATTTGGAAGAGGACTTTAGTTTTCCAGGTGCTTGGTGAAAAACCTATTTTCTGATTTGCTCTGGAGAAGGAGTTGACAATGAGCTACAGCTCGGCTTCTGAGTGAGCGCGCACACAAGCGTCATCTACATACTGAAGCTGCATGAGGTAGGAGTGGTTTTGAATTTAAGCCAATGGCCGCTAAGACCCAGCGGAATCTTTACTGAGTACAGTTCCTGACGTATAAAGACAGTCTGAATAAGAGCAGAGCGTGGGAGAGCATCACAGGATAATCGTGAATAAAATTTCATCGTGCCGGCATCAAGTGTTCCCAACGAGGTAAGGACCCACTAATTTATATGGCAAAAATAAAATGTGATAATCTGGACAGAATTTTAAAATTTGTTATAATGTGGGATATATTGAAGATGATCATGTATCAGCCTCTAATTTTTGCAATTTTCTTCAGACTTTGAAATTAATGTTTTACATGAAAACACCTTAATAGAAGCAAATTAGTACATTTTTGTTGAGGTGCGGATGGTTTATTGATTCACACTTTAACAATATTCCGTCTGAATTAATTTGCTCGGAGCAGCATTGTGTTCAGCTATTGGCAGATGAAATACCATTGCTCAGATGCCTGATCCAGAAATCGCATTTAGCAACGTGTAAGGCTAGATGTGGGGTTCGGGAAATCAAACTGTGACTACATTTTATTGGCGACATGCAAACGTGGACCTTGAAATTCGAAAGCGGACGTCCCTTTAAAGGGATGGTGGGCACGGTGAAAAAGAAACTTACACAACGTGCGGAAACAGCAAATGGCGATGGGCTGCTTCCTGGAGGAAGAGATTAATGAAAAAACCTCGCTACTACTTACAACTACCCGATCTATTTTAAAGTTGGCACACTGTTGATTTATTCCAGGGGAACATGATGGTGAAAGATCTGTTACAGTTGGACTTGGGCAACGTGGAGGGAACTGCCTGAAGCGTTCATTGATTTAGATCATGCCCGCCCAGTCGTGTTCCCCTGCACTGTAATGAGTTGTAAAGTGTTTCTTGGCAAACTTTGAAGTATACAGTCTTTCTGCGCGAAGGTAAATCTTTTCAACGACATGGAATGCACTGAAAAGCAGCAACAAGTAAAACCCTTGAGTAAAGCTACAGCTTATAATGTCTGGAATGAAGGGTTTCATGGAATTAAGGCTTTATGAAGATTAGATGTGTAAACTGCTTGAGCTTCACTTAGATAACCCGACCCATTTTATTAAACTTGTGGCTCCTCCGAGCCGTCCATTGTCTTGCCTGCCACTCAGGTCGAATAGAAATTCAATGCAAACATTTTGTGCCGAGTTGGTGCTCTTTGTCGCTCTGAAGAAACTGTTAATTTCGTATCGAATCTCGTATTTTCTCTCGGTAGAAATGAAACCTCTTACAGGTTAAATCGTCGCCTCGTCTGATCAGCGGATTAAAAAGGCTCAATAATCAACTGTTTTTCAACAAAGGCTATTGCTCGGGGCCAGAAGGCTGCCCAGAGTGAGATGCACGCGAGTGTGTGTCAGGTCACCCATTAGGAGGCTTTAAATTGTTTCATTTGATTAGAAAGACCTCTGATGCGATTTGCCCGCTGATTTATGAACACTGCAGCTCCGCGGTGGGAGTGCGACGAACACCGCGCTTTGTGAAGGAAGACAACAAAACCTGGGGGCCATTTCCTGGCCAGTGTCATTGTGCGCCACTCGCCTCGGTTTCCCCCCCCCCCTTATACTTTTGGCTTCTTGCTCAAATTGCCCCCGTCCGGTACATGACTCACGGTTGTGAGCCATTCTGGTGAGAAAGTGAGCAATTTGCGCGCTCCTCACTGGCTCATTCTCTTGGGTCACGTCTCTCACGTCCTCCTGCAGTAGCGATGATGCTTTTGTTCCAACTACTTCCTCCTTTGCCTCTTCCCTGACACCTGAGCACCCGGGACAGGGACCAGCATTTCACAAAACTCCAGCAAAGGATGTTTGTAGGGGTGGCGAAATAAAACACAAATTTTTATTAATACAGGGCATTAACTATACTGTAACATTGTGACGGTCACTCTGCCGTTCGCAAACGTACCTGGGCAGACGGCTTTAGAGGCTTTGGGGGGTGGGTTTGCTGTGGGAGTGAAATGCTTGTTCGAAAGCTTCTTCATTTAAAAGGTGGAAATGATCATCCCAACGGCGACTCAGTGCCAAAACATATCCCAACCCAGCGGTTATTTAACTAGACTGGGTATTCATGCTGAAGTACTGTTTTAACATGCGAACAATGGGATTTAAAATTAGGCCAGTAGAACAAGATGATCAATTCTAAACGAAGAGAGGATTTATAACAGTCAGGCCATATTTGTATCATGAAGCCTAATTGGCTGAAGGTTGGTCTCAACGTAAAACCGAGACAATCTTTGTGGGTCGGCTGTGTAAACAGTCTCTTCTATTCAGCTGTGGATTTGATTTGATCAACCAGCAGTAATGGAGTACGTGTGCACTGTCTTGCCAGCAGTTGCAGGATGGTTCGGGTGACTTACATACTCGACCTTGGTCTTGTCCTTCTATCTTCAAACCTGTCTCCTAAGCCCATGAAGGGAAACACACAGGACAGAATTTTATTAAGTCGAAAATATAGGCGTAGAATTCCCATTTTGGGCGCAACGCGGGGATATTGGGCGCAAATCGCATTTGAAATTACACTGGTTTAGGTTGCAGTTAGCCAAGAGTTTCTGCTGCCATTTATTTGAATAATCATAAGCCTAAAAGTTGCCACGATCTGCAGTTGGTCAGCATAATAGAATGTATTTTTGTTTCTTTTGGATTAAAAACATTCCTGATGTTTTTAAGGTGATAACTTGGTGCAGTTTATGGATACAGCAGAAATGGGTTTAATCACAAAAAATGTGTCTGTTCTCCCGGCTGTGATTAGCTGGATTCAAATCACTGAAAATAACAAATACAACTATTTAAATTGATGTACATTTTTCAGTTTTTTGGTAAATTAAATATTTTTAATATGTAAAAACATTTTTTAAAAAGTGCCTAATAATCTCTGTGCACCTATGAAAACAAGCTCAATTTGAAGAACACTTTGCACAGGCAAAATTGTGTAAACTTGCCATTCTCAATATTTCAGTGTGGGGGTGTGGCCAGTTTTGTGGGCAGGGATGCCTTTGGGCGCAATGATTCTTAAACGAGTGTTAAAGACTGCAGAAACTGGAATAACCCAGGACATAAATTACACTTTGAGTTTCCCTGATCTCTTGCACTGGACCAGCCATTTTAACCTGAATTGTGCTGATAAAACTAAAGGAAATTCTACTCCAAGAAGACATATAGCCTGCAAGATATTACAAGACAGCAACAGGATTAAGAATCAAATAGTTTACTAATGCCAGCTTGAAATATTTTACTGTCTTGGAGTATGCCCTGCCTTGCATTGTGATCTTGCCATTTTCCATTACCACTGAAAGAAAATGTTGGTATGTATATAGCGCCTCTCATGACCTCAGGATGTTTCAAAATGCTTTCTAGCCAATGAAGTACTTTGTAAGTGTAGGCACACTTATAATGTAGGAAACACAGAATCCAATTTGAACACAGTAAAGTTCCACTAATAGTAATTAAGTAAATTACCAGATCATCTGTTTTTAGGGATTGGCTGAAAGATACCCAGAAATCCCTTACTCTTATTGAAGCAGTATTGTAGGATTTTCACCTATTTGAGAAGGCAGAGTGGGTCTCAGTTTAATGTCTCATCTGAAAGATGGCACCTTTGAGTGTATAGCACTCCGTCAATATTGCAATGAAGTATGAGGCTAGATTATGTGCTCAAGAGTTAAGCATTGGGGCTATAGCACAACTTTCTGACCCAGAGTTGAGAGTGCTGGCACCGAGCCAAAGCTGGCACAAAACATGGATAGTTGGTTGCTTCAGATCAAAAGTAGATTCCCACTTATGTACTGCATAATGTGAAAAATTGTGAAATTGGGATTTACTTTCAGGGCATGCTGCTCATAACTCTGAGAACCACCCAATACAAACTCCAGCCCATCCAAAACAACACTGCACATATCCTATGCTTGTCTTGTTCACCTATTGCTCCTTTCCACAGGGTTCTCATCCCCAAAATATTGATTTCAATATTATTAATAAATAATTTATTAATTTCTACAAAGCCTTGCCCAGCCTGCCTCTACAAATGCCGTCGCGGCTCACACCTCTGCTTTTCCAACTCTGATCTCCCTTTGTACTCCACCAAAGTGACAGAATCTTCAGCAATCATGTCCCTGCAATCTGGGATTTTCTCCCTAGACCCTGATCCCTCACTACATCTCTCCATCTTCAAAAGTTCCTTTGCTTTGTGTCACTCTTCTAACTCCTGCTCAGTTCCTGTTGCCCTGCAACTGTGGAACATTTTCCACATTAATACAAGTGCAAATTGTTGGTTCATTAAATGACCAGTAGGTTATCCTTGTACAATTTTAGCATCATATTGTTGCCTCCACTGCTGTTGTACAGCAATGAAATATTACATTTAATTCTTCCTCAGCTTCATTAAGTCAGGTAGTAATTTTTTTGACATACAGCCATAAAAAGTGCAAGAACTTTTAATGCACTGTGACACTATCTTAGAGGTTGCATATTTATTAACTTGTTTAGATTAATGAGAAATTATTGCATATAAACTCCATTACCCATATTCATGGCCACCCCAATTGACTTTACCACCCTCCATGGCCTGCCTGGCTTTGTCCTCATGTCAATCACAGATAGGATTAGCTCTAAGTACTTCTGTGTATTGGTCTTCAATCACGCTCTCCCTCCCAGTCCTACCTCCTCTGTCTGTACCTGAAAAAAACTCAATCCCAGTTCTCTTATAACTACACTTTAAATATAAAAACTGTCTGGCCTTTGGCCCTCCATTCACCACATCGTTTCTGCATCTACTGCAAACCATCTTTTTAAACCCCTTTCCTTTGTTTTATCCACCCCCGCTTGGAACAAGAACTTACATATTTTGTGTCGCTAAGATCAAGAACATCCATTTAGCTAGGTCTGTCACTTCCCTCCCTTCCCCTAGTCCAATGGGCCAAACATTCTCTAAGGATGTCTAATATACTACTTCACCCTTGTTTTCAAATCCTTCCATGGCCTTGCCCCTCCCTTTCTCTGTAGCCTCCTTCAGACCCACAAGCCTCCGAGATATCCACTCTCCTCCAATTCTGCCCCTAAACTCTGGAATTCCTTTTCTAAACCCCTCTTTCCTCCTTTAAGGCGCTCTTTAAACCTACCTTTTTGAATAAACATTTGGTTATCTGTCTCAATATCTTCTTATGTAGCTTGTTGTCATTTTGTTTGACATTGCTTTTGTGTTCTAGGGGTGTTTTACTATGTTAAAGGTGATATATAAGTACAAGTTGTTTTAAGGTCCCCTAACCTATGTCTGACTCTGTCGGGACTCCAAGTGGCTACTTTCCTTTCTCCTGAACAATACATTTTCTTGATTCTTGCCATTAAGGTGAAATTAAGTATTCATTAAGTATTGATCGCATGGCTGGCATGACTGATCCTTACAGTACTCCAGCAGTTTAAAAATGTTTGTGAAATGTGCAAAAGGGTCAATATTCATTGGCTTTTCCATCATGTACTATTACATATTTTAAGATGGTGGAGTCTATGCTCCCTTTAAATTACAACAATGCGTATTAGTGTTGTTAGAAACGGAAGAATCATCCCTGGTCCATTCCTGATTGCCACTTTGGTGGGGTATATTTAGCTGGTGAGGACAAAATTGGGTTCAGCTTACTTTTCTGCCACCATGAACCAGCATGATTGGGGAACATTTTAGAACAAAACTTTTCTTAAAAAGGTAAAGCTTGCTTTAAAAATATTCCTGTGAGTGGTAACTTTAGCTGTTGGATTAATACAGTTGAAAATAGGTTTATCACAAAAAAATAAGCACTTTAAACAGCATGCCTAGTCCACCACTTTTGAGTAATCCAATTCTGAACAATGCAAAATTACTTTTTTTTTAATTCAGAAACCATTTACTAGTCGTATTGGTGTGCAGCAATCAGTTTCATGATAAAGTAAAATTAAAACTTTATTCCCTTTGTCTATAAAAATGCTTAATTTTTAGAGCTTCCTTGCCGGCCCATAAACAAACATAATTAGTGAAAACATGCAATGCTGATTAATTCAATCTGGGATTGTAACCAGTTTTGTGGCTGGGCCAGCTCCTCGTGCAATTTCATTTAAGAAAATGGGTTCAGTAAATTGCAGAACCTCAATTTGCGCAAAAATCCCGCAATCTTTTGAGCTGGTTTTGCCAGGGCAGGTTGCGTCAAACAAATCAGTGCAACTGAGTGGAAACTCCAAGCCTTAATGTTTAAATCATGTATTGCACTGCATTTCATTTCCTTCCAGCTCTGGCTCCATTTTACTCATGGTGGCACTTCTCATTATGCATACAGGTCATTAGTTCACTTCATGTTAACATATGATGAATTCTATGTTGAAGTGCTGATTTTCTGATCAGGTATCTCCAGGGAGGAGCAGCACTTACAGAGGACACTGGTTGAGTAGTTGCTAGCTTACACCCCTTGGTTTCCTGCCCACATAAATTATTGGATGGAAAGTCAAGGGTTGTGGCCAATCAGAGCTGTGAGTGAGCCTTGCCCCTCACATAAGAATGCCTGATTGGAGAAGGAATTGAATTACTGAATTACTGAATTACACAATCTCCATGTTTTGTAATTGGAAATAGTGTAGGACTAGTATAAGTATACACAAAACATAACCCAACAATGGTAGTATGCTATTCTGCTTTCCATGGCACTGATATGTTGAGTCATAAACCATAAGAGCGAAAACTGAAGTACTTTAGCAGCATTATCTGAAACTTGAAATGTGCTTCTGCCATAACACAGCACAGGCTGAAATATTTCTTTATAATAGCTACAGGATTCTCTCATTTACAGTATATTGGTTGGAAGCTGTTCATTCTTAGATTTGAAAATTGAATAGCTGACTTCCATGCATTTTGACTAAAAGTGATTTCCACCCGAGTTAACCAGCTTTTTTGATTTATTTTGGTGCATGTGACAAGGAAATGAAAAATCTCATATATTTTATAAGTCACAAGCTGGGATGAAGATGACATGAAAAATAACAATCCACTATATCTGTTATGTTCTACTGGCATGGCAAATTGTGTAAGTGAGATACTTTAGCTGTAATAGTGAGCTTTTGGCATGTTGCCGTGAGTGTGAAGGGCCTTCAATTACTTAAAGCAAATAGAAAATATTTCCTTTCATTCACTCAGATTAAATTCTGAATTCAAAGGAGAGTAGATCTTTAACCCTCCCAGGAAGAACGTTGTCCTCTGGCTGTTGGAATGTGATAATTTTAATATAATCTAGTCTACAGGCTCTGACCAAGCCCTTTATCTATTACCAATTAAATAAAAATAAACCTAAATTCAATATCCCCAACCAAATTCAGCATATGGTCTAAGCATTTGATAAAGTTTTTAATTTTACTGTATTAATCTAACCACTGCAATAGTCAGCTACTTTTGTCAAACATACCCCAACACGTGACCTCTCTTCCTCTGTCTGCACAGGACACGTGGTGAACTTGCTGCCTACCACGTTATGATGTGTATAATATTGCACTCACACTGTATGAAAGCATGGATGCAGTGAAACTGAGAAATGTCAGTACTTTAAATATTTTTAAGTATGATTATATTTCTTATTTTACTTAATTCGATTTTTTTTATAGGACATGCTTTTGTAATGGTGTAGCAATACCAGCCTTGGCGAGTGAGGTGTGCACTATTGACTTGTATTAGGTGAGATGTGGGGTTAAACCAACCCATAGATGAATTAAACTATCATATAAAATGTATTAATTAAAATGGTGGTTTAGCACAATGTTGCCAGCTGCTCAAAGACTTGTGCACATGCACATTCTTTAATAGAGATTATATTATTAGACTTTGAGTAGCAGTTGCAATAGTACCACAGTGTTGCTTTATCTAAACTGACATTATACTTGTGACACTAACCTTCATGCTGCTCACCAGAATTTAAAATCTTGATTAACTTCTATCTGATCCAACACTTAGCGCATGAACAAGATGAAGATCGTAAAAGTACTACACAAGGACTAAGTAAAGTTGATGCTCTGAGAAGTTTTTAGCATTATTTTAAATGTTCATGTTGAATTTCAGGACAATATTAAGTGGCATTAACCGATGCCAAAGAAAATGCTTATCCGCATGCATTATCTGAATTTCTGAGCATTTCCTGGATAGTTCTGAGATGCAGCCAGCTCTCTATTGACTTAAAACCTGAAAGACGCATGATAACCTTTTGGAAAAGTATTTGCAAAGTTCAACAGCACAGCTTACTAAATAATTAATTGCACAGTTGTGAATTCAAACTGAACAATGAGTAAAGATACATTAAAATTTTTCTTTGGCACGACGTGCTGAACTGAACATTAGAATAGTTGATATAAGTGATTCAGTGGACTGGTGTCAAAGGGTACTGCAAATGGAATGGTAGGACAAGATTTGTGCCTGAGATGCCCACATGCAAAGATTTTGATCTTCACAAAATCATCAGTGGTTGGTCCCAAATAAAGGATGAGCACAGAAAGTTGGAAGTTTGATTGGTGCATCACTTTAGTTGGCTCTAACATGTCTATGTTACTTACTGAGCAAAATTGACAGATGCCTTGGAGCAAGTTGTATCTTTGTCTCACTCAAGAAATAGGGAGACTGTGTCCAGGATCCAGAGCAACATTTGCTTGCTCTTTTTCCCAAAGGGACAGGTTTGCACAGTTCTCCCTTCAAGAAGGTGGTGGTGTAGTTGCAATGTCACTTAGCTAGTAATCCAGGGGCCAGTCTAATACTCTGGGGACATGGGTTCAAATCCCACCACAGTGGCTGGTAGAATTCAAGTTCAATCAATAAATCTGGAATATTAGTAGTCTCAGTAATGGTGACCATGACAGCTATCATTGATTGTTGTAAAAACCCATCTGGTTCATTAGTGCTCTTTAGGGAAGGAAATCTTTACCTGGTTTGGCGTACTTGTGACTCCAGACCCATAACAATATGGTTGACTCTTAACTGTCCTCTGAAGTGGCCAAGCAAGCCCACGCATTTCAAGGGTAGTTAGGGATGGCCTTGCCAGCAATGCTCAAATGCCTTGAAAGAATAAAAACAATTTCTTGATCTCGATATGATCACCAGTATCCACAGTTGAGTGATTCCTGCCCCAACCATATTACATGCTCATCTAGCATCGAATTGTTCTATTAATATGGAGCTTATTTACTTAGGGTTCTTCTTGTAGTGGCAAATGAACACTGACAGCTATTTGTTAGATCCACATAATGGGATTGGCATCTTTAAAAGGGTCTACTGCTTGGCGGAAGTGCCCACCTGTTTCAGCAAATAAGTCCTTTTATTATACAAGTCACAGTCCTATAGGATTCCCATTTTAGAAGAGGACTGAGTGCAGTGAAACACAGAAGTTGCCATCAGTTGCCCTGCTCCTCTGAAAGCTCCTCAAAAATTACGCATTGTTGTTTGCCCCGCCATTGAATGGCATGAAGTTGCACAGTAGGTATGAACAAAACTTGCACAGAAAGTTAAATCTTGTCCATTCCAGTATAAATACTCTTATAATGGCATGGTAAGTCTTAATTCTTACCAAACAATGTCTCTGGCACTAAAAAATCATTTATCCAGGCAGTGTCTCATTCCTTCAACTTATAATTATTGTTAGTGATTTTTAAAAAGCACATTTTTTTTACTTTTCCTTTTATTTCACTCTTCTTTCTCTTAACCAAATCTTTCTTTCACTCTTTTTTTGCACTTCCTGTACCTTATTTCACAGTTAATTCAATGGTGCAGCATTCACTTCCTGATTCAGACTCTGTACTGGTCGGTAATGATTCCTTAATCTGATTGCTGGAGGAGCCGTATGCTTGTTTTCACTTTTCACACAGATCCCAGATTCCCTTTACAGAGCATTGTGCTTTTTCGATGATTGGCTGAAAGGAACTTGCCATGTGAAAGTCCACAGAATGCTTGTGCACATGTGTAAATCTTACAAATAGCTGACAGTGTACATTTGCCGTGATGAGCAAAAATCCAGCACAATATGTTTCCAAAGTAACTGAGTTATATATTAAAAGGTTACAATGGAACAATTCTATGATGGATGAGCATGTTATATGGTTGGTGCAGAAGTCATTTGAGTGTGAACACTGGTGATCATATCAAGATCCAGAAATGAGTGTAGTTAATTCTTTAGAAGATTATTTAACCTAAATTAATCATATTCAATTTGTGTTAAAGAACAATTTCTTTGAAAAAGGATAATACCTATGGTTTTTGCATGAATAACCAGAACCATTTTGAGTTAATATTGAGGATGTGAAGTTTTATCCCCTATTAACTAGAATTAGCCACTGTTCCAGACACTTTAAACATGCAACAGATTTGATTTCAATAATATATTTGAAACTGTGATCTTAAAATGACTAACACTTAACCTTCAAATTGTTTCTGGAGCTATCACTCGTTCTACTGTTATTCTCTAACAATGCAAATACACTTTAAGTATCTAGAGGAGTCTTGCCAAGTCTCAATAGTCTGAATGTCATGGAAAGGTTAAACATCCCGAACATGTTAGTTACAGTTTTGTACAGTGCTTGTAACCTATTACTGTAGCCTGTAACTTAATCACCTTTTAGAATCTCTGGAGAAATGCTCGTTTTCTATTTTTCAACCTTTAAAGACAGTGACCTTTTAACAGGTGTAAGGATTGCCACAGTGCCTGTCTGTTCACCAGATATACTTGTCCTGTTTAATGCTTAGTAAATAAAAACTATTTTTATTAACAGGTGTAAGGATCGCCACAGCGCCTGTCTGTTCACCAGATATACTTGTCCTGTTTAATGCTTACTAAATAAAAACTATTTTTATTAACTGGTTAGCTTTGAAGTCAAAAGATTCAAACATAACATTTACAGAGTAAGGATTAAAAAGGTAAAATTGCTAGTCATTTGTGATTTAAAAACTGCAGATTCAGTGCAGGTCATTCAGTATCTGAAAGGGGTTAACTCTTGCTGTAATTTTTTATCGGAACTAGTTCACTTAGAAGGATAACATGTGACATGCTAACCTGCTGTTCTGTTTTAAATGCTGATCAACCTGTTTTGTATTTATATTGCAATATTTCTACTTAAGGTACTCGACAGTGAAGGATGACCCTTTCAAACTACTGAGAAAGCCCTTATTATATCCATACTATCCTGTCACATTAGAGATTAGTTTCTCATCCAGTTACAAATTAACTTGGACAGCTTCTCAAATCGTATTACACATCTATATTAAGGAGCAACGTTTTCAGCTAGGGAAAAATAGAGTATTAGAGAGGAAAATAGAGTATGAGAGAAAACTTGCAAGGACATAAAAGCAGACTGTAAAAGCTTGTATAACTTTGTAAAAAGGAAAGGATTAGTGAAGACAAGTGTAGGTCCCTTACAGTCTGAAAAAGGAGAATTTATAATAGAAAACAAAAAAATGGCAGAGCAATTAAACAACTACTTTAAATCTGTCTTCACAGAGGAAGACACAAATAACTTCCCAGAATTACTAGGGAACCAAGAGTCTAGTGAGAAGGGGGAATTTTAGGAAATTAGTATTACTAAAACAATAATGCTGGAGAAATTAATGGAACTAAAAGCTGATAAGTCCCCAGGGCAAGATAATCTACATTTCAGGGTACTAAAAGAGGTGGCCATGGAAATAGTGGATGTATTGTTTGTCATCTTCCAAAATTCTGTAGATTCGGGAACAGTCCTAGCAGATTGGAGGGTGGCAAATGTATCCCCACTATTTAAAAAAGGAGGGAAGGAGAAAACAGCAAATTACAAACTGGTTAACCTAACATCAGTATAGGGAAAATGCTAGAGCCTATTATAAAGTATGTGATGACAGGACATTTAGAAAATATCAATGGGATTAGACAAAATAAACATGGATTTATGAAAGTGAAATCATGTTTGACAAACCTACTGGAGTTCTTTGAGGATGTAACTAGCAGAATAGATAAGGGAGAACCAGTCGATGTGGTGTATTTGGATTTTCAGAAAGCTTTTGATAAAGTCCCACATAAGAGGTTAGTGTGTAAAATTAAAGCACATGGTAATATATTGGCATGGATTGAGAATTGGTTAGCAGACAGGAAACAGAGTAGGAATAAATAGGCCTTTTCAGAGTGGCAGGCGGTGACTAGTTGGGTGCTGCAGGGATCAGTGCACAACATATATCAATGATTTGGATGAGGGAACCAAATGTAACATTTCCAAGTTTGCTGATGACACAAAACTTGGTGGGAATGTGAGTGATGAGGAGGGTGTTAAGAGGCTCCAAGGCAATTTAAACAAGTTGAGTGAGTGGGCAAATACATGGCAGAAGCATTTTAATGTGGATAAATGTGAAGTTATCCACTTTGGTAGGAAAAGCAGAATGGCAGAGTACTATTTAAATGGTGACAGCTTGGGAAATGTTGATGTACAAAGGGATCTGGGTGTCCTTGTACACCATCACTGAAAGCAAGCATGCAGGTGCAGCCAGCAGCTAAGAAAGTGAACGCAAATGGTATGTTGGCCTTCAGTGTGAGTGGACTTGAGTGCAGGAGCAAGGATGTCTTATTGCAGCTGTAGAGGCCTTGGTGAGACAACACCTGCAGTGCTCTGTGCAGTTTTGGTCTCCTTACTTAAGAAAGGATATACTTGCCATAGAGAGAGTGCAGTGAAGGTTGACCAGACTGACTCCTGGGATGGCAGGATTGTCGTATGAGGAGAGATTGAGCCAACTAGGTCTGTATTCACTGGAGTTTAGAAGAATGAGAGGAAATCTCATTGAAACATATAAAATTCTGACAGGGATGGGCAGGCTGGATGCAGGGATGATATTTCCTCTGGCTGGGAGTCTAGAAAAACGGGTCACAGTCTCAGGATACAGGGTAGACCATTTAGGACTGAGATGAGGAGAAACTTATTCACTCAGAGGATGGTGAACCTATAGAATTCTATACCATAGAAGGCTGTGGAGGCCAAGTCGCTGAATATATTTAAGAAGGAAATAGATGGATTTATGGACTCTAAAGGCATCAATGGATATGGGGAGAGTGCAGGACTATGACTTTGAGATAAAGGATCAGCCATGATCATATTGAATGGCGGAGCAGGCTTGAAGGGCCAAATGACCTACTCCTGATTCTATTTTCTATGTTCAGGGACATCAGGGAGGGCAGTCAGGGAGGAATAGAAATACCATGCAAACAACAGGAGCTGCACCTCCACTGAGATAAGTTAATATCTTCAAACACACCCCTGACCGCATTGTTTTTTTTGTTGGGCTGTAAGTTTTCAAGATCCATCACTGAGATTAAACCATTTTTTGGCTGCAAGCAGTTTTGGTTCAGTTATACTGACAATCACTCCCTAACATGAATTTTGTTGCAGAGATGACTATTGTTTTAAAGATATTATTGAATACCTGTTGTAGAAAAGTTAATGTACCATGCAGTTAGTATATTCCAGCTCTGCAACTGAAACTCCTGAGTTAGCGAACTCATGCAGCACTGCACCTGTTGGTTTGAGCTGTCAGTAAGTTTTCATGTTTCTGGTATGGTCTGATTGAGCGAGGATAGATAGATCAGGTTATCTGCTGATCCTGAAACCACATTAGCAGAGGAAGGCTGTTAACACCCAGTATTAGAATAATTGGCATGATAATTTACTTGATGTCAATTTCCTCTCAAACAATTAATGTCTGGTTAATTTTAACTAATTAGTGTTCCTGGGACTTAAACGTGACTTTATCTCTGATAAGCATAATTATATTGCTGTGTTAATTGGTACTATAAATTATTAGTGTGATGATCCATAATAAACTTAGTAATTAAAGCTTTATACTAGAAATATTGGCACTGAAGAGCTAATTTCTCAGAGCCAGAAAATGACCAGTTTGTTTTCTGACCTTATCAAATACACCAGGGGCAATGAATGCAAAAATAGGCCGATATGGCTTTCTCCCTATAAGTCAGTTCTACATGAGTTCCTGGTCTTGGCTGTGTTGCCATGATGTATCCACAGGGAAATTTTCCAGATAAGTGATCCCACTTTTATCACATTCTGACTGTAAAGTGAGAGAGATGGAACCCCTGACTGCAGTAACCCCATCCAGGTTCTTGGCCAAGGAAGGACTCCTGTTGTGAGGGAGTTAGCTAAGGATCTTTTTTAAAAAAATGAAAATAAACAAATGCATACAGTTTAGGCATTAAGTTTTAGCATTGACATAGCTATTTTAGCAGAAGCATTAACCTGTTTACAAAAGCAAAATACTGTGGATGCTGGAAATCTGAAATAAAAACAGAAAGTGCTGGAAATACTTAACAGGTCAGGCAGCATCTGTAGAGAGTTAATGTTTCAGGTTTATGACCTCACGTCAGAACATTAACCTGTTTAATTGGGCTAGCATCTCTGTTAAAAAAGAGCCAGCAGTCATGGATACAGAATTTAACTATGGACTCTGAAAAGCCATGACCCCCATATTTCTTCTCTTTTCAGAAACGTAGGTGCTGTGAGCTGCAGTTTAATGAAGGCATCATAGCTGCTTCTTGAATAAGTCATTGACTATTGATTCTGTGGTTAGATGCAACCTGAACATCAATTGAGTACAAGCACCTGCTGTTCATGTAACCCGTAGAATTGGTTGAACCCATGATGGTGAGAGGCCTTGCTACAATTCTTTAAGGGTCTTTTACAAGATACTGTCATCTCCCTCTTAAGAAGGGTAATGAGCAGGCCAGGTCTCAGGACTTCTGCATCTATTTAAATGATTGAGACGTATGCTTTGGGTGGAACCTGAAGTTTGTTGTAGGGTGCAGGTTCATTTAATTTTTTCTTCATTGAGGCCACACCATTTTATCATGGGACCTGCTTTTTGTTTCAGGTTGTCTGTGACAGAACATGGTGGACTGCTAATTAGGCATGTGATTTATAGCCTGACCTTTGAGCTTGCGATGGCCCCCCCCCCCCACCCCCCCCAAACTGTTGTCAGTGACATCACATATTGTTGTGCAACATCAGCCTGGGTGGGGGTTGCTCCACGTGAATTTCTATCCATTATGGACAGAAAGCCATGGTGACTGTGCCTGTGATTTCCAGGTATATGGGTGCTGCTTGGCAAGGCTGCACGCTAGGAGCATACATTTGGAAAATCACCTTGTGGTGTAACTGGCTATAAAAATTGTTTTATTTTTCAGTTCTAGTTAAGTAAAAATCAGAGCTTCCTCCTGGAACTATGTAAATAAGTGCTTTTTATTTTAGTGACATCATGTGCCATTTTGCATTCAAGAATACTAGCCTGACATAAACACCACAGAAACTCTAAGCCAATTACTAAAATTGTAACCAAAGGAAGTTAACAACAGTATTGAATTTGGTCATAACATATAACATAGCCTCATACAATTTACTTTCTGCATCACACACACACGTGCGCACACATGCACACATGAATTGTGGTTGTTGAAGAGGTGGCTTATACTAAGATTTATTTGATAGAGATTGATGGTGGAAAGGCCCATGAACAAATTTACCTATAAATATACAATGACCTACAATTGTATCTTCAAAAAATGCTTCTGGAAAGGATAAGAAATTTTCAGTGTCCAGCAGCTTGGCAACGAGAATCATTCATCATTCACATGTCACACTACACCTCCATGGATTCTCTAAGAATTTCACAGTTGGAATACCCAATGCGGTAGGAAATGTCATGCTTTTTAAAGAATCATGTATCTTGGGGATGGAATCCAGGCCAACACTGCAGCACGTGCAAGACCAGAGTTAAAAACTGGATAGAGTGAAGTTGGAGTTCAAGGTGGTGACTGGAATGGCTTTACTAAAATGCATTACTTTGCAGTTTAAATTAATAGACTGGTATGAAACCCTGCAGAAGTTGTATCCTTGTTTGGAAGTTTTTATTCTCAACCAGATTCAATATCATTCTCCTCCAGGTCCCCCCTTTCCACTCTTCAAGGTAATCCTTGTGATCTTGGAAATGGGTTGACAGTAGGTGAAATAATCAGGCTGTGAACTGAGGAAGGCCTTGGTACAGTTGTATATAGGACAAACATTTGAAAATTGTAAGCAGCTTAAAATTCATTGGGAACTCATGGCTGATGAACAGAGCTCTGGACATGCATTTATATATGTTTGAATAGAACGTTGTTTTCTCTCTTTAGAGAGTGGACAATATAACTTGGTCCGTTTTCAGAAATAGCCCTGGTAGATCTCTATTTGGTGGAGTATAGCCCATTCACATGAGTGCAGATTTTGCAAAAGTGGATTCAATATTGGTTCCAACTGTGCAGCAAAAAGATTTCTGTAGCATCTTTCACTCAGGGCGTTCCAAAACAAGTCATGCCAATTAATTACTTTCTGAAGCGTTATTGCTGTTGTAATGTAAGCAAACTTCATTTACACTGTCTGGTTCATCTTGGAATTTGTCCAGGAGGATGCTCACAGGTATGTGCTGGGCTTCCCTCCTAACAGTTAAAATTTAGGAACTGGGCGCATCCTCAAAACTGCACCTACAATTGATTTATTAATTTAAACTGCAAATAACTAAATAACATTTTAATAAAGCACTCCTGTCACCATCCTGAATTCCAGCATCGCTCTACCCTGTTTTTAACTCTGGTCTTGCACATACTATAGTGAATTATGTACCTATTCTGCCAACATCAAGATCACCCTAGTATCCTTCTGAAATCATAAGAATATGCCCAAATTTAAAATGGGCATAAATCATCATAAATGTTTGGGCCCAAGAAATAGCCAAAACCACACCAGTTCAAGAACCTGCAATCGGGGATGCTTTTCAATTGTTAATGCAATTTATCATTTACCAGAGAAAAAAAATCCATTAAAGCTGACAGAAAATACAGAGCAGGTATCCATGGGGATCAGTTTTTAAAAAAAACTTGAAAATTGTAATTAAAATTGCGATGTTGAAAGACTCCACAGAAAAAGCTCAAATGGAAAAGTACTCACAGCTGAGAGTTTGGGGTGTGGCCAGCTTTGTGGGCAGGGATTCATTTGGACAGAAGGTTTGAAGGACTGATTTAAAAGATTGAGGAGATTATAATGTGTGTGAATTACTTCCAGCCAAAATATTGCAGTCTTTCAACCATGAAATTGATTTGTGCCCAGATTATGTGTGTCTCTACACGTAAATATGGAAACAAACTCCAGAGCAAGATATTGTAAGAGCCTCAGTGCTGCAACAGTCAGCAAATAATTGAGCAACTCTGGGTACATTTAAAAAGTCATGATAAGATGTGACTTAGCACTTCTTAAATCTGATTTTACTCTACTGGAGTTTATACGGTAATTTTAATGCTTTGCACTTATGCTAAAGTTGCAACATAAATGTATATAAATCATTGCAACATAGCACCTGCTCTTTTGTTTAAGGATATACATACAAGTGATATACCTTGACTAAGTTCTATTTTATATATGGGATGAAATTGAAGGCTTAAACATATTCAAAAATGCATTGATGCTGAGTAAAGGTTGAGTTCCCTACTGATGAACCTAAGTTGCATGATAAGACTTATATCTGGTTTTATGTGTTCTTTTGAGTGGTATTGGATTATACTGTATTTGTGAAGAAGTCAATGTTGGCAAGTCAATTTGACAGAGCAATTTTGTCATGGCTGTGATCATCTGTTTAGCTTTTATTTTAGTTAGTGATGATTCAAATTTACTGAACATAAGTGACAATTTCTGCATTACTAAACACCCAGAAGGCCAGTGTGAAATTTCTGCCAGTTGACACACCTAACTCCATACTGAGCACAACTTCGACCATTCTAGTGTGCATGTACAACAACCCCATCTTTCCCAACTTCAGGATCACTTCATTCAGCGTGGCCTGCCATTCATTAGTTATTCAGACCACAGCATTGTTAGATTTATAGTGTAACCCGATGTTGGTGCTTCATGTACAAAGGTGTATCCAGATGCAGAGACCCAGTCTGTTGCAGCTATTCCTTGAAGTCTAGACAATTAGTGGATACATTTAATACGGTTCACAAAGCTGGGTGGAGTGGCTGTCAGAAATCTCCCTTGACAGACAAGAGGTGGTGGTTTGGAGCAAGTTAACAGTAACTAAGAATAGGAGTCTGTTGCATCCCAATATAGGTCTGACCTCTTGCTGTTGTAGTTAAGAATGCATCTCTAACAACTTCAAAGTGCAGTATGGAACATTTGAGTTAAATCGCTCCTCAGAACATATTACACAATGAGGATAATTAGTATATCGTATAAGTAGGTGGAGCAATTTTCTATAGGGCAAGGGGCTATTTTGTAAGCTGGTTTCATGTACTGGTTCAGCCAAATTCCTTCCTACCTAGAGAGTTATATTCCAAGCAGTGTTTATATTCAGAACAACCATATGTTGTTCACCGCTACTGCATCACAATGCTCCCCTCAAGCCAGGGGTGAGGTGCAGTGAACTGCACAACCATCATACACTCCGTGACACGCTCCCCTGAGAGGGGAATGATTCATCTGAGTTTGATTTGAGATTGGTGTGCAGTGCTGAGCCATTCCATTCCTTAAATAAAGATAGAAGTCTGACAGGACTTAACCTAATTACATGCCTGATTATCAGTGTCTTACTGTCATTTTTATTAGGAGATAAGTTGCATCTGTGAAAAACAATTATGACATGAGTGCACATCCTACTTGCCAATTTCCTTCTTCTCATTCTCAGTTAAAGAGACTACGTAGTAAGATAGAAATTGCACTAAGGGAGATCATGGAAATGAAGGTTTATTGGCATTGGAAGCTGTTATCTGTTATCAAAACTCTTCAAAGCTTATCTTTTTGTACCTATAGCCAGTATTTTTGGCATGCTAGCCAAATACAAAAAGCATAGATTCATCGCCCACTTTATTGCACAATTTTCTCATTATTTACATCAGACCTTTTGCAATAAAATCCCTGTTATGATCTTGTTTCTAAATTGGCAGCCACAACTGGCATATTCTGGCCTCAACGGTTGAGCATGAGTGACACTCATGACAATTACAAACACAAAAATGATCATATGTGAACTGAGATGGGCACATCATTCATGCTCGTGCATACGCTTTCCTTCCTTTTATCTGAAAGTAAACCACATATGGCCCCTCTTGCTGAAACCACACCTTTTGCAATTCAGAATATCCTTGATTTTTTGGAATAACCAGGAAAACAATCTTCTTCATATTCATGTTTAGAAGGGAAAGTTGATTTCCTGTGCCAAAATCAGAATGATGCCCAAAGTTATATAAAACCTGAAGTTGATTTATGCATGAAAACTGTCCTATGAAGCAAGACTTTCCAAAGTCCTACAGCTGACCCAGATACAAATGCAATGAGTTAAAGAGTAATGCAAAAGAGATTTGCATGCTTTATACTCTTAACAGCCTGGATCTGCAAGATGTAAACTTCTCCATCTGGGATGCATCTCCCCGCATAGCTTTAAGCTTTTCCAGCTAACTTTGGCACACAGCAAGTGCAAATTTCTGAAAGGGTTTGAGAGAATTAATGAACGATAAAGATTTTTTACAATAGCTGGTGAATTGGCAATAAGGGAACAAACACATGACTAGTTACTGAAGCACAAGAATTAGAAAACATAGTTTCACACAGTGGTTACATTAGAATATGAAATACTGCAGACAAGTGGTAATCAAAGTTAACTTGATCACAACATGGAGGGACTGAGGGTGGGGTATTTGGACTGGGATGTGCATACTTAACTTGATGGTAAATTTACAGTATAAATTCTGTTCTTTTATATTTTCATTTTAAATTCATATTTATAATATAAACTGCCTCAGTAAAGGCTGTAATTACACTTGCACTAGCTAGAGAGCAGTTAAACATAATATTTACATGGACAATTTTCATTATAAATGTAAACATAGTCATTTACAATGGAAACAGTTGATAGGAATTGCGCGCAGACGAATGATATATTTTTGATATAACTACAGAGGAAGAGTTAGAGATACAAGGAACGAGGGGTTTCCTGCCATAACTGGGGAGGGGATTGGCAGATCCTAGGAGAAATAGTGTAAATGGCTGTTTTCAACTGGTCAGACAATTCCTCCAGGAGGTCCTACAAGCTTCTGCCAAAGTTAGTTCTGGAGAACTGCGGCATGTGAGGCCATTACACATTGAACTCAAGGAACTTAATTTAAATGTCACTGATGTGTCAGTGCCAGTGTTCTTTAAAGAATACCTCCACGGCAGGAATAATTCCCAATTAAATATACAATTTGAATACAATCCTTTCATGAATGTGCTCATGTACTTTGGCATTGTGGAATTTTTATGTGAATTTTTAAAAAATCTCATTTTATGTGATGTTAATTTGAAATACGCTGATAGGTAATCGGTTTTCAGCAACTTCCATTTTGTTTTACAGGTTGTAACCTGAACCATGGGTGTAGTTGTGGAAGATGATGATAAGCCAGCAGGTGTGAAAGCCCCTGATGGAGAATGGGGTTGGGCCATTCTCATTGGATGTTTCGTCATCACTGGATTCTCATATGCTTTTCCAAAAGCTGTTAGTGTTTTCTTCAAGGAGTTGATTAAAGAGTTCCACATTGGGTACAGTGATACTGCTTGGATCTCTTCTATTCTGCTTGCTATGTTATATGGAACAGGTAAGCATTTAGTGGTTAGATACATAGTTGGTCTTTTGTCAACAAACTTAGTTTTTGTGTTACAAATTAATTTATATTTCAAATTGATTACTTCTATAAATGTGCACAGATTGGCAGCCTGTCAGTTACTTGATTCCATGATGTGCTTTGAATGCTTGAAGAGTAGCATCCACAATGCTATTGTGCTTCCAAATCTAAGGCCAACATACGGCCAATTGGAATTTGTGTAGTCAGGTTTCCTTGCAGTGAAAGCAGAATTACAGCATTCCATTTACAGTTCTAAAGTTTGATTTTACAGAATTTACTGATTTATGTAAGACATTGTAACCAATGTCAAACCCAAATAATTTATATGACATACAGTTGAACAGAATTTTGTAATTTACTTGTCTCCTTCCTGAAGACACTGATTCCATTATTGGGGATTGGTTCCACAGCCCTTGCTGGAGTAGCTGTCAATTGGGTTGACCCTTATAGTGTGTGTTGATAAGAAGGGTAAATAGTGGTCAGGAGCAAAAGCCACGGCCACCTTAACTCAGGGCAGCCAAGTGTAATTTTACAAAATTCTTTCATGACATGTGGATGTCACTGACAAGATAATCATTTGTTGCCCATCCCTAATTACCCCTGAGAAGGTGGCGGTGAGGTACCTTCTTGAACTCCTGCAGTCTGCCTGGTGCAGGTGCACCCACATTGCGTTAGGAAGGGAGTTCCAGGATTTTGACCCAGCAACAGTGAAGTACAGCAACTATTTACAAATCAGGATGGTGTGCAGTTCAGAGGGAAACTTGCTGTTGGTGGTGTTTCCATGTTTATGCTGCTCTTGTCCTCCTAGGTCTTAGAGACGGATTGTTTGGAAGGTATTGTCGAAGAAGCCTTGGTGAGTTGCTGCAGTGCATCTCCTAGATGGTACACTCTGCTGCCACTGTGTGTCAGTGGTTGAGGGAGTGAATGTTTAAGGTGGTGGTTGGGGTGCTGATCAAGTGCGCTTCTTGGTCCTAGATTGTGTTGAGTTTCTTGAGTGTTGTTGGAATTGCAATCATCCAGGCAAGTGGAGAGTTTTCCATCACGTTCCTGACTTGTAGATGGTGGACAGGCTTTGGGGAGTCAGGAGGTGAGTTACTCACTGCAGAATTCTCAGCTTCTGATGTTCTCTTGTAGACACAGTATTTACATGGATAAAAACAAAAAAACTGCGGATGCTGGAAATCCAAAACAAAAACAGAATTACCTGGAAAAACTCAGCAGGTCTGGCAGCATCGGCGGAGAAGAAAAGAGTTGACGTTTCGAGTCCTCATGACCCTTCGACAGAACTTGAGTTCGAGTCCAGGAAAGAGCTGAAATATAAGCTGGTTTAAGGTGTGTGTGTGGGGGGCGGAGAGATAGAGAGACAGAGAGGTGGAGGGGGTTGGTGTGGTTGTGCAACCACACCAACCCCCTCCACCTCTCTGTCTCTCTATCTCTCCGCCCCCCACACACACACCTTAAACCAGCTTATGTTTCAGCTCTTTCCTGGACTCGAACTCAAGTTCTGTCGAAGGGTCATGAGGACTCGAAACGTCAACTCTTTTCTTCTCCGCCGATGCTGCCAGACCTGCTGAGTTTTTCCAGGTAATTCTGTTTTTGTACAGTATTTACATGGCTATTCAGTTTCTGGTCAATGGAAACCCCCCAGGATGTTTCTGATAGCAATGGTAATGCCATTGAATGTCAAGAGGAAATGACTAGATTCTCTTGCTGGATAATAACCATACTACTATTGTGTCAGACATCAACTGCCTCGGTGCAGTTCAGGGCTTGAACCTGGGGTTTTTCTGGTCTGTGTGTTGCCTTAGGGAGCTCAAACAGTCTCTTTTCATTTTCTATTAGTTCCCTGCATGCCTCTAAGGGAGCCAGTCACATTTTGCAAACTAATTACATTTCCAGGAGGAAAACCAGTTGGATTCCTTAACGGGTGTGTAACTGTTTCATAAAAATTTCTCTTTTGTGTGCCGGGTGATCCAGTGACGTGAAAATCTGTCCCCTAATTTTAAAGATCTGCATTCCCTGCAATTCTTTATTCAATACACAGAGACACTGGTGGAAATTCCTGCCCAAAGTCAATGGACTTTTGGCTGCCTCTCCAATTTTTCTGTCCCGCCTACGCCGATTCCCGTTACGGGCAGGACCAGAAAATCCCGACCATGATTTTTTGCTTTGAAATTACTGAAGAAGAACTTGCCTTTGCAAAGTGTCTTTCACATCCTGTGGACACCTCAAAAAGATTCACAGTTAATACGTTATTTTGAAATGCATTCAGTGTAGTTTCTTAGACAAGCTGTGGCGGCTCACTGCATATAAATGTGATGTGATGTCCAATGCCAACTGTGTGTGATTGCTTGGTTACTCTCCCTCTAATGAAAAGGCAGGGAAGTAATAGGAAAAGAGAAGGAGATTGTTTGAGTTCCCCGAATACTTTAAAGGAAAAGGTACTATCTGCAACTTGTAGACCAGAAAAGCTCCAGGTTCAAACACTGAACTGCACTGGGGCAGCTGATCTCTTACATAGTAGTAGTGTGGTTGTTACCCAACAAGAGAGAATCCACGCAACCGCAGAAGGTGCAACACCTGCCCCTTTACTTCTCCCCTCCCCTCACTGTCCAAGGGCCCAAACATTCCTTTCAAGTGAAGCAGCATTTTACTTGCACTTCCCTCAATTTAGTCTACTGCGTTCGCTGCTCCCAATGCGGTATCGTCTACGTTGGAAAGACCAAACACAGACTGGGTGACCGCTTTGCGGAACACCTTCAGTCTGTCCGCAAGCATGACCCAGACCTCCCTGTCGCTTGCCATTTCAACACACCACCCTGCTATCATGCCCACATGTCCGTCCTTGGCCTGCTGCAATGTTCCAGGGAAGCTCAACGCAAACTGGAGGAACAGCACCTCATCTTCCGATTAGGCACATTACAGCCTTCCGGACTGAATATTGAGTTCAACAACTTCAGATCATGAACTCTCTCCGCCATCCCCAACCCCTTTCCGATCCCCTTTTTTCCAATAATTTATATTTTATAATACATTTTTCTTTTCCATCCTATTTCCATTATTTTTAAATGTATCTCCATCCATTGTTTCATCTCCATCTTTTAGCTTATTTCGATCCCTTCCACCACCCCACCCCCACTAGGGCTATCTGTACCTTGCTCATCCTGCTTTCTACCCTTAATGTCACCTATTAGCACATTCCTTAGCTAATATCACCACGTCAACACCCCTTTGTCCTTTTGTCCATGACATCTTTGGCAATCTCTTCTTTGCCTCCACCTATCACTGGCCCTCTATCCAGCTCGACCTGTCCCACACCCCTCAACCAGCTTATATTTCACCTCATTTCTATATTTCCTCAGTTCTGATGAAGAGTCATACGGACTCGAAATGTTAACTGTGTTTCTGTCCGCAGATGCTGTCAGACCTGCTGAGTTTTTCCAGCTATTTTTATTTTTGTTTCAGATTTCCAGCATCCGCAGTATTTTGATTTTATATAAGAGGGAATCTAACCAATCCCCCATGACATTCAACAGCATTACCATTGCTGAATCCCTCACCATCAACGTCCTAGGAGTTACCATTGACCTTGAACTTAACTGGCTCAAATGTTCTGACATGGGGAGAAGCCTCTGACTCAACTTACGTCGCTGAAGTACCTCAGGACCCTGAGGAAGTCCCAATGTAACTACATCTGTGGTACTTAAACAGGAAGTTTAAACTTGTGATTGCTGGTTTCACCCTGCCCAGATTGTTCCATGATTCCAATGACCTGGGATCAGAGCCATGGAGACATGGGCTGTTTGTACTATACTTAAACCTAGCTCTTACACAGATTTACTTAAAAGTTTTTCATAGCAGGTATAAATTTAGTTTATTATTCTTTAACAGGATGCAGGTGTCGCTGGCTAGGCCAGTATTTATCGCTCATGCTAAAGTGCCCTCGATATGGTGGTGGTGAGCTGCCTTCCTGAACTATTGCAGTCCATGTGGTGCAGGTACACCCACAGTGATGTTAGAAAGGGAGTTCCAGGATTTTGACCCAGTGACAGTGAAGGGATGACGATATAGTTCCAAATCAGGATGCTGTGTAACTTGGAGGGGAACTTGCAGGTGGTGGTGTCCCCGTGTATCTGCTGCCCGTGATCTTCTCAGTAATAAAGGTGAACCAGATGGGTATTTACGACAATTGACAATGGTTTCATGGTCACCATTAAACTAGCTTTTAATTCCAGATTTATTAATTGCCATGGTGGGATTTGAACCCATGTCCTCAGAGCAATAGCCTTGGCCTCTGGATTACTAGCCCAGTAACATTACCACTACGTCACTGCCTCCCTCCCACTCCTCCCCCATCCCACATGACCAGCGTAACTATAAGTAAATCAGCTGGAGTGTCAAAGCACTCCAAAAGTACTTCCCCCACACCCAACAATGCTCCCCTGCATCCAACAATGTTCACCTCCCCTCCCAGCAATATTCAACCTCCCCACCCTGCCAGACAATGTTCACCCCGGAGAGTACTAACCCCCTACCCCACCCCTGGATACTCCCACATCCCCTCTCCTGACCTCACCTTTCCAGCCAATATTGGAAGAGTCAGCATTGTATGGGGGTCGGGGAGTGCGGGGCGCTGTGGGCTTGTGCACTTTGATGGGGCGAGAGAGGTGGGGGTGAACACTGGCAGGAATATTCAGAAACACAGAAGGAAATTTAAAACTGGGTAGCTTGAAGTAACACTAGAGCTCAATTTGACTTGGGCTGGATTGATCACATTGGGCAAGTGGTCCTCATTTAGAGAAAAGAGAGAGGGGAATGTGCAACGAGACCTGGGTGTCCTCGTACACCTGTCGCTGAAGGTAAGAATGCAGGTGCAGCAGGCGGTAAAGAAGGCAAATGGTATGTTGGCCTTCATAGCCAGAGGATTCGAGTACAGGAACAGGGATGTCTTGCTGCAATTGTACGGGGCCTTAGTGAGACCACATCTGGAATATTGTGTGCAGCTTTAGTCTCCTTATCTGAGGAAGGATGTTCTTGCTATAGTGCAGCGAAGGTTTACCCGACTGATTCCTGGGATGGGGGAACTGACATATGAGGAGAGATTGAGTCGGTTAGGATTATATTCGCAGGAGTTCAGAAGAATGAGGGGGGATTTCATAGAAACCTATAAAATTCTAACAGGACTAGACAGGGTAGATGCAGGAAGAATGTTCCCAATGGTGGGGGAGTCCAGAACCAGGGGTCACAGTCTGAGGATACAGGGTAGACCATTTAGGACCGAGATGAGGAGAAATTTCTTCACCCAGAGAATGGTGAGCCTGTGGAAGTCGCTACCACAGAAAGTAGTTGAGGCCAAAACATTGTGTGTTTTCAAGAAGGAGTTGGATATAGCTCTTGGGGCGAAATGAATCAAAGGATATGGGGAGAAAGCGGGAGCAGGCTATTGAGTTGGATAATCAGCCATGATCATATTGAATGGCAGAGCAGGCTCGAAGGGCTGAATGGCCTACTCCTGCTCCTATTTTCTATGTATGTTTCTATGTAAAATTGGATGAGGTCTTATCGGAGCCTGGTGTTACACCCAGAACTGCGTAATAGTAAAGGGAAAAGTTAGCAATAAATGACAGCTTCTGCAGGAAGGGTTGGATGCAATTATTCACAGTTCATTCAATATTCCGACAAATGTCGTGGAATTTGGGACCAGGATTCAAAAGCTGAATCAAATAGATAATCAATCATATCAAACAAATAATGATGACCACACCAGCGTTGAGATACTATGATGTCAACAATGAAGTCACTCTGCAGCGTGATGTCAGTGAAACAGGACTTGGAGCAACACTTACACAGCAAGGACAACCAGTTGCATGTGTACTCAGACCATTAATGCAACCTGAACGTCACTATGCACAAATCAAGAAATAGTGCTTGGCTGTTGCCTTTGCTTATGAGCATTGCAACCATTACTCATTTGGGAGAGAGAAGGTGGTGGTAAAGTCTGACAACAAGCCATTTCAAAGCATCGTTCTCAAACTGCTTCTATCTGCTGCAAGGCATTTGCAAAGGATATTACTTTGTTTGAAGGGATATCACTAGGAAGTGAAGAAAAAGCAAGGGAAGCAGATGTTCATCGCCGACATGCTGTCAAGAGCTGCACTCCCTTTGAAGGAGGTTGACAATGCTAGTGCAGAGTGTGAAATCTTCCAGATTCAACGAGAAGCAACATGTGCCACAGCAACACAATTGCCTAGAGAAACCACGTCACCTTAGGAACCAGCAGACTGCAGATAAACTGACAACAACTTGCATGCGTGCCACCAAAAGACCTGAATGCATTAAAAATTATGTGTGCAGTGCATGTGTAGGGACAGACAAACTTGGATCAGTCTAGAAATAACAAGCAGCTTTTTTGTTCACATGATAATTTTATTTATGGACTATAGATGTGGAGTAACTTGCAAAAGGTAGTGCATGCAATTTTTGTTTTGCTTTTATTATGAAAAGGGGATGTTCAGATAAATACCATTGTACACTGTGGCTTGCCCTATTCATGTTATTCCAAAAAGGCTTTAGAGCAGTAGTTATATTACTTACCACATGGGACAGGTTTTGTGAATTATTCTAGTGTGATCAGCATTTATGCTCCTGCTGGCTCCACAAAAATCTTCTTTGCCCTGTTGATCTTTCTGTGATTGCTCAAGCCACTGAGGCTTGCGTAAAGTAACTTGTGCACCACACCTGTAAACAGCTGTGTTTCTTCCTGCTAACTTACGGTCTGAATTACCATCCATCACTGACGTGACTTGCTGATAATTTCATTGAGAAACAAATGTACCAACTTCCCCTTTCTCCTCCATAGTACCTCTGCATATCAGTGTTTTTTTTAGATAACACTTCTATGACATGTTTAGGAAACAGTTTTACAATAACACAATTTGTCACACCTTTCTATTTTTATTTAAAAAATAAGTACTACTGTTGGCCCAGCAAGTTCATCCACTGAGTAGGTAATAGCTTTTTAACCTGGTCTGAACTAAGTCTGACCTCAGCAAGGGCACTATAATTAGTTTCAGCTTCCCTGGGATGGGGATGGGAAAACTATCCAAGATTCTTGTTTCTATTCAGCAATTTCCAAGCTTGTGGGGGGAAGGAGTGGGGGGAAAACATAAATTATGGGCAAGATCAAGCTCAGCTATGATGCTCTGATGGTCAAATGTGCTGCAACATTTATCATCAAGACTTAGAAATGAATAATGGCTATTTGTGTAAGGTACTTGATGGTGATTGGTCTTCCTGAGTCAATCCTCAACAAGGACAGATCACGTTCAATTGTAAGCAATAGACTTGCTAATGTACACTGCTGGTGCAACTATGATGTTGTATAAAATTAAAACTCTCTACAATACCTGACCTTGAGGCATTTGCTCTAATTACATTATGCCAATCAAAACCCAAATGCCAATACCACTTGTAGTCTTGGATACTTGTAATCAAAATTTCTTCAGTGGAAGACTGCCCTTACAGTGGATTTGTTTTTCAGTATGATGCATTAGTGAGTTTTGAACATTGATTTTCAGTCAGTTTTATTAGATTTGCCATTTTGTGCACCTTTGCAGATGTATCCTGTGTGATTGTACATTTAAATCAGGAAATAGAAAAGATCTTCACTTTGTTTCTCAGTTATTCTGAGATGATTGTACTGCATTTTAATATTCATTATGTGTAGGTTTGTTATATTAATCTTGTCAAATCCATTAGAAGTTTCCATCAGTATTTGCTTTCTTACAGATCTTACAGGTAAGTAAGATAATAAGTTACACTTAAGCTCAAAGGCAAGCGACATGTCATAGAGTGATAGAGTTTTACAGTGCGGAAAGAGGCCCTTCAGCCCATCGTGTCCACACCAGTCATCAAGCCCCTGCCCACTCTAATCCCATTTTCCAGCAATTGGCCCGAAGCCCTCTATGCTATGGCGTTTCAAGTGTTCATCTAAATATTTCTTAAATGTTGTGAGGGTTCCCGCCTCTACCACCCTTTCAGGCAGGGAGTTCCAGATACCCCCCATCCTCTGGGTGAAAAAACTTTTCCTCAAATCCCCTCTAAACCTCCTGTCCCTTACCTTAAATCTATGCCCCCTGGTTATTGACCCCTCCACTAAGGGAAAAGGTTTCTTCCTATCTACCCTGTCTATGCCCCTCATAATTTTGTACACCTCAATCAGGTCCCCCCTCAGCTTTCTCTGCTCTAAGGAAAAGAACTCCAGCCTATTTAGTCTTTCTTCATAGCTGAAATGCTCCTGCCCAGGCAACATACTGGTGAGTCTCCTCTGCACCCTCTCCAGTGCAATCGACTAGAACTGCACACAGCACTCCAGCTGTGGCCTAACTAACACTTCATACAGTTCCATCATAACCTCCCTGCCTGTATTCAATGCCTCGACTAATAAAGGCAAGTATCCCATATTCCTTCTTATCTACCCTATCTACCTGTCCTGTTGCCTTCAAGGATCTATGGACATGTATACCAAGGTCCCTCTGATCCTCTGTACTTCCTAGGGTCTTACCATTCATCATGTACTCCCTTGTCTTGTTAGTCCTCCCAAAATGCATCACCTCACACTCTTTTCAGGATTAAATTCCATTTGCCACTGTTCTGCCCATCTGACCAGCCCGTCTAAATCATCCTGTAGTCTAAGGCTTTCCTCCTCGCTATTTACCACACCACCAATTTCCGTGTCATCTGCAAACTTACTGACCATACCTCCTACATTCATGGCTAGACTATTAATGTACACTACAAACAGCAAGGGACCCAGCACCAAACCCAGTGTTACGCCATGGGACACAGGCCCCCAGTCACAAAAAACAACTTTGACTATCATCCTCTGCCTCCTGCCACTAAGCCAAATTTGGATCCAATTTGCCAAATTTCCCTGGACCCCATGGTCTCTTTATCTTTTTGACCAGTCTGCCATGATTAATCCTTGCCTCTCCAAGTGGTGATTAATTCTTCCCTGATTTATCCCTACCACTCTTCTTGAATAATGGTACCACATTAGTTGTCCTCCAGTCCTCTGGTACCTCTCCTGTGGCCAGAGAGGATTTGAAAATGAATGTCAGAACCCCTGCAATCTCCTCCCTTGCCTCCCACAACAGCCTGGTATACATCTTAACTGGGCCTGGGAATTTATCCACTTTTAAGCCCGCTAAAACTGCTAACACCTTCTTCCTCTCAATGCTAATTTGTTCAAGTATATCACAGATCCCCTCCCTGATTTCTATACCTACATTGTCCCTCTCTATAGTGAATACAGCTGCAAAGTAATCATTGTAATCCTCACCTACGTCTTCTAGCTCCTCACACGGATTGCCACTTTGGTCCCTAATGCACCCTACTCTTTCCCTAGTTATCCTCTTGCCTCTAATATACTTATAAAACACCTTTGGATTTTCCTTTATTTTACCTGGCAGTGTTTTTTCATACCCCTCTTCGCTCACATAATGTATTCTGTATTGTTATCACCTTGGCAATGTACAACTTTCTGGACCAGGAAAGGCCCACCATATTCCTTCCATGGTTGCCAGCAATTGTATTTGTCATGTGGTTACTTCAAGTAACTCATATATGTTCACCAGATATTATTATTTGGATCTATCTGCCTAATTGCGGAGGTTTAAGTTTCCTGCAAGGACCTACCTCCCCCTAATCTTGAAATAGTTTCAGTCTGCAGCAATGTACAGGATGCAATGTGAACACAAGGACATAAAAAAAGAAGAGTAGACCATTCAGCCTTTTGAGCCTGCTCCACTGTTCAGTAAGATCATGGCTGATCTCTAATTTAACTCCACTTCCTGCACTATCCCCATATTTCTCCATTCCCTTAGTATACAAAAATTTGTCGATCAGTATGCAGAATGTACTCAATGGCTGAGCATCCACAGCTGTATGAGAATTCCAAAGATTCACAAACTTTTGAAGAAATTTTTCTTTATTTCAGTCCCCTTGTCTTGAGATTGTGACCCCTAGGTCTAGACTCTTCAGTCAGAGCAAACATACTCCCAGTAAATACCTGCTATGCTTCAATTGGACCAATTCTCATTACGTTAAACTCTTGGGAATATTGGCCTGGTCTATTCGGTCTCCTCCTCTTAGGCAAATATATACTTCCTGATAAGGATTCCAAAACTAAACACACTATTTCAGGTGTGGTCTTTCACATGGCCCTATATAATGTTAGTAAGACTTCTTTACTCCTACATTCCAATCCCTTTGTAATAAAGGCTAACAAGACATTTACTTTCCTAGTTGCTTGCTTAACTTGCATGCTAACTTTCTGTGCTTTATGTATAAGGACACCCAAATCTTTCTGAATACCAAAATTTCCTAGTCACTCACCATTTAAAAAATATTATTTTCTATTTTTCCCTGCTAAAATGGAATATAATTCCACTTTATATTCCATTTGCCATGTTCTTTTTTTAATTTGTTCATGGGATGTGGGCCTCGCTGGCTAGGCCAGCATTTATTGCCCATCCCTAATTGCCCTAGAGAAAGCTGTGGTGTGCTACCTTCTTACTTACTTAACCTGTGTGACCTCCTCACAGTTTACATTCCCATCTAACTTTGTATTGTCAGTATATCCAAGTTATTGATAGATGGTAAATAGCTGAGGCCTAAATACCGATCCTTGCGGTACCACACTAACAGGCTGCCAACCTGAAAATGTTCCATTTGATCCAAATGTCTTTTTTCTGTTCTTTAGCCAATCTTCAATCTAGGTTAATATATTATATGCAATCCTAGGAGCCCTGATTTTGTGTAATAACCTCTTGTGCGACAACTTTTGAATATTTTTTGAAGTAGAAAAGAGAGGTTGATAACCTTTGAAGTCTTTATGGGAGAAATTGATCTGTGTGTCACGCCCCAACCCTGGCTCTAAGCAAATGTTTGTGGGAGGAATTTCTGGCACTGCCTCTCCCATATCCCAAAGGCAAGCCTTTTGCCAAATTGGAAGCTGGTGACATCCCACATGTCAAGGGCATTTGTCTGTAACAGACACTGGACTCTTAAAAATGATAATCAGAAGCCCAATGTGAGCCTTAGGTCCTGTTCCAAAATTTGGTAGAAATTTATTCAATTTTCCAGGACCATCACAAGTCCTTAAAGGGACCACTGGAGGCCACCATTGGAAATGTAAATCGTTAGAAAAAATGATCTTAATGTGGAAATAGAGGAACACAAATGTCCCTCCTTGCTCCATAACTGTAATGTAATCCACTCCCTCCAATTCACCTTACCCCAACTTACCTCTGGGCTGCCTTGGCATCCATGTTGGCCAATTTTGGGAAGACCCTGGCAGCTTGCCATATTAGTACACTGATTGACCACAATTCTCAGGTTTTGAGGCAAGGAGACCCAATATGAGTCTCATGATGACATCTTTAGGCACATTTCCTGGCGCGCCACCCACTCTGTGCCGGAAACTGCCACAAACCAATTTCTAGGCCTTGGTCTTTCTTTTAAGAAACATACTTCCCACCTTACCACCCAACCTTCCCTACAGATCTGGCAGCATGTATCTGACAAAGACAATTGAAACTAGCCACCTCAGCCAATCATTTCATCACTGTTCCTCAGGGTAGTGTCCTGGGCTCAATCAACTACAGTGCTTCATCAACAATCTTCTTTCCATCACGTGGTCAGGAATGGATTGTCTGGTGATTATTTCACTGATTTCCCCATTCAGGTCCATTCACAATTCCTCAGATAACGGAGCAGACCAGCACAGAACTCACCACAGAAAGTTATGTCTTGTCCATTCCAGTCTAAGTATCTGCTTAACAAAGTGATAAGTGTCAGTTCAACCACTCTGGCACTGAAAATTACCTACTTAAAGCGTGGATCCTCATTCCTTCAGATTTTAATTGCTGTTGGAAATTTTAAAAATTAATTTTTAAAAACTTTTTTTTCCTCTCAATTCAATCTTTCTTTCCCTCTCTTTAGCTAGGATTTTAACATGACTGACTTGCACACAGCAGGGTGGCCAGTAGTGGATCAAGAATCTGTTTGTAATTGAAGTGGACTTCGCCATAACTCAGATATAGTATTAGCATCCCGCTTCTGCATTTCTCAGCCAATGACAGAAGGTGGGAGTGGTGACACACTGCACCTGTCAAAAGAAGAGTTTCTAGTTAAAGGGACCCCAGCAGGTATCAGAATGGCTGAAGTGTATGTTGATTCCTGAGGCTTCAGCAACCACAGGAATAGAGAGGAGATATGGGAAGGGTGCCCCTGTTCCAACCACCTCCCACCCCCCCCCCTCACCCCCCCTGGCCAACAAACCCTGGGTCTCTCACTCTTACCTGGAGGTCCTGCTGCGGGACTGAGGGACTGAAATGAGGTGGCAGAAATATTTTCTTCTGTCCTTTATTTTTCTTTCTGTACCAGATTTGACATTGAATTCACCTAGTCTAGTTTATACATCCTTCTCTGTCTTTGCGCTTGTAATTTTCCAATCCTCCAATCTGATTTACTAAGGAGATAACCTGGTTAAGGAGATAACCTGTTGGATGGCCTACTTCCCTCACTGCGCCATTATCATTTCAGACTTCAGAAAATTGTCAAATATCATTTAAAAATCTAAACGTTGAATAACTAGTTTAACTAATGTAGATTCAAATCTGAATCACAAGATTGCAGAAAGTTTTGACAAAATCTCAGTGCATTGTAAAATCATACCATATTTTTATATGGTAAAAATAATACCATATAAAGTAATGATTTTCTTTTTCTTGCCAATCTTGTATAGCTGAGATCAACCCTTTTCTTCCTTGTACTGTCAATCACTTTTCTTTCCCTTCTTACTCTACTTTATCGACACTTTTCTTGTAACTTGCTGTTAAGGACTTCAAAATTCCAGAACTCCTTCCTACTATTTATAAGCTTCTTGAAGCCATAACTTATCAAGCTGTAGTGATTATGCAACGCAAAGTTCCATTCATTCCTGGTGGTACCTACACAATTGCCCTTTGCCCTTCATCTAGGTCAATAAAGGTCCTTGTAACACAATTGTAAACAACTGACCCAAGTGACTGTATAGCCAAATACGTTGCTTGCAATCAAGAACTTAAGTTTGTAACTCAGTACTGTCTGATTCGAGATCTTTGATTTGACTTGAGTTCTGCTGTGGTAGCAGGTCTTCTCTACTGATTAAACGGGGCTTTTAAAAGTTCTTTGTTCTGCAATAGTCACCTAACCAATTTTTTTCTTCCTCTGCTTCGCTCAGGGCCTTTGTGCAGTGTTCTGGTGAATCGCTTTGGCTGTCGACCTGTTATGATGGTGGGAGGTCTATTTGCATCAGCGGGTATGATACTCGGATCACTGTGCACCAGCATACTCCAGATCTACTTGACTACTGGTGTTATCACTGGTAAGAAATCCCTGCAACAATCTAGATAAAGCAAAGTGCTGTGGATGTAAGAAATCTGAAATAAAAACCAAAAATGCTGGAAATACCCATTGGGTCAGGCAGCATCTGTGGAGAGAGAAGCAAAGTTAGCCTTTCAGGTCATTGACCATCTGTCAGTTCTGATGAAAGGTCCACAACCTCAAATGTTAACTCGGTTTCACTCTCCATTAAATGCTGCCTGACCTGCTGAATATTTCCAGCCTTTTGAGTTTTTATTCCTGCAGTAAATAACTTGCTTCATTAAGAAGAAAAGTGTTAATGGCTTTGCAGATTTTTATTTCTTTGGACTCCAGCTGTGGTGGCTGTTGTGCCTCAAGTTACTACAATTATAAATGTCTTATTAAATTATGTATTTGAAACTGTAATTTTCTGGCTGGTATGAAACTGTGGCGCCGAAACAGAAAAAAAAACACTTAATTTATTTTCATTAACTGAGATTTTAAATTTATTGTGGCTCTACTCGCAGTTAAAGTGACTCTTTTCAGAAAGAGTCATAAATTCATATAGCGGAGGAGCAGACCATTTGGCTCTGTGTGTGTGTAATAGCTCAATATTCCCAATCTCCTACTCTTTTCTCCTAGCCCTGCAATATTTTTTGTATTCAAGCTGTTGCAAATATCTAGTTCATTGTTCAGGTGACTTAGACTATAACTTTTAGTTTTGGGAATTAAAGTTTAACTGTAGAGAACGGGGAATGGGTGGAGCTTAGGGAGATTCTCTGGTTTCAATTTATCTGGGTGTTTGCTGAAGATTTTTATTTGCAGCTGGGATTTTGTCTGTGGAGCAGCTCACTGAGTGAAGATAGCCGAAGTAAATAACAGTTAGTTAGGCCTGCACTATCAGCAGAGAATGCTAACTTCTTTGGATTTCATGAGGGAAAAGAAGCTGTTGCTTGGTTTGAAGCTAGTGAAAAATTCTACCAAGGTCCTCATAGAGTCTTGTGGCAAAAGAAGGCAACCCAGCAGAATGGCTTAGAAGTGTTGAGAAGCAACCAGAACAAGGGACTGAGGCATCCACAATCAATGGCATTAAACAAAGAGTCTTCCCTTGGAGAATACCTGGAACTGAGGAGAATTAAGATCAATTCCAGAGAACTGGCTTACTTATTTGTGGTCCCTACAAAAGTAAATAACTTTAAGATTGATGTTTCTTTTAAGGAAAACACACTGAGGGAGAATAAGGAGTAAAACTGAGTGCATAACATATGCAGTTATAAATCCAGCCCTACAACTCTTTGAGATCTCCGCCCTCCTCTAATTCTGGCCTCTTGAGCATCCCTAATCCTAATCCCTCTGCCACTGGTGACTGTACTTTCTGCTACCTAAGTCCTGGAGTTCCCTCCTAATTCTCTCTACCTCCCTCTCTTCTAAGCCACACCTTAAAACCTACCTCTTTTTCCGATCTTTTTGTCATCTGTCCTAATACCTCATTATGTGGGTTGGTGTCCAATTTTGTTTGAAAACACTCCTGTGGAGCATCTTGGGATCTGTGTTTGGTTTAAAGATGTTATTTCAATTAATTGTAAACAGTCCATGCCGCTCCAAAAAAAAAAAGACCTTAACTAAATGAATCACCTTTTTGTTTTCACTGCAGGTTTGGGTCTAGCCTTGAACTTTCAACCATCCCTCATCATGTTAAATCGCTACTTTGACAAGCGTCGCCCATTAGCAAATGGCTTATCTGCAGCCGGGAGTCCCGTGTTCTTGTGTTGCCTCTCTCCATTAGGCCAGATCTTGTCAAAGGTGTATGGATGGCGAGGAGGTTTCCTCATTCTCGGGGGTCTGCTGCTGAACTGCTGTGCGTGTGCAGCACTAATGAGACCCCTGAAACCTACCCGCAAAGAACAAGAGAAAATAGAAGAAGCAAAGAAAGCACAGGTGCAGAAGAAAACTAAGCTGCTGGATTTCACTGTATTTAAGGATCGAGGCTTTCTGATATACACAATAGCAGCTTCCATCATGGTCTTTGGTCTCTTTGTTCCTCCTGTGTTCATAGTGAACTATGCAAAAGATACAGGAGTGCCAGACACAGATGCTGCTTTCTTATTGACTATCTTGGGGTTTGTCGATATTTTTGCCCGACCTCTTTGTGGTATCCTTGCTGGGTTGAAACAGGTCCGGCCTCGCTGTGTGTACCTTTTCAGCTTTGCTATGATTTTCAATGGAATTACAGATTTAGGGGGCTCATTTGCTAAAGATTATGGTGGCCTGACAGTATTTTGCATTTTCTTTGGAATGTCCTATGGAATGGTCGGAGCACTGCAGTTTGAAGTCTTGATGGCGATTGTTGGAACCCAAACGTTCTCCAGTGCCATTGGACTTGTGTTGCTCGTCGAAGCCATGGCTGTCTTGGTTGGTCCTCCAGGAGCTGGTAAGTGCATGCGCACACAAGCATATTTGTGCATGCGCATTTGTGTATCTTTATGGAAAGAGACTAGCTTGAGCCTTCTCTGCGGTATTAAAATAAGAATAATAGAGAAATGTTACAAAAGCCTTGAATGCCAGAAATGCCAACATTTCAGAGGTTTAAGTTTTCAGCGGGACTATTCATTTGAACTGATATGGTCAAGAGTGGTGTCCGTTTATTGCATTGGCCAGCGCAATGAGCTGAAAGAACAATGGATGGCATTCAGTGTTACAAATGTACTAACTACTTTTCTAAAGAAATAACTAGGTACTCTAAGTATTGTGGCAAAATATTGGCTCTGTCTCTGCAGTCTCTTTTCTCTCCTATTCCCTTACCTGCCACCACTCCTCACCTTCCCATAATGCAGTCCAGTTGGGTTCAATCATCTCATTCCTGACTTCCTTCCCTAGAGGGGTTTGAACACAGTGATCCATGATTTTTCTGTAACTAGCCAACCACAAAAGGCCTTGAAGCAGAGAAAGAAGTACATCATGGGGCCCTTGTTTAGAACATTTTGTGGAATGTCATACCATGCCTCCATCTTGGAGTTACAGGTAAAATGGGCTTTGATCCAGGATACCTGGATAAACTGTGAACAGAGTAATAAGATTTGGCCTGAAGTGATGCAATCCACCCACATCAGCTGGGATGTGAAAGATAAATATATTTATTTTCTTTTTCTCTTGTACCTGTTACAGGGAAGCTGTTTGATGCTACAAAGAATTTCAAGTACGTTTTCTATCTGGCTGGGAGTGAAGTGGTTCTGTCTGCCCTGGTACTGGCTACTGCAAACTTCTTTTGTCTACGCAAAAGTACTAAGCCACCTGTGAAAGAGCAAAAGGAAAATGTGGAAGAAGGAGAGCAGCAGAAGGAACCAGAAGCAGTGGATTCCATAGAGGTGGAGCAATTCTTAAAAGATGAGACAGGAAAAAATGGTGAAATTTTACCAACCCCAGAAACAAGTGTATGAAGCTTTCAATGGAAGAAGAAACAGAATGTTTACAAAAGGTCAAGAGAAACAAGTTTGTGTATTTATTTAGAAATGTGAGGAATCTCCATGTATAATGGTAAGAGTAGTTTATTGTGCAGAATATTTTTGTGATTTTTTTGTTTAAATTGCTGCCTTGCATTTGTCATTCATGTGTGTCTTTCACAAAGGTTTTTTTTTAAATAAGGGTATCTGTTGAAAGTGTAAGGGATGCTTTTAAGAACATTCTGAAAGATCAAATCTACAGAACTGGGATTCCATAAAAGGGGAAAGAGGTTAGATGCACAAAGCACTTGCAGCGAACAACAGCATTAGTGACAACAGAACACCTGCAGCTTAGGTCATTGGCCACAAATGATGGTTTCCAGAATTAAAGGAGTGCCAGATACTCACTAGTAGTGAACCAGCATGGGTTAAATATTTTTTAAAGGAAGCATATCTACACCTGCATCGCTACAGCTCTATCTTAACAATACTTGCACTAAGGTTCTAACCCCCATTCTCCAAATTTAACAACAATTAAGAAGGTAGCCAGACTGCTGGTACGTTTTGAACTTAAAAAGTAATGAGTATAAAATGAGACCAATTTTATCAAACCTGCTAATTGTTGATATTGGCTTGTTACCATTGAAGAACGATCCCACTTTGGTTCGCATCATTTAGTACACAAATCTGACACCCTGTATTGGAAAATGAGTCTGTGATCCACACATGATTTTTTAAATTTCAATGATATTTCTCCTGTATTAAAACAGTCTTTCTTTTTTTAAACCAAATTAGGAGTGTCTGACTAAATAATTGCTTGAAATGGGTTCTCTGTGAGGCATGTGAAGAAATGGCCTTTCAATCCCAATAATGACTTGCTAGATTGGATACTCACTAGAGTGGGGAGTTCAAACCAGTGTCTCACTAATGTCTGCATATAGATACTTGAAGAAGCTGCATCAGACTGTCAGCAAAGGCAATTCTAACTTAATTGTAAAAATTAACAAGTAACCAAGATGATCCATTCTTTCTACTAATGGTCACACACAGACATGAATCTTATGGTATCACTATCGTCTCAGCAAGAAAAAAGACAGTTTATTTTGCATAGATACTTGAGTATTTTGGAATTCTACATAACTCCCAATTAAACCTTCCAACTTTTTTTTACCAAGATCACTGGTTTACACGTGCAACAGTTCAACATGGCCAGTTTATCAGTATCCAACCCTGAGATTGGATCATCTTTGAGTATGGAATCAAATAGACCAAACCCCAAAAATCCTTTCTGGTTCATGATGAATCTAAAAAGGAGACATCCCACTACCAGGTTAATTGATCACAAAGTAAGGGAAATTTTTAAGTTTTGCACAAGCTTGTTTTTATATTGCAAACTTATTGGCCACATTACAGACAGAATTGTGTATTGCCGAGGAAGTAACAAATAGATTGAAGATACAATCATTGGTAAGATTAAAAACAGTCTGAGAATTACTAATAGGTACTTTTAAAGGGAGCCATTTACACAGATGTTTAACCCATAGATATTTTAAAAATAGCTTCAATATTCTCAAACCAGAAGAAATGAGTAGACTTGCTTTCAATGCACTGCATATTAAAATTAGAAGCATTTTTAACTCCTAAATTGAGCATTGGTGAAAAAGAGACATGCTGTCGAAGCTTTTTATCTTGCACTCATCAGGACAGTTCACAAGAATACCAATAGTAAAAGGAATAACAATTTATACTGCCACGAGAAGAGAGTGTTGATTGGTTGGCAAGTGGACTCTGATTGGTAGAAGTGTTGCCATGGCAAATACATCAGGGAACAGGTAGCTGCCAAGCTTTGGTTCAAATTCATACTGGGCAGATTGACTCTGATTGGTCAAGGCATTGCCATGGGGAATGAATGAGGGAATGGCTGTCCCCCAAGCTTTTTAGTTGAACAGGCACAAAATATGGATTTATTCCATCTGTCTGCAAAGGACAGGGCCCTATGTATGAATATATGTGGCTTCCCGTGTCAGTGATCCAATACTGCGAGCCCAGCTGATAATCTTAAATTAGTTTTCAGTGTAATTCTTAGCACAATCAGGATTGTTTAGCAAGTGTTGTCCAATTGTGGAATCACATATAATGTTGGACACTATGGCCAGAATTTTTCCGTTGGCGAGTTGGGGGTGGGGCCCACTTTCCGATGCAAAAATGACACGGGATGACATCGGGAGGAACCCCCAACATCATCCCGCCCCCATTTAAATATTCAGGAAGGCGGGAGGACAGCAAAATCAGTTGTCCGCCCGCTGACCTGTCAATGGCCAATTGAGGCCATTGATAGGATAATTAACCCAATTAAAGGACCTGTCTGTCCAACCTTAAGGCTGACGGGCAGGCCAGGAGCCCCATCGGGCTTCTGAAAAAACATGAAACCTCATCCACTGGCGGAAAGATCTTTAATAAATTTTATGTAATATTTATTAACATGTCCCATCTCGTGTGACATTGTCACATGAGGGGGACATGTTAATAATTTTTTTATTTTGCTATTTTTTAGGTTTATTAAACTTCCAGCACTCTCCCTGAGACATCACTTAGTCTCAGGGAATAGTGCGCTCTTATGCGCAAAAGAGCGCACTCTGACAGTTGGAGAATCCCTTCCCCGTCGGGCAGGCCACTGGGCGGGCCTTAATTGGAACTCAAGATGGCTGTGGGGCCCATTTCGGCAGCAGAGTTCAGCTGCCCACCTGCTGCCGAGCCGGTGGGGCCCACCCGCTCATTGAGGGCTAAATTCTGCGCTATGTTTTGCAAACATGAGCTGGTTGGGTACGGTCTGTACTTTGCCTGTTTCAAACAGCCGAAGGGACATGCAGTTTGATGTGAGCCACCAGTCATTGAGACATACGACCTACATACTTGGCATCACACTGGCACTGAACATCATTACTCATTTGTGTGATAGGCAGAATGTCTTTTTGGCTTTGGCATCCTGTTAATGGAGAATACCACCTTGTGTTGCTATTGTATAGTAGCAGAGTGAAACAGCTAGCTTCACCTGTTGCTCAAATTCTTGAGACACCTTACCCTTCCAGGGTAATCAGAGGTAGACTGGGCACTTCTCAGGACCAAAACTGGTGGCCTTAGACCCATTCATGAGTTTGCATGATATACAGCGAGCAGTTATCTGACCAAGGTAGCCATTATCCTGCAGGATAAATTGGTGTTTAGAATTCACCTTTTTCCATAACTTTAGCCATTCCCATGGTTTGTTGCTGATGGAGGTCTTTCGAATATGGCACAACATAGCAAAAAAAATTCCCTAGCTCCTGTCCATTAATTTTGAAGAACCTATATTATTTTCATCCACATTTAGATATAATTACCTGAAAAACTATTAAATACTAATTTTATTAAACTTGTTTTAATTCTAGTCCAGAAACCAAGGTTTTTGGATTCTGATTTTAAAAACTGTGACCAGCTCTTCAAATAAACCTCTATACACGGAATTCCATAGATTAACTTTAGATATAGTGATTTTTGTGGCATGGGTTTCTCTTTCCCAATGTTAACTTGTATCTGGTGCGAAGTCAAGGGAATCTGTGGGTGTGTAGCAGCAGTAATGTCATCGAGCAGTCTAAGCAGCCAATCACTTTGAGGAATTCGCACAAACAGCAAATCAGGAAGCTGATATGTGATTCCACAGTTGGACAACACTGATTACCTTTCACTCTTCATAAATTTTCCAGACAGTGAACTAAAGGTTGGGATATACACATGGGATTAAAGTAAAAACTGCAATATTTTAATCTATAAAGAAATATTTTCCATTGTAATTGAAAATAATATATGTAGAAATGTGACACTGCAGAAATATAACATAAGTTTTTTTAAGGAGAGAGGTTGTTCAAGGCTGCTGATGACTTTGTATGCTGTTAAAAAATCTGGTTACACCTCATTTGACAAGGCGTAACTTTTCCAGGACTTCTTATAGCGACATTACGGGGCAAAACTGGAAGTTCGCATCAAGTGAAGTGATTTCTGACAATTGCTGCAGTTTCACAGTTGTAATTTGGGCAAATGCTGACTGCTTCACCATCATTAAAACACAAATCCTGGGCCATGGTTACGTATTTGAAGCTTGCTCTTAAACAATAATCTAGGGGTGATAATGAATTTATTGCTGCCCAGAAGAGCCAAAGCACCTTCAGAACTACAACTGTAAATTCTGTTTTCCAAGTGATTTTAATGTCACTAATCATATATCACTTCATTGTTAAGCACAACAATTCTGCAAAAAGCTATGTGTTGCATTAAGTACAAATTGACATAGATGATTGATTACCCAGATTGGAGCAGTGGGGTAACCAAAGAATTAGTTGCATGTGGGAGGAGGTAAAAGTTAATACCCAATTAAAAATTATGGGGTCAATTTTAACCCTTATCATCTGGTAAAAACAAGGCTTCAGGACCGTCAGGAATGAATAGGTTACTTACCTGCTCAGATCCTCAGCATTTCTGATTTTAATCTACAGAGCTATGTAAGCAGATGAAAACTGACAGGAATCTCATACAGCTCTGCTTTACACAAATTTATTACACTTGTAGGCCCCTGATGCAATTTAAACTGGGGCCTGAGGGCAGAAGCTATCCCAGCTTTCCCGCCAGGCAGGAGCAGGTTGGAAAACTTCAGGTAAGTTTAAGATTTTCCCTTGTATGGCCAACAGGAATGGGTGTGCTCTTTTAGGCTGGATAAGGAAATTTTTGATTTCCCTTCCTCGTCCTTCTCAATTTCTCCTTCCCAGCACTTATCTGGAAGCCAGCAAGGCCAGGGCTGCCTGATCTTTGTCTGCTAGAAATATCTCTGTGCCTTCTTTGTGGCCATTCCAAGTGGGAAGTGGCAACGTTTAAGCGAGGCCCAGAAGTCAAAATGTCCTAGGCCTGAGCTTTAGGCCATCCCAAATGAAACTTGCTCCAGGATAAAACTGAATCTTGAAATGTTTGATTAAATCTTAATAGACCTCAAACTGCATAAGACCTTTGGCTGCAATAGTAAAGCATTGAAAAACTCTATTACTATTTGACTGCTCTGTATTATCGTGGTGGTGGGATAAGAAATATTTTGTAGTTTCATCCAAACAAAATATTGTTTCATTAAGATTGTGCAATTAAATGGTATTAAAAGGGTATGTTAACAGGAACAGTTTGACAAATTACATTTTAAAGGGACAGGCAATATTGATTTACGTACTGTTGGTTTCTGGGAGGTGAGAAAGATGGATATTGAGATCGGTTAGCTCAGTTGGTGGTAGTATGGTGCAGGATAATGCCAACAGTTTGGATTCAATCCCTGTACTGGCTAAGACACTTTTTGGGGCCTTTCTCCTTGTGTTGCCTCAAACATAAGCCATGATTGGCTACCTCCAGACAACAAGGATGCTACATGAAGGGAGAGAGGCAGATGAGGCTAAGGTCCCCAGTCACTGCCTGGTGATCATGTGCAGCCATAGGAGGACATGCACAGTTGCATCACTAAGAAAAGTTCTGGCAGGCTTAAGGAAATTCTACCCTCAATTTTAAAAAGGAAGAAGTTTTGGATTCAATTCATATTAAAACCATTACACCAAGTTGCAAAGGTGAAAACCGTAGTGCCAGCTTGTGAAAAAGTATCAGACGTGGAGAATAAGTCTCAGGTGCTGGAAATTGCAAAGTCGGGGGTTCATATTGCTGCAACTGGTGAGAATGTGTAATTAAATGAGATGAGTTTACACGGGCAGTTTTTTATTATAAATGTTGATTTAGGAATGGGGAGGGTAGGAAGTTAACATAGGTTGAGAAAAGTATAACAATCAGAAATAAGGTTTTGTAGGTATAACTCTTCCCAATTATCCATAATGTACTGTATTCTTAACCAGAGAGGTCAATAACGTCATTGCACAGTCTATATGAAAGAAGAAAGTATAATTTACCCATTAAAGCCATAATGAACCCCTTAATTCACACTTACTTCCTTTGTATAGCAACCCTAGTAATCCAATTGGAGAATTAGAATTGTTCACTCTTTGAAGAAACAAAGCTCTAATTGTGGGTGTTTATAGATTCCAAATTACTCTCAAACCTCTCCACAAACTCTGGATTAACTAAAAGCTGCAAATTAAAACAAGAAATCTAAACCAATTGTGGACAGTCACCAGGGTGAGGATCTGCAAGGACCTGAGAGCTTAAGAACTTTGCACTTGGTCTGTGCCGAAAGAAAGATTGTTTCAGAGATTTCAAGACTTCAAATAATCCAATCTCCACATTTTGCTATTTGACACATCTCTGCACAGCAAGAACTCCACTGCTGTGAGTTTTGACTTTAGCGGGAAGCAAGACGAATGGGAACAAATTGCTAGCTGTTATACACCCTGCCTGATTTTCATTTCTATTAACTTCAATGTACAAAGTCTGACTTGCTATCTCCCATTTTGCATTCATGCTGAATCAAAATTTTACCCCAATTGCCCCTAAATTCTTCCAATCTATTGCATTATCAGTAATCTTCTTGTAGGTTTGGCTAAGTGAGTGCTGGGATACAATAATGAAAGGTTGGAAAGATTTCATTAAAAATGGCTAAGAAACACTCACCATTTTGCCCATGCTTATCTGGAACAGTGCCACTATGGAAACCCCACTACTAGGTGACATATATCCTGTGCTTAAAGTGCATCTTTCCCAAAACTAAAAGAGTTTTAGGATGTCCTAAATGCAAACATTTTACAAATGGAAAATTTGGATTTGATTTCAGATGATTCTTAATTGCAATCTCTAATCAATCAACGCACAAGGGTTAGATTTGCAACTTACCTCAAAGAAATGGCCCAATTTCTATTTCCATTGGTTTCAGGTTCCATAATGGGCAGTGCCGGATTATTAGCCAGGCAGTAAGTTGAAAACCTACCCCTTAGAGTGTCACTTACACACTTTGAGGACTACCTGAACATTTCTGCACCAAGTTCTTGTAATTCAAGGTAGTCATGTAGAATATTTGAGATATCTAACCATCTCTTTTCAATATGAACCTAGTGAAAACATTCCAGTAATTGAATTCATCAGTTTCTCCCTCAACATTTTCTTCTTCTGAATGATACCTCTTTTACAAAAAAAATCAATGTAGTTTTTTGCCAATAAAATTCTACATGATCCTGTTCAATGAACTGAAAATCCTATCCATTTCAAACTGATTTTGGGCTATGTCGTATGAGGAAATGAAAAGTGTTCTTGGGGATTATGGTGGGGCGGGTGTGGGGGGGTGGTGGTGGTGGGGGGTGGGGAGGGGGGGGGGGGGGGGTGGGGGGGGAGGGGGCGATGGTGGGGGATGGTGGGGCCAGGGTTAAATTCAATTTAAGTAGGGTTGCAAAACAAGTGTAAGATGATTGGCTTCCTGTTGTATTGTCGGAAAAGGCCTGTGAGGAACTCATGATGCCCAATTTGTGTGCCCTCCAAACTCCGATTTTGTTCCCATAGTGTCTGTTGTCATGTCTGGGCATTTTAGTTTAAGTATCGCACAAGCCATAGGGAGGTCTTGGGGCTTAGTAGGCAGCGCCCCTGCCCTCTGAGCCAGAGGCACCAGGTTAACGTCCCACTCCAGGACTTGTGACCACAGAAGGATCATTCATGACTTGGCCAAACAAGTTGATAATCAACCTGCTAATCTTCCCAACATACTCATGGAAGGAGTTAAGAGTGGGACAGATTGCTGGTCAGCCATGCTTGAGGCAGAGCTGTACCCCTCGAGCTATGACCGCTTGTTTCTCTCTTACAGAGAGAAATATCGATGGTCTCTCGTGGACTATGACTAATTACAAATGGACTGCACAAGTCACAGACTGAATGCTTTAGCATATTCTGGCTCGAAGAGTCCTCTGTTTATTAATAATCTTTTAACTTATTATTTTCTGATGATTACCAGAGCTCTCCTAAACTGATCTGCCCTCAGGGAGATCAGTTTTTAGAGAAATATAGAATGCTTTTTTGTGTGTACATGTGTACATTAAGGTATACATTGGACAGTATAGTAAGGACAATAATGTAGAAAAGTTGGTAAACCTATGAGTAGTTTTTGGGTGTTGATATTTTGCAGAGTTGCATTTCTTGCGTCAGAGGATTTTGCAATCTCTGGCCTGAAAAGAAAAACTTTCTACAGAATTTTAAGTGGTTGACAGGATGGGTGGGTCATGGTCTATTCTGGTGCAAACACTTCCGCCATACTTTGCAAATCATTGTCCTTATAAGGAAAAAGGAAAGGAAGTTCAGCACATCAGAAGATTTGCACTTTAAGATATGGTGCAGGCCATGTTTTCAGACAGACAGAAACTGTGTTGTGGGATTGTAATTAGTAATGTGAGAAGTTAACAATAATGTGAGAAATTAGCAATAATCTGAGATGAGTTCACTAATCTCAGCCAGGCAGCAGTTAGGGGCTACAGTTATTCCCACCACCCATGAGGTAGGGAGTGGGAAAAAGAGCCAGAAATTCCCTGCAGGACATTGTGCTGTGACCATTGCTGGGGAGTCATGTGTGCGGTGTCAGGATTCAGTTACTAAAGCGTTAGACACTGCACATTGTCCTTTACAGCCTCAGAGCTTTTGACACCGCCTGGAATAATACATGAAGAATAGGTCCATGGTACTGTCCCCAGAAAAACACAGCGCCTTCAGGATAGGAGGGAGAAATGTGACGGTTATGGTGGAACAATACTCCAGTATGGGAGGGGAGGTTTCATCTGTTTTTCCATGGTGGTTGAAGAGAAGAAATCGTCCCCTATGGTCTCCCGGTAACTCAAGTGTCAAGAGCGATACATTCATTCTGCTAATCCAAGATCAACTGTGAGCACGTTATGGTGGGTTCTTTTCTTGATGTCCTGTTTAAAGTGAGGTTTGGAAATGTAGAAAAATGGAACCACATTTTAACATTTACACAGACGAGACAATGGAAAATATGTACATTTGCAAACACAATGCTGTCCTCAAAGGGTTGAAGCAAAACTTCAGAAAATCTCATTCAGAAAAAAATGGTTAGCAATCAGTTTGAATGCTGGGAGTTTCATTACATTTAGAGTATTTTTATAACGCAAGGTTTTACCATATGTGTGTAATTGTTGTTAACACAGATACTGGCCTTCTCTATAACCTCAACTGTAAGGAGTTAACTAACCAAACATTTCAAATTTGCTGTCTTGCCTGTAAATTCACTGAATCTGTATTACTATATGTACTAATGTCCAACTTAACTGTGTCAAGTTCAGGCTGCAATCCTTTGCCATGTTCCAGCTGACAAATTTAAAGGAAGATCCAGTTACTAAAGGGTTTTATCATGTAAATATGTTTCTGATATGGTTAAACCTAAAGAGCAACTGAGTTGTTATTGCTTGAGTCGGCATCTGAGTCTTAATTAGACCAGAAATAGTTGTATTGGAGGGTTGTGATTTACTGTGTCGATATGATATTTCCAGCCCAGAGCCTTTGTGTGCTTATTAACAAAAGTAAAAAGGAACAAAAACTATAATATTGGGGTGGGCAGTTATGGTTTCTATGCACAAAAAAAAGAACTTTCTAAAATTTCAGAATAAGTCTACATGGTCTTATTCAGCATCAAACACCCTCATATTGATTTCACCTCAGTGATTCCGATTGGATGAGCACTGCATTAAATCTAATGGTGCACACCATTTATCTCAGGCTCGGGATTCTTTCAAACTAATGAAATATCGTAACCAACACTACTCCTTATAATCAAAAGACCTGGAATTTGTGAATTTACTATTTGTGTATTTGTGCATGTGTGTGCGGGCGTGTGTGTATGTGTGTGTGTGTGTGTGTGTGTGTGTGTGTGTGTGTATATAACCAAGAAATAGTGTCACTTTATTCAGGAATTACGAATGCTTGCTTGACCATAATTAAGTATTTTGGAGGCCGTACTAACAACATTGATGTTGGCACTGTTATGCTCAAAACCCTCAGAGATCACAGCTTGCTTCAGATTGCAGCTCCATTCTATCCTGATGATTTGATCTTTATTGGGTTTTCACTGTTTTATCTGATTATATGGATTTACTCTGTTATCTTTGCTGAAGTATTGCTATTTTTTTGAAGTTTGAAGTGCTCGGAGTACTATTTTTTGTAGTTACATATACATGGTAGATTTGTATAAAAATATATAGAGAAACCTTGTCTTATTGTTGTGTACTTTAAAGTAACTCTTTCAAGACTTTTGAATATAGTAAGCAAAATATTCCGATGCTCAACCAGTGAATGACATCGAGCTTAAAATAAAGTGGGCATGGGTCAGGAACTTTGGTCTGCAGCCACGTGTGCCGGATGTCCCAACTAGTAGTTTCAGAAGTGGAGGCGGTGGCATAGTGGTATTTTCACTAGACTAGTATTTCAGAGACCCAGGGTACTTTTCTCGAGACCCAGGTTTGAATCCCCACCATGTGGCAGATGGTGAAATTTGAATCCAATAAAAACCTGGAATTAAAAGTCTGATGATGACCAATTGTTACAAAAACCCATCTGGTTCTCTAATATCCGTTAGGGAAGGAAACCTGGTCTGGCCTACATGTGACTCCAAACTCACAGCATGGTTGACTCTTAAAAATGTCCTCTGAATAAAGGGTAGTTAGGGATGGGCAACAAATGCTGGCCTGGACAGTGATGCCTGCATCCCATGAATGAATTTAAAAAAAAAATAAATTGAGGCCACAGTACTAGTATGCAAAGTGCTCGATTAATGACACATTTATTTCAGGGGCTTTCTAGAGGTTGGCAAGTGTATTGATGAATAGGAAATCTTCTTTTATGTTTCTCAGGTGTGTTCTTACTACATTTTGCTTCTTTTGCTGGGAATTATGCCACCTTTTCATTTTTGCCAGTACTTTTGGTCCTGAGGCCAATTAAACGGCACCATACAAAGTGCTGAGCAGCAGCATTCTTTGTCAGGGTCTATCCTGAATGCTTCCACTGGAGAAGTGAGAGACCATCAAATGCAGCAGCACTTCTGGCATTCGGTCTGCATCCATCGCTTGTGCCTGGGACCTGCATTCACAGATCTGCCAGAATGTAAACAGGAGTCAGAGGAGGCCTGTCTTTGCTATCTCTGCTTCACTAGGCAGACGGGCTGCACAGGAGCCTATGGAAAGCATCGAGCTCTTCCAATGGTAGAAATAAAAGTTGCTACAATGAAAAGTTTTCATCCTTCTGTTTCAGGCCATGGACATTGCCCCAACTACAGTGCGCACCTGCTAATTAGATAGAATTGCAAAGCCATTTGGCCCAACAAATCTGTGATGTTATTTATCTTGCACATGTAGTCCTAATCTTGTATTTCCTTTATCTCTTTATTCAACTTTTCCTTCAGCCACCTATCTAACTTATTAAATGTTGACAGGGTCTCATCTCCAATCATTAACTTTAGTAGTGAATCCCACAGCCTCATTATCATTTGTGTTAGAAATGTTTTCCCTACTCTCATTTGTCACATATATCCCCTCTGTCCATTTGCACCTTAATAGTCACAGAGATAAAAGCAAAGAACTGCGGATGCTGGAAATCCAAAACAAAAACAAAAACAGAAATACCTGGAAAAACTCAGCAGGTCTGGCAGCATCGGTGGAGAAGAGCACAGTTGACGTTTCGAATCCTCATGACCCTTCAACAGAACTAATTCACTCCTTTCTCCCCTTTCCTATTTTTACTTAGTTCTGTTGAAGGGTCATGAGGACTCGAAACGTCAACTGTGCTCTTCTCCACCGATGCTGCCAGACCTGCTGAGTTTTTCCAGGTATTTCTGTTTTTGTTTTTGCACCTTAATAATGTTGGCGCTACGGGAATATAGAAATATTGGGAATTTTGTCATGGAAGAGTATGTGTGATTGGGCCCGTGGGGGGGAGAATAATTCAGGGAAAATTCCAAGCGCATAGGGAAGCCAGCTCCAATCCAGTGACTTCCAGTCTTTATGCAGATGGGACATGAGGGGTGGCATTATAAACATGTTATTGAGGCTGGGTAACCTCTGATTTAACCTGCTTGGCAGTGCAGAACCCTGCAGGTGAAGTAAGGCAAGGACAGCTTCAGAGAAAAGGGAAATGCATTTACAGCACTGCTTGTGGGCCAGAAGTTGCTTCCCCCATAATCCACTCAAGCTCCCCCTGTCAGACCTCCACACAGGTATCAGGTGAGGGATTGAAGACCCCCACCCCCTCTCCTGACCAGAAACCAAGCCTGTCAGTCAAGCTGATGGATAGGGAAACCTACCAAGTGGTAAAGATACATGTTGAGTTAAAACTCCAACACCTATGTAACCTGCCCATGTAAATGTCCAGTCATTGTATTCATGCTCTGCAGCTTTTCAGAGAATTCTGTTTGCTCATAAATTTCCAGCCTGGATCTTCCTTTTGCATCCATGGTTATTGATCCCACTGAGAAATTCTCTTAACTACAGGAAGGGGCTTTGGGCTGGAAGACTGACCATTTGTTGTTCCAAGTACTCCACCTACAGCTGCAAGAAAAACATGCCATCATGCTTTGGCAAAATGAAAGAGTGTGTGTAAAAGAAAAACAGTTGTGTAAAATGTTGATGTGCATTAACTCTTATTGAGCAGAGGTTGTGGGTTCAAAATTAGTTCTGCATCATCAGACAGAACAGTAAGACCCACAGTTCTCTCACTGTGTCAATTCTAATCAATTTCTCCACTTCTATGTTCTCAGCACAACTTCCCAGTTAAAAGTGGGTTGCAGCTCTTTAGGGATACAGCATTAAAGTATTTTTCAATTCACAAACAGCTCTTCCGGTGCCTATAACTTATTCAACGTGGAGGAAAGGGACTTGATTCAAAAGGTTTGGCTGGTGGTCATGGGAAGAATTTTGTTGAGGCATCAGGGGTCTCGTCTGCCAGCTGGAGAGCTGGTGAGAGACTTGTGGTGGCTCTTTTCTGGAAGGTCCGCCGAACCACAAGCCAATCAGGCGGTGGCAAGGCCTTCTCCTGGAATCAAGACAATGGAGTCAGACCGAGCGAGAACTGCTGTCCAACCCAGAGGCTGACAGCTCTCACACTCAGCAGCACCATTGAGAAGGCCATGGCTGTGTCAGAAGGATACCACCACCTCCTCCCATTGCCCCGGAGTTCCAGGATTACAGAGGACCCAGGCTGCAGATAAGTAATGGGGAGGGGGGGTGGTGGTTGCAAGGTGGAGGTCATGAGGAGAGAGGAAGGGGGTCAGGAACAAGGGCAGGTGAATGGCTGTCAGGGCCTGGCCCTGCCACCCCCTTAACGATGTCCAGTCCCTCGATCGGGCACTGAGTGTCTGCATAGTTTCACCTGTCTTGTATTCCACTTGGCAACAGGCCCCCTTGCAGCTGGGTTAATATGAGAGGCAGTGGGATAAGGCCCCGAAGTGGTCATTAATTGGCCACTTAAGGGTTTCAATTGGCAGGGTGGAAAGGTCACCCATGGACCTGCAAGCCCAGAACTTAATTCTGGTGGAGGTAGGAAAGCTGGGGTGGGGTGCGGGATGGTGGTGGTTTCCAGTATGACACCAACCCACCTATTTGCATGCCCTTCCTGCCTCCAAACCCACCACCTGTGAGAGCAGAAGATATGTGAACCAGATCTAACCCATATTTCCCATTATTGAAAAACCAAGACTATTATCGCATCTCCTGTTCACTGCAGTTACATTGCAGTTCCCTGATTTACATAAATTTAAGAGGTTCCTGCCTGAATCAGGCAGCTGCATCAGGCACCTGAGAAAAAACTGTGTTAAAATGGCCCCATGATAGCAATTGTGCATTAATTGTACGGCTTCCATTCTAATTCCGATTAAAGATCCCCCCTATGGTTTGTAAATCATACATTTACACTGCTTTCTATGACTTGTCAATTCATTTCCTTTGCTGTTCTAGCATCTGGAGTAACATTTCTCAACCTCAAGTGAATTAAGATGGACTCAGCCTTCCACTGATGACATATATGTCATGTTTTACATATGCCTCATAGAATGCTACTGGTATCCAATAGATACAGAGAACATTTCACTCCCTGTGCAATGCACAAGTGGTTTTATAAGGAATAAGCACAGCGCGCATGCAGACAAAAAAAAAATACCAGCACGAATGAGTTGCCATATTTTAAACTTTCCCACCCAGTTGTAAATATTTTGAAATGATTTCCCTGTCTGTCAGTCCATCACTGGCTGTCACTTTACCCCTTGATGGCACCATGTCCCCCTCCACCTCCCAATATTGTGGATAATTTTCCAGCTCAAATAATGAACAGTTGCCCCCCACCCCGCACGGCCCCCCCCCACCCCCTTGCAAGTCTGTATGTGAGTGATATCGGCCTTTAGCTTCCCCTCCTGACAAGCTTTTGTTAAAAAGTGTCCTTGTTGCCTGTTCAATTCAGCAGATTAAAATTATGATCAGCTTGTGCCCAGTGACTTCAGGGAGAGTAAATCATTTGGGCAATTTTAACTGCCCAGTTTCCATTGCAGGATTAAAATTGACCTCTATAATCTTTAAACCCTTGCCCTCAATGAAAATACCGAGATTATTGTTGATGCTCACAATTATGGGCAGAACCTTAAACTTTGAGGAATGGATCATTTTGCCACTTGATCTGAAATGAGAATTTGGATGAATTCAAATTAATTTTGAGTTGCTATAAAATAACAAATGTAAATCTGAAGTAAAAAAGGGCATGGAGCAATGCAAGGGAGATTCACCCTGAACCATGAGATACTAAAACCATACTCCATATTGAAAAAAAAAGTCCTATCTTCCTCTACTAAAGTGCCACAGAATATAGTCCCGTCTTCTTCCACCAGGCTACAGGAAGATATGGAAGGAACCCTCCTGTTAGACCAACAACACCAACTTGCATTTATATTGTGTCTTTAATGTCGTAAAATGTCCTTTGGCACTTCAAAGGAACATTATCAAAGAAAATTTGACACCAAGCCTCTTAAGAAGTTACTAGGGCAAGTGACCAAAAATTTGGACAAGGAGGTTTCAAGGAACATTTTAAAGAAGGAGAGAAAGAAACAAAGAGGTTTTGAAGGGAATCACAATTGAACCTGGGTGAATTTCCTTCCTCCAAACGAAAATCAACAGGGCCATCTCCATCTCCAGTACTCCATCAATCGATAGGTATATTCTTCCAACAGACTGACAGGGAATCTAGATGCTTTCCCTTCCCCGACATTGCCAGGGAACATGAAACCAATCTACCCCATTAGGCCAGCAGGGATAGTGGATCAACCCCTTCCAATATAGAAAGAGAGAAGACAAATATTACCACTTTTACCTGACCACCAAGGAATAAAGTTCACCTCCTTCAATTCACCTCCTTCCACTAACATAAAGGAAATATGGATGGATCCAGATATACAATCATCAAGCATAAGCCTCTCCATTGGACCACCAGGAGACATTGGGATAATTCCCTTTTTGCTGCACCAACTAGATGTCCCAGCTCTAACATCTTTCATCTAGGTAAACAGGGAAAATTGTATCATCCCTTTGCACTAAATGGTAAAGGAACTTGGTGGCTGCCAGAAAATGTGGACTTATTCTGTCAGAGTACCAGGTAACACACACATGTTCCTACTTTACCAAGCAACAGTGACACACTGTCCCCCAGATAGAAGTGTAATTCAGAGGCATCAGACCTGAGCCATACTGAAATATGAAGGAAATGGATAAATACAATAGATCATTATATTTCAAAATAACTATAGCTAAAATCAATATTTTTCTTTTAAATGCCAACAGTATAAGCAGCTGGTGAGTCAGTGAAAGAGTTGAGGCTGTTTCCTTTCACGGAACTCTTGGCAATTCCAGCCCAGCAAACGATCATACACATGTGTGAGGGGCTCAGACTCACGTTTTGTACAGCAACATTTCCTGAATTACAAATACACCCAAAACTAATTGAATTGGGCCAAAGTTCAGTGTTTTTATGGATATTTAAAATCTACCCCAAAATATTATGAGTACAGCTTCATGTAAGGTTTGCCACATGTTTATTTTATGGATTAAAGTGTATTAGTGGATAGATTATTGCAAAGACAAATCAATGCTGTCAGTGCAGGCACTAATGCCCATTAATAACCCTACATTGCTACAATAGATTGAGCAGATTAATAATAACTGTGTGTGTGAATTTCTAAGCTGCAATACATTCTCCTAAAGGTCAGAGTGAATACTTGAGTGTTGATGATGCTGGCGATTGGCTGTGCATTACTAAAAATAGCTTATTTTACATTCATTTGAAATAAAAGTCCTTTAAGTAATGCCACAAAATAATATTATACAAAATGTCAATAAATAACTTTAGTTGTTATCTCCTAATGTTAGCATTTAAATTGCCTGTCTCCATAAATGTGTGTAAATATAGAAATTTAATAATTAAATTGTTCACAAGACTTGAATCTTGCTGGGTATGTTGCACAGAAGAACGAGTGGGTGTTACAATGGAACAATGAAACTACAACAGCGAGTCTTTGACAACAAACACCTCTGCCAATCAACAAGTTGTGGTGAGACCTGTACCATAAGAGCACTAGACAAATTCCATCAGCAATGCCTATGCCTCACCATCTGGATTCAATGGGAGGACCGGAAAACAAATACTTGTGTCCTTAAAGCCAGCTCCATAAGCATTCAGGCAAAACTCTTGTAAAATCAACTTCAATGGACTGGACATTGTGTCTGGATGGCCGAAAAATGTTTTTCCCACCGGGTCCTGTTTTCTCAACTCTCAAATAGCCAACGTTCCAGGGAAGGACAAGAAAACGCTTCAAAGACACTCTGAATCTCTTCTTGAAGTGTGGCAGCATTGGGAGGAGCTTTCTACTGATCATTAAAAATAGCAACAACTTGTCCATCATGCTGCATCATGTTTTGAGTACAAATGATGAGACAGAGCGGCAGCAGAGAATGAAAGAAAAGGAAGCAAATCCTGCACTCTGGATCCCACTACATCATGGAATGTCCTGTCCTTCTCTGTGGTTTGAGAATTGACCTATTCAGGCACATGGAGACCCTGGGCAGAAACTCACAACGCTGAGGAGACATCATCCTCGAATCGAGGGACAGCCAATGACAACAATGGAATGCCCTCTGGATCTTTTATTTCTGGGACCTGAATTTGAATCTGATCCATTCTGTTGGGATGAACGTCTCCTTGCGTGGCTGATATCAATCAAATTCTTAGGTGGGCATGGATCAGTAATGGAAAAAGAAACTTCAGTTGCAGGGCTAAATTGGCAGTCCGACTGATGACAGCTTGGGAAAAGGAAAAGATTACACTGATATATTGGGGAGTGTTCTCCTTGATTTGGGGCTAAGGCAAATTGTTGGCGCAGAGTGGTGGAGGGAGCCTTTTTGCTGCACCAACTAGATGTCCCAGCTCTAACATCTTTCATCTAGGTAAGCACCAAAATCATCACACACGAGTTATGTCCCATCACAGATACTGAAGTTAATGATACTTATTCATTATCAACACCCAGTGGTGAGTTTGCACTTTGCTAAATTTTCAGTATACTTGCTATTGATGTCATACCTCACCTGCAAATCAATGGGCTAAAAAACTATGGAATTGCAGGCAGTTTATTCAATGATGTGGTTAGCAATACACTGACTCCATCACATCAATAAGAAATGATGCCCCTGCTGAAACTGCATCTGCACTTCACAGTGTCTAACCTGAAAATTAAATTGTAGAGTTTAAATTTTATATATTATCCTAGTCAATTCATTTATTTTAAGATACATGAAAGTATGGTTAAATCCGAATTTGTTAAATGAAGATTTTTTGTTTGCTCCTAGCAGGAAAGAAATATATAACTGCAATGACCATTCTTTCCCATGGACAGCACTAAAAATTTCACCATTTTAACAGTGCATTCTTAGAGAACATTTCACTAGTAATGATTATGTACAATGGTTTATGTACAAGTGTGAAAAATGGATATTTCAAAAATTTATGAAGGCAAATTCGCATTTTTCTCCTACTCCCTCACCCCTTAAATTTCTCCTGATCAAATGTACTAACACATTCTAGGATACAGCTCCATGGATTTTGCCAGCCCTCCAGTGGCTGCTTCCTGTAAGGGATATTTTTCATGCACGAGGGTTGACAGTAAGTAATGACAGAGTATTCAGCTTTCCCAATGTCCCGATTAACACATCCCTCAGCCAACACCACAGGAACAGGATATTTGTCTCCTTTACTGTGCTCCACACATGACTGCATCACAGTGAATGGACCTCACTGGCTTCTATGGAAACATCCCAAGAACACAGAAGGCACTATTGTATCTTTGAAAGTTCCTTCACTTACAAAACTGTACATATTATAAAACCACTTATGACACGTTCCATCCTGTAACATAACCTGAGATTGGCATTGTGCTTTGTTATTAGCCCTGAACTGTGTTGCTGCCCACACCCTGCTCAGTTTTTTTTCCCCAGATTGGCCATAAACATTGTCACTTAAACAAAGTTTAAATTTTGTTTCTCAATTATGTTTTTAAAACTTCCTCAAAATTAATTGTTTCTTTTTTTCTCTGTTCTTCCGTGAGAATTAGCAGGGAGTCTAAGATGATTCCATAGCACTACAACAACAATTTGCATTTTGTAGCCCCTTTAATATAGTAAAATGTTTCAAAGTGCTTGACAGGAGTCTTATCAGAAAAAACTTGAACCATAAAATCTTGAACCATTAAACCATGAGAGACATTAGGATAGGCTAGTCAATGAGGTAGGTTTTAAGGAAGGCCTTTAAAGGAGGAGAGGGAGGTAGAGAGATGGATAGGCTGAGGGAGGAAATTTGAGAGCCTGTGGCTTAGCAACTGCAGGCACAGCCACCAATGATGGAGCCAAAGAAATTGGTAAGAGGCCAGAATTAAGGTTGGAGGAGGGGACAAAGATAGGAAGGGAAAACCCATAGAGGGCTTTGAATATAAGGATAAGAATTTTAAAATCAAGACATTGCTTGATCAGGAAGCCAGGATTGAATGGAGGCCAGTGCACACAATAATGCAAACTCCCCCAGCAGCTAGTACAGAATGTGGTGGATGACAGCCCTTGATGCTCCAGCAAATCAGGCGATCTTTATGTGTACAGAGTGAGGACGTGGCAGTTGCAGGGTTTTGCTTCGAGGGAGCTGAAAGGGTCTCTATGATTAATTTATCACATGCAGTTGTTAATGCAGTAACAGATGGTTCTGCACTGAAATCTCAAGGCAAGATATTAAAAATGATAACTTTAAATGCACTTGTTTACCTAAACTATATCACAAATTTAGGACGTATCGTATCATTCTCCATCTGTTTCACTTTAATTGTTGAACAGCCTCTGCTTGCAATCTATCCTGATAGTGTAACAAAGATGTGGGATCTACCACATAACAAGTTGCTGCATACGGACATTAACCATTCTACATCACAGCAAACCAGGCTACTTTGACACAGGTATTATCTCATTTAACTTGTGCAGTGTGCTAAATATCACATTGTTAGTTTGTCTGAAGCCAGTTAACTCAATGTATCATGAGCTTTAAATTGATGTTATAGCTCCTGAGTGTTCTCTGCAAAACTCATGTATTTTATCATAAATTGATGACTTTTATAAATATCACTTTTATGATCTTTAAATTCTAGAGGATCGTAGAACAACTTGTATTTAGGTTGAAACAAAAACAGAAAATGCTGGAAAAACTCAGCAGGTCTGACAGAGTTGACATTTCAAGTTGAAATGTCTGAGTTCCAGTATTTTCTGTTTTTGTTTCAGATTTCCAGCACCTGCAGCATTTTACTTTTATATAGCATCCAGGTTGCACTTTGTCATATCCTGAGGATGCCCGAATACCGGTACAATTTAACAGTTACATTCTACAGTGCTTGCTTGTGTCCTGATACTGCTAGCTCAAAGCTTCCATACTTTGCCATAAGGACCCAAAGATGTCAGCCATTTCATCGACTGAATTCCAGACTGGCACCACCTCACCCTAAAGCACAGAAGAACATGCAAATGTAACCATCATCATATTAAAATACCGATGAAACAGTATGGCAGACTGTGATAGCTTTGCCTTAAACTCTAAGGATATATTTCTGTTGATAGATATAAAGCTGCCTTTGGACATTTGGCCTTTGAAACCAATGCCTGTTTAGGCAACTGCTATGCAGGCATTTTATTATTAAAAGGTAAGTCACTACCTTCATTGTGTTCCTCTTTCAATCTTATCTAATATAATTATGGTTGCTGGCTCTCTGATCTTCCTACAAGGCAGTCTCGTGGTGCAGTGTGTAGCATCCCTGCCTCTGAGACAGAAGCTCTGGTTCAAGTCCCAGTCCAGGACTTGATGGCCATGGAAGATGTGCTCGTAACATGATCAATCAACCTATAAATCCTTTCAAAATACCCATGGTAGGCAGTAAGACTGGGAGAATCGCCTGGTCAGCCATGCTTGATGTGTGCCCCTCAAGCTATAGTCTGTGATGACAGAATAGTGACCTGTTCCAGGGAAAAAAACTAGCTATGGGAACAGGTGTAAGAATGTGCTTCATCTGCCCCCTGGCATGAGAAGAGAATGAAGATCTTCTTACATTCCCATTGTTTTGAAATGATGATTTCATCATGCAGATTTCTATTCTAATTGATTCCTACTCATGAACAGTAAGCTATTGAATTCCTTACCACCCACAGTCTTTCCTTTTGCCATTAATCTCCAGACATTTAAAACCTAAATTTAAAACACTACTTAGCTTCTTTTTCAACCTTGGTGGTGCATTATATAGTGAACTCTTTATCTAAGTGTCTCAATTAAAACAAAGTATGTCTGGAAGAAATAAATATATAACTATTAATGTGCATTTGGACAATTTTACAGCCATCCCATTTAGATGTTTCCTGTTAAAGAGTACTAATGGTACAGCATGTTTGTTATTTATCCTTTGAATAGAATCTTTTCTTGCACAATTTGTTCCACTCTTTACCCTGTAGCAAAATATTTATTACTGCACAGCCAAAATTCCTCCACCTGTCAGGAGGAGAGAATACCCTTGACCAACTGTAGACTATAGACAGTACCATTTCCAATGAATTTCACTACCAGCTGTCAAGAATAGCTTTAAAGCATAGACTTGTAGAGTTGTTGCAGCACAGGAGGAGTCCATGTCAGCAGTCTGCAGAGCAATCCAGTCAGCCCTATTTTCCCACTCTCTCCCTCTAGTCCTGCAAGTTTGTTTCCCTCGTGTGTATCCAATTTCCTTCTAAAATCATTGATCGTCTCTGCTTCCACCATTCTTGGAGGCAGCGAGTTCCAGGTCATTCCCACGCGCTGCATAAAAAAGTTTTTCCTCACATCCCCCTTATATCTCTTGTCCAAAACCTTAAATCTCTGTCCCCTAGTCCTTGAACCATCAGCCAATGGGAACAGACTTTCTTTGTCCACCTTATCTAAACCTGTCATAATCATGTACACCTCTCTCAAGTCTCCCCTCAATCTCCTTTGCTCCAAGGAGAACAACCTTAGCTTCTCCAATCTAACCTTGTAACTAAAATCCCTCACCCTTGGAACCATTCTGATAAATCTCCTCTGCATCCTCTCAAGGACCCTCACATCCTTCCTAAAATGTGATGACCAGAACTGAATGCAATAGTCTAATTATGGCCTAACTAGAGTTTTATAAAGGTTCCTTATCTAAGGAAGGATGTACTTGCCACAGAGGGAGTGGAGTCACGGTTCACCAGACTAATCCCCAGGATGGCATGATTGTCTTTTGAGGAGAGATTGAGGGAACTGGGCCTGCATTCTCTATAGAGTTTTGAAGAACGAGAGTGGTCTCAGTGAAACTAACAAAATTCTTCCAGGGCCCCGTGACAGGGTAGATGTAGATAGAATGTTTTCCCCTGGATAGCGAATCTAGAACCAGAGGGCATAGTCTAAAGGTGTAGGATATTTAAGCCTGAGATGAGGAGGAATTTCTTCACTCAGATGTTGTGAATCTTTGGAATTCTCTACAGAGGGCTGTGGAATCAATCATTGAACATGTTCAAGACAGAAATTGATAAGATTTTTGGATACCAAAGACATCAAGGGATATGGGCAGGAAAGTGGCATTGAGGTAAATGAACAGTTAGGATCTAATTGAATGGTGGAGCAGGCTCAATGGGCTGAATGGCCTACTCCTCCTATGTTCCTCATAACTTCCATGCTTTTGTTAATACCTCTAATTATGAGGCCCAAAATCCCATATGCTTTGCTTCTTGTTGTCCTGATATGTCCTGCCACCTTCAACCACCTATGAACATGAGCCCCATGTTTCTACCCTGAGGCAGGATGCCCTGCCATTAGTCATCACAGTGTTTGGCCAAGAATTGGTTGCACTGCCTTCTAAATATTGCCTGATTTTTTTTCACTGTAGACTTTTGATCAAATTACAAAGTTGTCTGACATTCCAATCCACCAGCCACATTTCAGGATTTTCTTCACTTTTTAACTGAGTAGCAGAATAAGACAAGTCACCACCTCTGTGCCTGAACTGCATTAACACCGAAGTCCGAGAGAACTATGTAACGTGATTGTTCAGTTCCACTGATCCCCAGGTTCTGAGTCTGAGCGATATGCATGGATGGAGAGCCCTCTGAGAAGATGAGCTAGTAGCAGAAATCAAGGCAAAGAAATGTAGCTTTTGTTTATATGCATAATAATAATAATCAGTCAACCCCAGGAATAGAACTGGGGCAGGCTGTTGTCAGACTGCATGGAGCCTACGGGTTTAAACAGATGATTATGCATGATTTAAAACTTCAAATACAATATATTAATACGCAGTTAGGAAGAAGACTATTTCAGTAATTTGAGTCAATTAGAAGCCAGTATCTTAAGTCTGCAAACCATTAGTTCAAAACTGCTGTTACTCACAGTTTTAAAATCATTGGTGGCTTCAGATACCCTGGGCTATGGAGTGAAAATCAGTTACAGTTCCTTATCATTTGACCCTTGATTTAAAAAAATGTGTGGGTGGCAGGTAAGAAACAGCCCAGCTCTTCATTTTGCTTTTGACATTCAAATTACCCACTTAATGGTTGTTATCTTGGATTATGCATGGTAAATGATTACTTAAGTAGATGACTTAAAATCATTGACCATAAAATCAAATCTGCTGACAAGGGCGGTGCTGTTGTTGTCTAGCGCACTGACCTCTACCTCACAGAGGCTGAGCACCAACTCGCAGACACTTCCTCCTACCTCCCCCTGGACCATGACCCCACCAGTGAACATCAAGCCGTTGTTTTCAGACTGTCACTGACCGCATCTCCTCTGGAGATCTTCCCTCCACAGCTGCCAACCTCATAGTCTCCCAACCTCAGACAGCCCGCTTCTACCTCCTACCCAAAATCCACAAACAGGACTGTCCCAGCAGACTGATGGTGTCAGCCTGTTTCTGCCCTGGACGTTGAGGAGGGGGGAAGTAAAGGGGCAGCTGTTGCACCTTCTGCAGTTGCAAGGGAAGGTGCTGTGGGAGGAGGTTGAGGTGTAGAGGTTGATGAGGGTGTGGACTGGAGGGAATGGTGTTTGGTGGTGGCATCATGCTGGAGTTGGCGGAAATGGTGGAGGATGATTTTAAAATCATTGCCTGCGTTTTGCAGTTGGAATGACTGTTGGCAGGGGCGTTGGTAGGAGCGCTAGAATTGGCTTCAGACACCTTGGGCTATGGAGTGAAAATCAGTTACAGTTCCTTATCATTTGACCCTTGATTTAAAAAATGTGTGGGTGGCAGATAAGAAACAGCCCAGCTCTTCATTTTGCTTTTGACATTCAAATTACCCACTTAATGGTTGTTATCTTGGATTACGCATGGTAAATGATTACTTAAGTAGGTGACCTGGTGGAACCACATTTTAGTAGCAGCCAATGCCTATAAGGACTAGTGAAAACATGCCAAAATAACAGGTAAATAACTAAAATAGCTTGGTATCAATAGTTAATGCAATTGGCTTGAAAGTGGCTTTCTTGCATAAAATAAAAATCAGGATGAAACTTTTAGCATGCACTATTTTGCCTTTCTTATTCATGAGTATTAGGTACTTGGGTATAGTACAGAAGACACTTGGCATCCATGCAACTGTAGCCTCAAAAGGAATCAACACATTCAGAAGAAGGGAGGACAATCATAAAACAGTCCAACTGTAAACTGTAATGAGTGTGAACTGTAATGGGTGTGTCCACCTGTAATGTGTGTGAACAAATAAACTATAATTTACAATGATATTGATCCACTATAAAGGAGCCAACAACAAGAACTAAAAGATTTGCATTCATGCAGCACCATTCATAATCTCAGGAGGGCCCAAGCTACTTTTCAGCTAATTGAAGTACTTTTGAAGTTGCATTGTAGGAAACACAGCAGCCAGTTAGCACACAGCAAGGTCCCTCAAACAGAAATGTGATAATAATCAAGTAATCTGTTTTTGTGATGTTGATTGATGGATAAATATTGGCCAGGACACCCCTTCCTCTTCCTCGAAACAGTGCCATGGGATTTTTTACATTGAAAGGACCTCAGTGTGTCATCTCATCTAGAAGATTGCACATCCCACAGTGCCACGCTTCCTTAGTACTACACTAGAGTATCAGCCTAGATGTTCATGATCAAGTTTCTGGAGTCGGACCAGAGCCCTTCTGATTCAGAGGCAAGATTTCTACACACTGAGACGCGGCTGACACTGTTTAACAGCCCATATTGTCATAAAACAGAATGGAAAAGAATGAAGGCACTGAACCTAATGCTAGGCCATCAATCTGATTCTGAGCTGGCTGTAAAATTGTTGAGTTTGCAAATTTAAACATTGTATCATAGTGTGAGCAGCAAAAAGAGCAGCCAGTTATTGTGGATTTAAAGGACGTTTATCACCAAGATCAAGCACTACTTCTTATGTTCTTACTGATGATACATGTGAATATAAACGCCTGCACCGAATGTGACACACTGATGCACAAAAAGAATCCTGGCAACCCCTTCAGAATCGGTCTGCCTCCCACTGTCCCAGCTCAGCCTTTTTCTAGTAACTACAGGATTCAGTAATCTTTTGATCTAAGTTTATGATGCTCGATTGCCCAACAGGTTTATCTGGTGAGAAGTGGAGCGACACAAATAAGTCTGATCTAATGTAAACAGGGGCAGCAGTAATGCTACCGTTGACATTATCTGCTTCAATTTTGGAACAGGAAGAACAGCCAGGCTACAAACGTTGTTGGAAGTGCTTGCATGTGGACATTGGGTGAGTGCAGAATTGGGCTCGACTCTCATGCACAATGCAGTCAAACAACCTGCTGACCCTCATTGGCAACAGTCACACGTGAATAATGTTCACTTGGCTGAGGTACCAAGTGGGACCCAGCACCCATGTAATTGTATCCAGTGAGGGTTGGGTTTGTGGCTGGCTTGGGGGAAGGGTGGAACTAGCAAGGTTTTCAAAATTTCAACAAAGTTGATCCTGCATTTTTTGTACAGTTCCCTTTTCTTTTGCATTTCTGATGCATTCTTGCACATTTGTAAAATTTGCCCTTTGGTATTAATGGGTGATTTTTGCAGAAACTGCCAGCTCTTATGTGCTTCAATATTGAATTCCTTTTGGGGCGGATGGCTTTCAAGAGGAATCTGCTGGTGTGACTCAACCCATACGATAAATAATTGAAGTGTTGTTGAATTAAATGACAAAAGAGCTTCTTAAATATTGAGAATTTTGAAAACAATTAAGAATTGACAGCCCTGCCATCGGTTTTATTTCGAGACTTGCTATCCAAAATGATTTTGGAAAAATTGCGAAGTTTGTGACTGAATATTTTAATATTTGGATCACTTTGGCATTGGATATGATTCTCAGTAGTAGAAGCAGTGACTGAAAACAGCAACATGCTTAACTTTACAGACAATTGGAAAGTTGCTACCAGCACTTACTGCAGAGCCAATTGCAATTTCTCTTTCAACCTGTCCTTACAGTAAAAGCTTTTACTATTTATTGTCGAATTCAAGAATGGGGAATCTTGTAATCAGCAATTCCCTCTTGGTACCAATCTTATCTTAATCCCGAGGCTATATCCACTGCACACAGCACACACTTTTGTTTTCCCTCTCATTTTAAACTTATTTTCTGTGCCAGCATAGCTGACACAAACAACATAGCTCCATCTAATAGATCTCTTTGGAGTTCAAGCACACTTTAAGCAACTTGGTCCATTTTAAGTCTGTTTGTTTATTCCAGGGTTTTGTTTCAGTTGCAAATTGAATTATGATAAGGTTAAAGTGAACCCACCAATCATTCCACGAAACTAACTGCTGTTTGCGGTTACCATAATATTGTCAGTCTTATTTTTGCACTTTGTACTGCTGTCTTTGGATACTGTTTCGAAGAACCATTTAATTGGTGGCTGTATACTTTACCTTTTGAATTCCAATGGGTGTGGAAGTAATAAACAGTACAAAGAAACTAGAATTTTCAATTGAAATACAATCCAATTTCACTGATAATTTTTATAAAATGTAAATTATCAATATCCTTCTGAGCTACCCAACTGTTAGTCAATGATCCACACATGGTGTGGTAACATAAATGTTTAATAGTATAGTGACATGACTAGTGTTACCAACCCTCCAGGATTGGTCTGGAATTTCCTAGAATTGAAGGTCATTCTCCAGGACACTGCTGTGTGCAATCCTGAGAAAAATCATCAGAACATTAAAAAAATTTTTTTCAGTTATTTTCTTGGAGCATTTCTCTTTACCAGATATAAAAATATTGAAAATGTGGGAAAAAAGGCTGTTTGGCTGATGGTCAAGCATCATCCAATTGGGTAACGAGTCTTTTTTGCTTTCCAATTGGTGTAGGAAGACCGTATGTCACTAATGGCTGGAGTGCGGGCAAGTCATGTGATGAAACCTCCAACAGTACATTTAATCACAGTTGGCAACCCTAAACATGACAAGGTACTCCATTGTGGTTTCCTCAAAAACCAAGAAGACCACACTTCCAATCATGGATTTTGTATTTTGCAGACATCTTGCTATTAGGATGATATTCTTATTGTTGGGGTGAATTGTTGAATTGGAAATTGTTTTCACAACCTTCTGGGCCTTAAACAAGTCTCTACATACTGGGGGAATTCCACACTGAAATATTTATAAATGCCCATGATTTGAGGCCACGTGCAGCACCAGCACCAACTGGTGGAACAAAGGTCTAGTCTGCTGTTCCAACTAAGTAAATTCTAATTTTGCCATGTTGTTGGGAGTTAACAGGTTGTCCATTGGAAGGGGGAGGGGTCAGTTAGAGGTAAAGATAATGGCCAAAATAATTATTCCAGGCAAATTTTATGCAAGAGCAACACTGACTGAATTTTATAAGAATGTGCTTTCACAGCTTTATGATGAAATACATGGTCTAATGGGATCTGTAGGAAATAGAAAAGGAAAGTTAAAATGTGCCAACTAATACAGAAGCCTTCATCTAAATCATACAGGAAGGCACACAAGGATTCGGAGCTCTTCAGGCTGTTCCCAGGAATGCACAACAAGACAAACATCAACTGCTGGAGGACAATCAACTCAGTGAAAGATGCTCTTTGTTCTTCCTGGAACTCATTGGTCTTCCAGTGGAATGAGCTGTCCATGATCAAGTGTTGCACACTGGTGCATTCCAATGTCCAGGAGCATGTGCTGAAGGGTGCACTGACACTTAGGGCAGCTGCCACAAAGACTCAGTGGGGGAAGGCCTGTGTCTAAAGGTCCCTGCCGTTCTGAGGGGCTGGAACCTGTGTAAAACCACTTGGACCTTATGCAACAGAGTGTTTTGACATGAAATGTAAATATATATGGTAAATATAACATATGATTTGGTAAGTGTGATGAAGCCAAATTGAAAGAAACTCAATTGTTTTGAACTTTATGTAATGTCAAATTTAAACTGTAATGTGATATATCTTTACAAATTTTATGAATAAAGTGTATTTTTTGAAACAAAGTATAGGAAGGTACAGAGAGAGCTATATGATCAGAGACCTGAAGGGAGAAGAGGTCTCAGTGATCCTTGCAGTCAGTCATACTAAGGGTCAGCAAATCCTTTTATTTCAGGTTGCATTATGTGAAGCCTACAGACAGCACAGTCTTCCAGTCCTATCTGTTCTCTATCTTGGAGGTTTGAGATCACAGCAGGTGGGAGAGTCTGGATCACCTGCTAAAGCTGGACAAGCTGACAAAGATCATCCATCCAGTCCTTTGAGATGAATAAAACTTCCTGAAGACGTGGTTTACTGGTTGATTCATAATTGACTCTGTGGGTCTGCATCCCAGAGCTGTTGGGAAGTGTACAGGACAGAACCATGTGAGAATCCAAGAGGAAAGGCATCATCACCCTCACTTACAAGCAGAAGGGGGAGAGAGCGAAGAGATCAGAAAGTGGCAGCCCATTAATGTTGGCAACAACATTTTGTCCAAGGTTAGCACCAGTTGGGTCAAATCTGTTCTAAAGCTTAGAGATCCATCAGATCAAACCTGCTCCATACCTGGCAGGAAGATCTCTAATTATATGCCCGAGTCTATTGCTTATGTGCAGCACAGGAGGGTGGACACCAGCTTAATCAGTTTGATCAGGAGAAAGCTTCTGAAAGAAGATTGCACACATGCATGATGGACATACTCTTCAAAATGGAGTAGGGAAGTGAATCTACAATTTCTAATTAAACCTGGAGCTAGGCAGGGCTGTCCTCTTGCATCTGTCTTGTTCATGTGTTGTATTGAACCTTTTGGCCGTGCCCATCAGAAAGGATAAGGGCATAAGAGGGCTGATGATCCCAGGCAGGAAAGGCACTCAGGTCAAGGCCTCCCTATACTGGTTGCCAGAGTCTGCTTGGAATCAATATAGAAATATTCAGATAAAGGGAGGAAAAGCGTGCCCAATCCCACCCTCATTTTTATGTCCACCTTTGTGCGCAGCTGCATGAAGCTGTGCAAAGACCCGGTACAAAACTATATGCTGAGGCTCCATCTCTCCCTGGTGTTGTGAAGGATGGGTTTGGTCACCTTGGTGTGGAACACTCCATTCAGTTGCACTGGGCACTCCTGTTTGTCACTTGCAAAAAATTTGTGCATATTTGACCACACGTGCAGATTGACTTAAGATCCTTGATGCCCAGGGGGAAAAAAGGAATGGTGGATCTCACCGGATTATTTCCCGAGCAGACTGTCAAAGTGATGTGGCAGAGCGCCTTATGAATAGACTTTCAAACAAACACCAAAACAGAGTTTGGCTGGAGGTCAGATCTATTTTATACCGCTGGTGTCTCAGTGCCACAGCATGTTATCCTCAGCACAACCATGGTGGGGAAGAGGCCACTTCTCATTTCCTTCTATAATGTGAACATCTGGGAAGAGACGCTGTAATTTTTGTTGAGGTCCATCCTGAGCGATTCTGTAATACAGGACTCTGCACTGCTGTTCCCAGAGATATGCACTGAAATAAATAACAACTGCTTTTGGAAGCCCTTCAACTCTGGGAACATTCTGGTCTTCCCAAATTTGGTCTTCCGTTACAAGGAACTGCCAACAGTCAAGCGATGCAGGGTGGCACATTCCAAGGTTCAGGACTACATACTGAGGAACACACTGAAGTTTCGGGCAGCTGCTGCAAACACTCGAGGAAACACCACAGTTTAGAGACCTCTTGCCATGGTGCACCCTAGGCCTTGAGCCAGTGTAAAACCCCTCATGCTGCATACATCAGTAAATGTTTAATGTAATATAAATGTGGATGCTGCCTGCACTATAAGTTGAGTAAGGGACTTTAATGTGCCATTTACTGTATTTAAACTAATTGATCTGTATTGCACTATATGAATTGCACCATTTGGATTGTACTATAATGCACTTTTATAAATTTTATGAATAAAGTATATTTTTGAAGCAAAATAAAATGCAGGCAGGAAGAGCACAGGGTCCATCCCATGTATGTACTGAGCCATAGAATCATAGAGGTCCACAGCACAGAAAAAGACCCTTCAGCCCATCGAGTCTGCGCCTGTCAACCAAGTACCTAACTATTCTAATCCCATTTTCCAGCACTAGGCCCATAGCCTTGTATGCCATAGCATCACAAGTGCATATCCAAATACTTTTTAAATGTTATGAGGATTTCTGCCTCTACCACTCTTTCAGGCAGTGAGTTCTAGATTCCCACCACCCTCTGGGTAAAAAAATTCTTCCTCACATCCCCTCTAAACCTCCTGCCCCTTCCCTTAAATCTATACCCCCTGGTTATTGATCCCTCCACCAAGGGGAAAAGCTCCTTCCTGTCTACCCTATCTGTGCCCCTCATAATTTTATACACCTCAATCATGTCCCCCCTCAATCTCCTCTGCTCCAGGCAAAATAACCCCAGTCTATCCAATCTCTCCTCATAACTAAAACTCTCCAGCCCAAGCAACATCCTGGTAAATCTCCTCTGCACTCTCTCTAGTGCAATTACACCCTTCCTATAATATGGATTCCAGAACTGCACGCAATACTCTAGCTGTTGCCTAACCAGCGTTTTATAGAGTTCCAGCATAACCTCTCTGATCTTATATTCTGTGCCTCGGCTAATAAAGGTAAGTGTCCCATATGCCTTCTTAACCGCCTTATCTACCTGTCCTACCTTAAGGGACCGGTGGACACGCACACCAAGGTCCCTTTGACCCTCACTACTTCCCAGGGTACTACCATTCATCGTGTATTCCTGTGTTTTGTTTGTCCTGCCCAAGTGCATCACCTCACACTTACTCAGATTAAATTCCATTTGCCACTGATCAGCCCATCTGATCAGCCCGTCTATATCCTTCTGTAATCTAAGGATATCCTCCTCACTATTTACCACCCCACCAATTTTCGTGTCATCTGCGAACTTACTGATCAAGTCTCCTACATTCAAGTCTAAATCGTTAATATATACCACAAACAGCAAGGGACCCAACACCGATTCCTGTGGAACCCCACTGGACACAGGCATCCAATCACAAAAACACCCCTTGACCATCACCCTCTGCTTCCTACTAATCAGCCAATTCTGGATCCAACTTGCCAAATTGCCTTCGATTCCATGGGCTCTTACCTTGGTTATCAGTCTTCCATGCAGGGACCTTATCAAAAGCCTTGCTGAAATCCAAGTCAGCTACGTCAAATGCATTGCCCTCATCTACACACACCTGGTCACCTCTTCAAAAAATTCAATCAAATTGGTCAGACATGACCTCCCCTTAACAAAACCATGCTGACTGTCCTTGATTAATTCTTGCCTCTCCATGTGTAGATTAATTGTGTCCCTCAGAATTGCTTCCAACAGTTTCCCCACCACTGAGGTTAGACTGACTGGCCTGTAGTTCTCTGGTTTATCCCTTCCTCCCTTCTTGAATAACAGTACTACATTGGCTGTCCTCCAGTCCTCTGGCACCTCTCCTGCGGCCAGGGAGGTAATGAAAATTTTTGCCAGTGCCCCTGCTATCTCCTCCCTTGCCTCACTCAGAAGCCTGGGATACATTTCACCTGGGCCTGGAGATTTTTCTACTTTTAAGCCTGCCAGACCACTTAGAACCCCCTCCCTTAGTAAACTAATTTCTTCTGCCTGATTTCCATGCCCACGTCATCCCTCTCACTTGTGAGGCAGCAGATCAAGGGTGGAACAATGATAGGAGTCTGCTATCTCTGGTTCCTGTTTGCTATACAATGACCTCTACTGGAAATGTCTATGTACGACAGCAGATGAAGACATGAGGGTGATGTCCTTCATTATCAGATAGCTTGCTGCTGCTGTCAAATATCGCATCTATATTCAGGAAAACTCTTGCATGAGGAATCCTCGTCTTCTGTGTAAATATTTTCAATTCCAATGCTTAAGTGACAAGACTTAACTTTTACTCACCCATTAATAATACTGCCAGTGAAGTTTTGGCTTCATTGGGCATTTCAAGGGGTTTAAATGACAAAACCTGCCTGTCACTAATATCTAACGTGCCACTATATGGTACTCTTTCCCCACAATCATTCAAAATGTTTTTAAATAAAAAACAAAAATCATCTGCCATTTATTCCTCAATAGTTGAATTTTCTATTGTCAAAAATATATTTTTGAGCAAAATGAAAAATGTCATATTTCTCAATAACATGAAATTCATCCATTAAATTGCTTTTGTCTGTTTTACTACCTTCACTGGAGTCTTTACTTCACAGGTTCTGTGGGTCTCAAAAGCCTGGGCTTCAACTGGCAGAGAGCTTTCAATCATGTCTTCACATCTTCAGCATCTCGTTTACAGAATTTGCATCACGAGCAGTTGAAGGGAGTGTCTTCCCATCGAGTGAGTGAGGATTTTGAGGTTTTGTTTTGCTATTTCCCAAAAGAATTAGAAATAAACTGGGGATTAAATTCTCATAGTGTTTATTTCAGGCAATTGAATGCTGTTTTATACAAACGTATACTTTGCTTAGGACTCCTCAGAAATACCAGCTGTAAACAGTAATACTGCCAGGAGAATTGGTACAACATTCCTGTTCTTGTAAAACCTTTGACTCAGTCAGTAAAGCAACAGTAAATCTAGCAAAATGAATATTGGCCTAAATTAAAATACTAAAGGGTGACTAGCACCCGTAGAGCCATACCGTGTGATGGAGTAAATATAAGGACAGAAAATGGAGAAAGAATATTGAAAAAACATTTTAATTACTCAACTTTTAAGTACAAGATCATTCTTTGAAGCCATACTTCATAATCCATCACCTTAAGCATTCACTCCCTCCACCACCAACAAACAATGGCGGCGGGTGTGTACCATACACAAGATACACAGCAACAACTTGCCAAGCCTCCTTCGACAGCAGCTTCCAAACCCCCGACCCTAGAAGGACAGTGTCAGCAAACACGTAGGAACACCAGTGATTGTAAGTTCCCCTCCAAACCACATGCCATCCTGAATTGGAATTCTGTTGGCATTCCTTTATCATCGCTGGGCTGAAAACCTGGAGCTCTCATCCTAACGGTACAGTAGATGTACCTACATTAGATGGACTTGGGCAGTTCAAGAAAATGGCTCACCACCACCCTCTCCAGGGCATCTGGTGATAGGCAAATATTGTCAGTGACACTCATGTCACATGAAAATAAAAAAAAAATCATAGGCAATTAATTACCTGAGTGGTAGAAATGGTACCGCCTACTCCTTTAAAAACTGATGAGAAAGTGAGAAGACCTTCTAATCAATAGAGCAGTGTTAAACTTCTGCATAGACAGGTGATTTTGGTTTAGTGACTACTGTCCATGAAAAAATGTTTGTGCCAAAATATAAATACTTAATTATTGCTACAGTTTTTAATCTTTGGATTATTCTTGTCCCATTCCTGCAAAGGCACTGCAGTAACTGAAGGTATAGCCTCTCAGTGCTGTCTGTCAGAGGTTACATGATTTTCTGGGAGGCTCCGACCAATGAGCCCTAAGCATGGGCAATCTGAGGGGTGGGGCTTCCTGACGAGAGTCCTGATCGAGCATGTAGCACCTGAAAGCTCGCTGTAATAAAGTTAATCAGTTTCTTGTTGAAACTTGTCCTCTCCGCCAAGTCATTACATTTGGCGACAAGGGTTAAAATAGCTCCGACGCTGCACCTCACCTTGTTTCTGTGAGTTCATCAAATTTTAAGAAGAAGAAAAGACTACTCACCAGTCACGCCACTCTTTAGCAGAATCGATCCTTATGATGCGACTATGTGACTGGAGGCCGTATGTAGAGCGCCTCAGATTTTATTTTGTAGCGAATGAAATTATCAGGAAGGAACAGCAGAAAGCAATCCTTTTGAATGTATGTGGCAGTAAAACATACAATCCCATTTGCAACCTGATGGCCCCGAGCGCCCCCAATTCTAAATCCTATAATAAATAAGTGGACCTCGTGAAAACGCACTTCCGGCTGAAGCCATCTGTAATAATGCAGCGCTTTAAATTTAATTCCAGAGTTAGGGCCCTGGGAGAGTCCATCGCAGCCTATGTAGTGAACCTGAAGCAGTTGACGGAACACTGACTTCGGGGACATATTAAATAATATGCTGCAGGAACGATTAGTTTGTGGAGTTCAGGACGTTGCCATTCAGCGCTGTTTACTCGCCGAGGTCAACATTTACTTTAAGTGCGCCTTAGAAATCTCCCTCACCATGAAAAGTGCTGCAAGAATCTCGCAGGCTATGCAACACATACAACATCCTGCCATTCTTCACATGGGGCCGGAACCTACTGTGAAGGCCAGACCCACAGCATCGAAGCAAGATGCAATGTCCGCTGTTAGAAACATGAAAGGGCCGAGTAGAAACACTTCAGCAGTGACTCCAAGATTAAATTGTTATAGATGTGGAGGTGACCATGGGCTGGACACCTGTAAATTCAAGGAGGCAGAAAGGTCAATGCAGGGCAAAGCCGAAATAACCCGAAAAGCAGCAAACCAATATGGCTGAATTAAAAAATACAGCAGAACATGAAGCTGCCGACACCAACATTTATTCCCTGCAAAAACCAAACCTATCACTGTCACAATCCAAGTTAGTGAGAAGCCACTAATGATGGAGGTGGACATATGTGCCTCAGCTACAGTGGTGGGAGAGCACACTTTCAAATACATTAATGAAGGTAGACAGTCAATAAACCTGGAGGGGACAACTGCTAAATTAAAGGTATACACTGGAGAATTTATTCAGGTAAAGGGCATCAGCCACTGTACCGGTGTCTTATAGGCAACAGATAGCCCAGCTGCCTGTGATAATAGTGAAAGGAGAAGGACCCAGTCTTTTAGGCTGAGACTGGTTGCAGAAGAACAAACTTGACTGAAATATTTTACATGAAAACAGAAGGAGTTCCTGAACTGCTAAGGAAATACGACATGGTATTTTGGGATGAATTAGGAAGTTACAAGGTGTGCAGGCCAAGATGTAAGTGGATCCTCAGGCGACGCAATGTTTCTTTAATGCCAGACTTGTGTCTTATGCGTTGAAGGAGAAAGTGAATGCAGAACTGTGCTGGTTAGAAAAGCTGGGCACCATCTAATCTGTCCAATTCTCAGAATGAGCAGCACCCATAATTCCAGTGGCTAAGCCTGACCAAACAATACGCATTTGTGGGGACTATAAATTGACCACATATAAGGCAGCAAAACTAGACAAGTACCCCATTCCAAGGATAGATGGCTTATATGCAAAGCTGGCTAGAGGCAGGTCCTATACAAAATTGGATATGAGCCATGCCTCCCGACAGTTAGAACTAGATAGCACGTCGAGAGAATACATGACTATTAACACACATAAAGGTCTTTATCAGTACACTCGTCTACTTTTTGGAATATCGTCTGCATGCGCTATCTTCCAAAGAATAATGGAGAGTATTTTGCAAAGACTTCCCCAAATGGTAGTATACCTAGGTGATGTTCTGATCATTGGGTCAACCGAGACTGAAAGCTTCGCCAACCTGGAGGAGGTGTTAAGAAGATTCATGGAAGCTGGCGTACGGTTAAAGGAGGAAAAATGCACATTTCAAGTGCCAGAAGTTACTTACCTGGGTCACAGGGTGGACACCATGAGGTTACATCCAGTAGAAGAGAAAGTTCGGGCAATAAAAGATGCACCCTCATCATCCAATGTAACCGAACTCAAGTCCTTCCTGGGTATGATCAACTACTATAGCTGCTTCTTGCCTAACTTATCAACAGTGTTGGCACCATTACATTTGCTGTTAAAAAAGAATCACCACTGGTCGTGGAATTCACAAAAGGAAGAAGCCTTTGTGAAAGTAAAGAACCTGTTGCATTCGTCGTGTTTATAGGTATGCTACAACCAATTGAAAAAGTTGGTATTAACATGTGATGTCTCTCCTTATAGTGTGGGAGCTGTGTTATCACATAGAATGGAAAATGGATCAGAAAAGCCCATTGTCTATGTCTTGAGAATCCTTTCCACAGCCAAGAAGGTTTATTTCCAGCTAGAAAAGGAAGGTTTATCAGTGGTATTCGGAGTGAAGAAGTTCCGCCAGTACCTACATGAACAACATATCACCATTGTGTCAGACCATAAACCACTAATGGGTTTATTTAGTGAGGATAAGGCCATTCTTCCAATAGCATCAACAAGAATTCAACGTTGGGCTTTGATATTATTTGCATATGAGTATACTTTTATGTACTCATCCTGGCTTACACATTGCAAATGCGGATGCACTCAGTTGTCTCCTGTTACCAGATAGCATTGTACATGCTCCTGATCCACAAGAAGTTGCGCTATTACTGAATTTCTTGGATTCTTCGACTGTGTCTGTGAGGCAAATTGGAAATTGGACAAACAGAGAACCATTATTGTCTAAAATCAGAGACTTTGTTTTGCAAGGATGGTCAAATTCACCTGTATCTGAAGATGTGAGACCATTCCATGCCAGAAATACAGAGTTAAGCTGTCAAGATGGAATTTTGTTGTGGGGATCAAGGGTCATTGTCCCACCACAAGGTAGAGAACCACTCTTGACAGAACTTCACAGTGCACATCCAGACATATCAGAGATAAAAATGCTTTTGCGAAGCTACGTCTGGTGGCCAGCCATTGACAGTGACATTGAAAGCATGGTCAAGCATTGTTTCCATTGTCAGCAACAACAGAAGTTGCCTGTTTCGTCCCCTCTGCATCTGTGAGAATGGTCTGGTCAACCCTGAGTAAGACTACATATCGATTATGTAGGACCATTCTTAGTTACCATGTTTTTGTTGATTGTAGATGCACATTCTAAATGGATGGATGTACATGAAGTCAGATCACCAACATCAAGAAGTGTGTCACTGTTTTAGCATAGAAGGCCTATCTGAAATCGTTCTTTTTGATAATGATACAGCCTTTACCAGCACAGAGTTTCAGAAATTCATGAGTCTAAATGGAATCAGACCATAGAACCATAGAAAAGTTATAGCACAGAAGGAGGCCATTCAGCCTATCTTGTCCAGGCCAGCCCGAGGACACTCAAGTGCCCTTTCTAATCCCACCTGGCCCATAGCCCTGCAGTTTACAGCACTTTAGGTGCAGATCCAGGTACTTTTTAAAAGATTTTAGAGTTTCTGCCGCTGCCACCAACTTGGGCAGTGAATTCCAGACACCCACTACCCTCTGCGTAAAAAAATTCTTCTTCATGTCCCCCCTACACCTTCTGCCACTTATCTCGAATCTATGTCCCCTGGTTCTAGAATTCTCCTCCAAGGGAAACAATTTTATCCTGTCCACTCTATTTATTCCCCTCATAATTGTGTACACCACAAGCAAGTCACATCTCAGCCTTTTTTGTTCTAAAGAAAATAACCCCAACCTATCCAATCTCTCCTCGTAGCTACACTTTTCTAATCCTGGCAACATTCTTGTAAACCTCTTCTGCACTCTCTCCAGAGCTATTACGTCCTTCCTGTAATGTGGTGACCAGAACTGCACACAGAACTCCAGTTGTGGCCTCACCAGTGTTTTATACAATTGCAACATTATATCCTTCCTTTTATATTCTATACCTCTGCCAATGAAGGAGAGCATTCCATATGCCTTCTTTACAACTTTGTCTACTTGAACTGCTGCCTTCAGGGACCTGTGTACTTGTACACCAAGATCTCTCACTTCATCTACCCCTCTTAGTATATTCCCATTTATTGTGTTATCCCTGTCATTGTTTGATCTATCTAAATGTATGGCCTCACACTTCTCTATGTTAAAATCCATCTGCCACTTTACCGCCCACTCCACCAACCCATCTATATTGTTTTGGAGATTATGGCTATCCTCTACACTACCCACTACTTGGCCAATCTTTGTGTCATCTGCAAATTTCCCAATCGTGCCCCCCATGTTCACATCCAAATCGTTAAGATATAACACGAACAGCAAGGATCCCAACACCGAGCCCTGTGGAACACCACTCGAGGCAACTTTCCATTCGCAAGGGCATCCATCGACCATTACCCTTTGTTTCCTGTTACAAAGCCAACCTTTTATCTTGTTTGCCACATTACCCTGAATCCCATGGGTTTTTACTTTTCTGACCAATCTGCCATGTGGGATCTTGTCAAATGCCTTGCTAAAATCTATGTACACAACGTCCATTTCACTACCTTGTCACATCCTCAAAGAATTCAATCAACTTTGTGAGGCAAGACCTTTCTTTAACAAATCCATGCTGACCATCCCTGACTAGTCTATTCCTTTCCACATGACAGTTAATGCTAACTCTCAGGATTGATTCTACTAATTTGCTCACCACCGATGTAAGACTAACTGGCCTATAATTGTTTGGCATTTCCTGTGATCCCTTTTTAAACAATGGAACTACGTTTGCATTTCTCCAGTCCTCCGGTACCTCCCCTGTATCTAGTGAAGATTGGAAAATCATCCTCAGAGCATCTGTTATCTCCTCCCTGACTTCCTTCAGCAGCCTCGGAAACAATCCATCTGACCCTGGTGACTTCATCTCTGATAGGTCCCACTTTTTCCTTAACTAACTTTTTAGCATTAACGTATTGGTGAAACATCTTCGGGTTATCTTTAACTTTACTTGCTAATCTTTTATCATGCCCTCTCTTTGATTCCCTTATTTCCTTTTTTACCGTCCCTGCACTTCCTATATCTGTCTAGGCTATCTGCAGTGCTTAATTCTTTGTGCCTATTGTACGCTTTCTTTTTCTGTTTGATCTTCCCCTGTATTCCTCTAGACAACCGGGGCGGGTGGGGGGTGGGTCTAAGTTTGGCAGTACCTCTTATTTTTGTAGGGGACATGTCTACTTTGTACAATTAGGATCTTGCTTTTTAGTGCTTCCCATTGGTTTTGCACTGTTTTATCCTCCAGCAGTGCTGTTCAGTCCACCTCAGCCAAGTCCCTTCTTATTTCTGCAAAATTTGCCTTCCCCCAGTTCAAGACTTTTACTCCTGCCTTATCTTTCCATGGTAATGCTAAATCTAACTGAATTGTGATCATTGTCCTCGATATGCTCGCCAGCTGTCACTTCACCCACTTGCCTTTCTTCGTTCCCCAAGACTAGGTCTAGAATTGCATCTCCTCTCATTGGGTTTGTCACTAATTGGTTGAAAACATTTTCCTGGACACACTGCATGAATTTTTCTCCCTCAGTGCCCCTTATATTGTTTGAATCCCAGTTGATACTAGGAGAGTTGAAGTCTCCTACTATTATTGCCCTTTTGTTCTTACAAGCAGAAATTTGCCTACATATTTGTTCTTCTATCTCCCTTTCACTATTTGGCAGTCTGTAGTATACTCCCAGTAGTGTGACAGCCCCTTTTTTATTTCTAAGCTCAATCTAAGCTCGTTTGTTGACTCATTTAGTATATCATCCCTTCTCACAACTGGAATTGATTCTTTAACCATTAGTGCTACTCCTTTTTCATCTCCTGCTCTATTATGTCTGAAGACTCTATAACCAGGGATATTAAGCTGCCAGTTTAGTCCCTCCTTTAGCCAGGTCTCTGGTATAGCAATGACATCCAGATGCCATGTGTCAACCTGTGCCCTTAACTCATCTACCTTGTTTGTAATACTCTTTGCATTGAAGTATAAACAGTTTAAACCCATCAATTTCCCTTGACATATTAAAACAGTCCCTTACCATCACTCATCAGATGGTTTAGCTGAGAGAGCTGTAAAAACTTTCAAGTCAGGTATGAAAACGTTATCCAAATGTACTCTAGAACCTCGACTTTTCCACTTTCTTCTCAATTATCATACAACCTACAGGTTCAATACGGTCTGAATTATTGATGAAATACTGTCTACACACACCATTAAGCTTGATGTTTCCAAATTTAAAGAGGAAGGTAGAGTGCAATCAAAGTAATCAAAAATTGAACCATGATCTACACAGCAAAGCTTGCAGTGTAGGTGACACACTATTTGTGCAAAATTCCAGAAGTGTTCGGATTGTTCGGTTCCTGGAACCATTGGCTCAGGGACTGGTCCATTATCTTTCCAAGTGCAAGTGGAAGGTAGAATTGTTCGTAAGCAGGTAGATCATACTCGCGCCAGAGAGACATTCCAACAACCAACTATTCCACCGGTGATTAACGTCAAAACTGTCAATTTCTGAGCTGACAGATCGATCTAGAATAGCTATGCCCATTGTCTCTGTAGAGTTGCCAAACCCAGAAGTGCCACTTTCTAACGATGTGCTACAGTTCCAAATCCTATTGAGGAATCTCAAGTGGTAGAGTTAACACCATTCTAGCTGTATAAACAGAGCACCTCAGAGACTTGATCTTTAATCACTTGAAATTGTATATATGTATATAGGTTGTTGGATATTCAAATGTTTCCCTGTAACTAGAAATTGTAAAAAAAACTTGAGGGAGGAAATGCAGTAACTGAAGGTATAGCCTCTTCTGCTGTCTATCAGAGGTCATGTGATGTTATGGAAAGCTCCAACCAATGAGCCATAAGCGCAAGCAATCTGGGGGTTTAGGCTTCCTGCTGAGAGTCTTGATTGAGCATGTAGCACCTGAAAAGCTTTCTGTAATAAAGTTTATCTGTTTCTTGTCAAAACCTGCCCACTCCATCGTCATTATAGGCACCATCTGGCAGCTACTTCAACAAAGGTAGCAAAAGTCTAATGTTTTCAAAAACAAATCAAACTTCATAATATGAAGAACATTTTTGTAACTAGATCACGTGGATACTTAAATTTAAGAGACAGTGTACCACCAAATCAATGTTCCTACATGGAAATATCTGCATTATTTGCAAATAAATTGATCATTATCCTCCCTTCTTTCAAAAATTCGCAAAATATGGTTTACCAAGCATCTAGCTTGCTTGCAAAAGGAACCAATTGAGAACTAGGAGCCAGCCTTGAGTCAGAAGATTCAAGCTCCACTCTAATTATGGGGGTGAATTTTTCCCTGTGGCAGGCAGGCTGATCGGGAGCAGGGCCAAATTAGTTACTGCATTTATATTGCATCAATGACTACACTTGAAAACTAGTTCATTGTGAAGTGATTTGGTATGTGGTGAAAAGTGCAATATAATTGCAATGTCTCCCTTTACAAAAGCTAAAACTAGGCACAGCACAAAATATTTTGACAGTAAAGTAATATCTTAGAAATGTCCTCTTAATATAGCATATACAAAATGGTCATCCTTTTGAAGATGCTTCTCCATCCTCGTGCATGGGGTGGTCGTTGAAGACTTGTTGAAAGATTTAAAGATGCTGCACTTTCTGGATTAGTAGAAAAGTTATGCTTTAAATGAGTCATTATTTGTGAGGGTTCTAACATTGTGAATCTAATGTTTAAAAAGTCAAATCACAAGGTTTGCTGCAAGTGCCATTATTCTACTTGTGGACAGAGAAAGGCACGGCTGCTGACTCATCCATTTTAGCTTGGTTCCATTTCCCCACAGGCAATGTGTTGTAGTGTTCATTAATTTATTGCACAGAATCCAAATGCAGTTAAGAGGTTATTTTCTCCAATTCCCTGTTTGAATGAACTCTCAAAGGCTTGAATTGGTGTCCCAATTAACAAAGGAATGCTACACATCTGCAGAAGTTGGCAACTGGCCACAGCACAACAGATAACCACCAGAAATAAAAACAGGTTGATAGCTTCCACATTACTGAATAAAGATGGAGCTTAAAAATGCTTGCACTTTTAGTTAATTATCTTGCAGAAAACAATGCTATTTGACAAGATTAGTGTACCCCCAGGGAGGTGTATATTAGTTTTGTTTACAGTTTATACTCTGAGCCTTAGGTTAATTATCCAGTCGCATGAAGTCAAAAGACGAAGATGAGAGGGTGTGAATTTCAACAAGGGAATAGAGCACTAGATGACTATGCAAAAATCACAGAAATAGAGCATTGTTAACAAGAATTGATTTAAAATCATCAGCCTGCTGGTCTTTAGCTGCAATTTAGTTGGAGAAAACGTAACCCAACTTTGACTTCCATCTTGCTGCAACTGTTACCATCCTAATATATAGCAGATCCCCAAAGATATGAGCATTTTGTGCTGGGAAATTTTCATACATCAAGTCTCTGTAATAATTAACCATTTTGTGCTGGGAAATTTTCATACATCAAGTCTCTGTAATAATTAACCAATGATTTAATTCGTAGACTGTTTCAATTTATGATATAAATAGAAACACACACATATATATATATATACACACACACACTGCACCATAGTATAGATCATTGATATCAACAAATGCACTAGTTAGTTGATTGATCAGTTTGTAATGGAAGTTTCCATTTTACTGTCAATCTTAAAGTTTTGCTAATCAATAAATTTACTTTTGTAAACTGGCACATCATTTTACTATTTGAAAGACATTTTGATATTGCTGCTAGATACTGATTTGAAATGTATATGATTACACTAGTAATTGTTTTAAATCCATTAAAATAAGAGTTGAAATTGCCTTTTTAAAGAAAAAAATCTGAAAATGATTAGTTCAATACAGAAATCCTATATTCGGCTGACAACTGTCACTAATCTAACAATAGCTGCATTGTGGGGCTAGGCTGATTCGAACGAGAGTTGATACTTTGACCAGGGGAAACTGAAATCACCGACGTCCAATAGTTAAATTACATTTAAGGATAGGGCAGCTTTTTGTCTAATATCAACGAAGCTGAAAACCAATTTAAGATTATGGCTCCAGACCAATGGCTTGGTAGTCAATCAGCATCTTTTACTGGAAACTTTTCCACGTCAATCCATTTTGTATCGTGCAGATGAATTATTAATTAGTTGTAGCATCTCGGTGTTTGCGGTGTTCCGTATTCTGAATACCCATTTGGAACCTGGATGTTTCCCTTGGGATTGAATGAAACTGTTCAAAATTCCAATCATTTATCCAGGATTCCCATAAAAATACTGGACAATTCTTTGTGGAATGCAAAGGACTTGAGGCTATAATTGCAAGGAGGTTATAGAGCACACACTCCATTTGTTTCCAGACTTCAACGGAAGAAACTACTGCAAACTTTATAAAATTGTACACACGAACAAGGGAAGGTTAAGACTTCTCATTAAAGTTAAATTGAAAATAAACAAATATCCAAAGCTTTAATTACAAAAGTGCCCTAACTTTGAATTTTAGAGCAATACAGAAAACCCAGTACAAGTCATTATGAATTTATTTACATTTTTAAAGTACACAAATACAGCTGCAATACAAATAGGTTACCAGTATTTCTTAACCATTACACAGGATATACACAGACATTCTACAGAGGGGTAAATCAGCCACCCAAGATCATGAGTTCATTTGCTTGAAAGGAAAATTGGAGGAGTCCGATATCTTGGAGGCACCACCAGTTCGACAAATCAGTCGTAGGGAATCTTCAAGTTTCTCCTTACAAATCTTATGGGAAATATTAATTTAACCACAAACATTTACAACAAAACCCCCACAGGACTATTCAAATGAAGGGAAGAATCTTAATGCAGTAACGCCAGTTCTCGCTGTGTTCCTGTTTAACATGTCAGTGCGCATGCATCAAGAGTAAGGCATTTCTGACATGTAGCCAGATACCCTTTCATGCTACCTCCCAAGAAGCTGATGAGAAATGTAAGTGTGGCTGATAGAAAAAAAAAATAATAAAACACACACATCTATGAGTTCTTCCATCCCCCTCAGTGTGCTACCTGGAAGCTGTACATAGCAACCACATTATGATACTCCATTTTTGCCTGAATCCCAGTTAGCTTTCAAAAAAACCTTCAAGCTGGGTCCACCAGCGCCACATGTAAACATTTTAAAAACAAAGTAGGATGTTTTGAAGCATGCGCATTGGAATGTATAGATTCATTAGCCCCTATAAGCTAATGGCAGAATTCACATTTTTACTGTACAAGTCCTTCACAGCTTTTTGTTTAAAAAGCTCTTTCTACACCTAAGTGATTAATGGAAATGCAATAACCCCTTAGGCTAGGGAACCCCAAGAGTAAACTCGGTACCAACACTTATCAGACACACTAGTTTTAAAAATAACTGTCACCAAAACACAGCTTTATCATTACTTTTTACTTTATTCTTCCACATTTTGATTTTTAAGGTCACATTTTCTGCTGGACCTTGGCACTGCCATTTTCCTCCACACTGCTTCTGCCGGGTATGTTGGCAGCTTCTTCCACAAGTCAGAAAATGGCTTCTGGCACCAATGATCATTCAGTTTTTATTATGATAAAAAAATAAAATGTGGAAGTTAAAAGTGCGCAAACAACCTAGATAATAAAAACCAAAAACATTAATTGATACAGTGTGCTACCAAAAAAGGGAACATTTTCAAACTCAAGTTTAATACAAAAGACTGGAGAAAGCTTTAAATAAAATCAGCTGCTTTTAAATTCACAAACACTCATTGCCAACCCTATGTGTTACAGGATTTTTCAAGTCAATCAATCTCCATTTCAGATTCTCAAACCTATAAGAGCATCACATACATAAAAGCAGGACAACATTCTACTTATCTACATAGATGCTGCTTTCAATTTTAGCAGGCTGATACAAAATATTTAAACTGGGTAAAGATCTACGGTTGTACAGTAGAGTAATAAAAGGCTACATAATGCCAATCATGGAAGGAGAAGGGATGGCGATATCTATTCTATTTGCGGTCAATTCTGTAAACCGTCTTTAGAGTCGCCCCTGCTACTGAAGCAGTGGGCGCAATCTTTTAACTTGTATTTTACACTGCAGTCAGGCAAAAGGTCTCCTTGCAAAGGCGTTCTTAAAGAAAACTTTTTAAAAAAGTTTTCCTTCCGCATTTTAGTTAAAGGCATCGAGAGCTTCATTTCATCAGTTTGCTTTGTAGGGGGTCACGAGTTTCAAGGTTAGAATGGGACATCAGCCATGCATTGTCCGCCCTCCATGGTGAGTCATTTTCATCGAGGAACAGCGGAATGGATGCCGCTGGAAGTCACCCGGGCTGGGATCTGTCCAAAGAAGCAAACAAAAAATTAGTTCCTTATTAGTTCACAATGTTAATGTCTAACCACTGACATACATTGTTAGGGGAATGTGGATCACAAAAGCAAACACAAGAAAGCTGCATAAAGTGGGATACAGCCCAAAAAGCTATTGGATTAATACTTTCTACAAATCCATGTTCCAAGCAGTTATAACTTAGGGGATATTCAAATTTTTATAAAGCATCCTAAAAAAAATCAACTAAGGAAATTGGGGACTGGATAGAGCGGTGGGCTGAAGTACAACCTCTTCATCTCTGAAATGTGTGAAGCCAGCCCAGACTTCTGGGATGACATTTTCCTTACTGCCTATGTGATATGTAAGTGAGCTGAGCTGAGGCACCTTAGCCCAATTCTTAGCAGGCAACAGTCAAAACAAAAAAATACCCTCCGAAAATTCTGCATAATATGGGTCAGAGCAAAACCATTACAGCCTACCTAATGAAATTATTTTTCAGGAAGTTTTCAAATTCAGAAACCACAAAGATCCTGGTGTAAAAGCAATGGAAATATTCCCACCAGTACTGAATGCAGCAGGGTGCTATTAAAGCCGGAATCAAGACATACCACTGGGACTGGTAGCAGAAATTGCAATTTGCATTTTACCCACTGCATATCTGGTCTCGTAATATTTGCTTTGTCAATATGTAGAAACTATCTCAATCGCCAAAAGCAATAGCGATCAATAGCACTCATCTTCAAAGGCACATAAACAAACCTAAGAAACTGCTGTAAGATATAGCAGCAGCTGCATGTCCCATAAGATTTCTTCCTTTCAACCAGGAGATAGCTCTAAATAACACCAATATTATTTGCTCAAAGCCAGGGACATTATCTAAGCAGCTATACTTCCGTTTCAGAGAAATTAGTTTCCAGAAAGAAAAAGGTTGAGTGAACAACTTTGAACAGAAAATCCTCATTCCAGATTCTCTCCTACCTTACACTGAAGGGAGATTGCTAAAGGACGAGGTTATTTTGTCGAAACCGATTTCAACAACTTCACTCATGATTTAAAAAGCCATACTACACTATTTTATTTAATAATATTGTTCACTGCATGGGGCCACATGCAAAATACATTTGCAATAGGAGTATAAGAACTAATGAAGCTGGTCACAGTGGAACAGATCAATAAACACTTGGATGTTGGATTTCGAGCGTTTCATTTTGAACTTTCTATAATTTAACGACTTTGAAATTTCAATTAAATATTGTACATTTAAATTGAAAACTTCATATGTTTTGAACTTCAAGTGGGTAAGTCTTTGAGGCTATGGTCCTTTAAATGTCACCCAAGAAAATATATTCATTGGCATTGCACGATGCAAATATTTAAATACAGTATCAAAACTACTCTCCAAAAGGATTAAGCACAATTTCTCCAAGTTTATTAAAAATTCACCTCTTTAAGAGGCAGTTTATTCTCAACTCTGTAATTACTCTATTTTGAAATATATTACATTTCTGTGTTTTCTGGTGTCACAGGTATGCATCTAAAGTGTACCAAAGCAAAACCATTTGCAGACTATCTATTGAAATATTTTCAGCTTGGAAGCATGACAATACAGACCTGCAGGAAAATGCTTTACCTTTGATAAAAAGGCATTTTGAGTCTTTGATGACCATTTAGGGTTTCTGTGGTATGAATTTGTGACAACCATAACAATGTAATAATTAGCCCAGTCATCTCAATGAAAACTCTTAGTGTCGTGGCCACATATCATGTCAACATTCTAATTTGTAGAATCCCAAGTGAAATATTAAGTTTGAATTTACTTCACTTCTCTTTATTGCAAAATGGTTATCAATTAAAATATTTAATTTATTCAGCAGCACCAAACATTAGTAATGTTCTGTTATGTTCAGTATTTAAATAAAAGCAGATTTGGAATCACCAAAATCCAAAAGGTAGCCCAGTCTCACTATTGTAATTGATAATTATGATCCTAACCGTAAGCCTGTACTCAGGCTAATTTATAGATTTTTGAAGCAGACCAATTGGTAACTTGTAACTGAACTGACTGATATACCCCTTATACACACCAGCACAGTAATGCTAACAATATGATATAAAAAACAAATGAAAGGGAGCAGTGCTAACAAAGATTTTCACTCAGTTATATAGGTAAAAGCTGTTTTTGTTGAACAGCCCCTGGGCAATTCATAGAGAAAAACTCGATAAGTAAACTTGGGGTAAAAACTAACAGCCCAAACTGTTGCAACTTTGCACACTGCCTCATGCTGGAGACAGGCACCACCAACAAACAATACCAGTTGCTACCATCCCCTTTTTTAGTTTGATTTGTTTAATGTCTTTAAACATTGGACCATGATCTATCAGAACATAATGCTAAAGATCTATTCACTTATTGAACCAGTGTAATTCAAATGGTTGCAACACAGCAAAACTCCCCCACGCAGAAAGTGAAGTGTTGACAGTAAAATTATCAAAGCAGGAGAGCGTGCAACAAGATTTCACAAGCAGATTAATGGAAATCAAGGCAAAATTTAAAAAGATCAAGTATCACTGCAGAAGTGGTCTACACTAACTCAAACTGGAAAATGCAAACTAAGGCTCCAAGGAAATACAGCAGCCAGGATGCAGTCTTGGGGTGGGGTGCAGAGGTTACAAGCAGGATAACATGTTGCAGCAAGTGATTGAGGAAAAGTATCAGGCAACATGAAAACACTTTTAGCATGGAAATGTTGAACTACCTTTCAATATCCATGCTTTGAGGGTTTTTCCTTACACACAGACCTGTAATGTAAAAATGAAGCAAAGTCTTGCCCTATTCCCTAACCCCCAAAAGTTTCATATATATGCATTCATATTATTAGTCAGAATATCCAGAAATTTATATTGATTACTCAGCCTACATTCATACTGGTGGCACCTGATGCTGCATCCACACTAGTACAAATGCATAAGCTATACACTTTATTGTGCTGGATAACATAAGTTCCATGTATTCCAAAGCTCCTTGTACTGAATCTGATTGAGAATTAATTTCAAAACAGGTCAGGTTTGACCACTCTTGCACTTGTCTTTGAATGTTTGACATGCTCTGCAGTATACTTGGGAAAGCAGCTTTGGAATATACAAGTTCAACAATATCTAATGGCTGCAGAGGCAGTTCTGAATTGACTTTGAGTGGTTACATTTTTTAATCGATTTTTAACATACAGTTTCACTGCAAAAGGAGTTGAAGACTCCAGCATAATTAATGCTGTCCTCCTTTCTTGTACACTGTGAATACAAATTTAAAGATCCAAACTGTACAGGGTGGAATGTAGTACACAAATTGAGTGTAAACAAAGCATTAGTGTTCTTTACAATTATATCTGTAGAGCTAGCTCTACACAAAAGGTTGAGACATCAATATCTACCTTAAATTGAAAGATTCATGAGAAGGATCTTCCATGTGGAGTATGATTATTTGTGGGGATTCCATGGCACTTTGTTGTACTGATTAGACATTTGATCCCTACACAATTTGCTTTAAACCCTACCATCCTTTCTTTTCTACTTCAATGAGATGGGACTGAGATAAACTCACCCAGTGCTGCCTTCAGTGCGTGTGGACCAGCTACATGCCATGCTCGAAAGGGAGGCTATTCTGAGGTGGGGGAAAAGACAGCCATTTGTAATCTGTGCCACTACCCACACAAAAATACCATTGTTAACAATGAGTTGTAAAACTCCAGTAATTATCCACACAGCTAAATTAGCAAGATGGACATGAGAGCTTGAAATTGCACACCATCCAGAATTTAAACGGGATACAGGTTCCATCTTATCGTCCTCACTTTAATGAGCCAATAAGTCAGCAAGAATTTGGACAACCTGGTCCATGCCTAAAGAAGTACAAAATATCATGTATATGGGTTTAAACCAATTGTTCGCTTAGAACTCTAAGAAAAATCCACCTGAGCAGTGGTAACAGCAACATTCTAATTATGAGCACAGGGCTGAAATTTCAGAATTCAGTTGTTTTCATATACTAAATAAAACGGGTCACTTCAAAGACATCTTCTCTGGCCATCTCTTTGGCGGAATAAGTATCCGTGGATATTCAAAAGCTCTATACATTATCTACTTATGGGTGCAACGCACATAAAATTTACATTTCAACTTCCATTACATTCTCAAGCATGATTCCGCACAACTTCTTTCAAATGACTGTGCTGGTAGTTTATAACTCTTTCACAGCATCTTGAATCAATTGTACACCAAAGCCACATTAGCTTCCTGCAGCACTAGTAACCTGCTGTGAGCCTTTCATACCCCACAAGCTGAAACTATTAAAATGCACTCGGCACCTGGCAGTGAGGCCAGGTTAGCAGAGTTCAAATCAGCTGGTGCCAATACTCAAATACCCAAACCAGAACAACCGCCTCCCATTGTCCACACTCCACCACTAAGCTCACCTAAAACTCTGCTTCATATTCAAACAAGCATTGTCTCCTTCAACCATCACCCCTGTGCTCACCAACTTACATAAGGTCCTAGTCCATCAATGGTTCAAATTAAAAATTCTCATTCTTGTGTTCAAATCCCTCCATGGCCTCACCTATGTCTTTCTCTGTAATGTCGTCCAAGGACTCAATCACTCATTCGAGACTTATTGGCTTCAACTGTGCAAGTCCCAAGTTCTGGAATTCCCCTCCTTAAACCCCACCACCTCTCTCTCCTACTTTAACACAGTCCTCAAAACCTACCTCTGATCAAGCTTTTGACACCTGTGTTGTTTCCTTCTTTGGCTTGGTGATAATTCTTTCCATTTGATTACATTCCTGTCAAGTGCCTTGGGATCTTTTATTACGTTAAAGGCACTCCATAAAAGCAATTTCATGTTGTTGTACATTATAGGACCAGGGGTCATCCAGAACACCTTGAATAGGTGGTTCATATCATTCAGCATTGTCTAACACTTGGAAGTGTTGTATTAATGGGAAATAAAGGAAAGAAAACTATAAAATAAGTCAAAAAGGAATAAAATGCATCAGATTTGATAAGTGGTGGAAGGTCTAACAGAAACAAGACAATAGAAACTCCAACAGAAACTACAGAACTATTAATACACAGTTGCAAATGACTTCAATTTTATTTGAGTAAACTTCATTGTCATGTGGACCTCAAAGGCAGTGTGAAGGGTACAAACTGTCCAGGTGCAAAGCCTAACAATGAGGCTTCATATATAAAATAATGCAGCATCATAGGATTACCTCAAGTTGTTGGATAATAAATTGTTATTGGAAGTAGCAGAAACTATATTTGAAAGGTTCTGTCTTCAATTTTATGAAAACATGCAACAAAAACATTATCGGGTTATACAGGTACCATGATTTTATTTATGGAATTATTTCAAGAGCATTTCCCAAGCAACGATATTAACAGATAAAGGAAGTCATGAAGGTCATGATGAAAGATTTTCAACCATATTAAAGCTTAATACTTGAGTTCTGGCATGCTGAAAAAAACTATGTTGAAACTCAAACTGTTGGGAGTAAGGGAGAGTGTAAAAATAAACCTATAAAATGGTGCCAGTAAGTTCAATTCAAACAGTTAAGCTCTTAAAATATGCCTTGAAAAATACTTGGTTTCTATGTTTTAGGAAGTAATGCCAAACAGAAAGCAAATGAATAACACCTACCCTAAGCTGACAAGGTAAGCTAATACCATTTACACCAAATACAAAGTGCTCTCATTTTGTTCTGAATTACGTGCCATGTTCACACACATTTGCAAAACCTGTTTCAGCATTGCATATGTGAATGCTGCAAGCAAATGCGATTGTTACTGAAACACAGGTCACCAGCCTGCACACACACACACAGCACGCTATAGTCATACCACAATCCAAACCAGCCCGGCTAATTCAAACTGTCACGATGCAACTTTTCTATTTTCATCAAAATAATCCAGACACAGCAAGGTGAAAGTTTTAGGTGTTTTACAGGCTTCAAATGTATGTTAAGAGCCCTGCTGCTCCACAACAGTGACCTGCAAACAGGTGGGGAGGAAAGCAAGAAAGTTGTGTTCTTCAGGAAAGGCCTTAGTGTGAAATCATTTTTGGAAACAACATTAATTTCAAATAGAGACGTGAATTTTTACATTAAAGTTTGCATTTCCTTGAAAAGAGGATACTTCAGCATTATCTATATACAAAGTAAGCAATTGTTTGAAAATTCAAATTACTAGAAAGGTTTGTTGTGCCTTACACTAGAAATGACAAAGCCAGGGTGTGGATTATTTCAATTTAAATTACTATCTTTGGAGCCAGTGGGCTATAATCTCATTTTTAAAATTACCAGGAATGCATCCTCACAACCTCCGTCGTAATTCATCGAGAAACATCTGTAAAGGAAAACCAGATGATACACAATTTCTACTTACTTCCACTCAAACCTGTAAAGACAAGCTACATTTGAGATTTTTGGTTTTTTGAGATACTGCTGGAAGGGGGGGGGGGGGGGGGGGCGCCTGGGGGGGTAGAGAGACATGGACGGACGACAATGGACAAACAACTCCTCACTATCTATATCTTCCTAGCTGGGAGAGCTGGTAACATTTAGTACATTATCTTCTGCCAAAGGCATCCATTTAAGCAGTTTCCTCCTATAATTTATTTCCCCATTTGTAAGCATATGATAAGAGACATCCTGTAACTTTTAAAACAAAGTACACTGTCACTTTGAGGGAAGCTGTACAATTCAGTCTAACAATACTTAAAACGCATGCATTGACTCTCTTGTATTGCTGCAGTGTGTATATGGGCTACAAAAGCCATTCTTATGATCCTCCACAGTTAATCAATTTGTAGCTCAGGTTTCCCTCCCTCCAGATGTTCTACAAAAAATAAGAATTCAACACTCATTATTAGTGTTAACTGAGTTCTCAAATCATGTGTTCTTGGAATTAGTGATGTGGTGTTTGAAGGAATGCAACATTTGACGCTAGGTTCATTTTTTAATGGGTGTACAAACCCTTTCCTTATCCTTGACTCCTTGACATGTATATTTAACCACTTCCTACTTTAGAAGGGCTGTAGAGGGAGCACAGGAAGGAAAGGAAGTGAAGGAATTATTTAGAAACTTTCTACATAGATAAGCCAACTTCCATTTTATCATTAAGCTTCATGTACAATCAACAACTTACCACTTCCTTATTAAAATGTAAGCAACAACACCTTAGTGATGAAATGTATATCCAATGGTTCACCAAAAAATATTCTTCTCTGATCTCATTACTTTTCCCATTGACGATTGTGAACACTTACATCTAAACCGATAACATTACAAGTACTTTGAGAACGCAGAGTAACTAAAGCTTATTGAATACGGGCATTTTTTCAAAAGTATGAAATTCTGAAAGCTCTTGAATGCTTGTGTGAGTGGGATATATGGATTTGATACACAAGTGAAAGAGCCTCCAGTTAATCACTCCCTAATATGTCCTTTTTAACTCGAGTTATCGAATAGTACCAATATATTTTTACTGCTAGTACATGATGAAATGTAGGACCTTGAGAAAAAAATAAGGGTTCATAATGATGAAATATATATCTTTTTAATTAAAGTTAAAAGCTTCACACAAGATAAATTTCGGCAATTGGAATCCATTTATACACAATTTAAAACTAATTGCTACCTCTTTAATGTTGGATATATGACGTATTAATTTATCTTAAATTATCCACATTCACCATGGAAAATTTAATTAGTGATTAAGGAACACAATAACTCAGGCTTGTCCAACAATCTGACCTGTCATGCCTTTGTATACAGCCCGTGGATTTACTCTTCAAAATATAGGTAGGTAAGTTCAATGAAAGATTCGGAAGGAGCTGCTCCTCCAATCACAGGCCGTTTTTCTCCTACGTTTGCTGCTGATAGGCTCACCAGTGAGCAGTGTGAAGGTGAGTGGCTTCTATTTTGTTTCACAGCACATGCTCTCTCTGCCTTTGGTGTCACTTTCTATCTCTCGTCCTCCCACAGAGAAACCTGCCCTAGAGGAGCACAGGGGTCAAGATGGTGGAGCAGGCCAGGGAGGCCATGAGGATAAAAACAAAAAAACTGCGGATGCTGGAAATCCAAAACAAAAACAGAATTACCTGGGAAAACTCGGCGGAGAAGAAAAGAGTTGACGTTTCGAGTCCTCATGACCCTTCGACAGAACTTGAGTTCGAGTCCAAGAAAGAGTTGAAATATAAGCTGGTTTAAGGTGTGTGTGTGGGGGGGCGGAGAGATAGAGAGACAGAGAGGTGGAGGGGGGGGGGTGTGGTTGTAGGGACAAACAAGCAGTGATAGAAGCAGATCATCAAAAGATGTCAACGACAATAGTACAATAGAACACATAGGTGTTAAAGTTAAAGTTGGTGATATTATCTAAACGAATGTGCTAATTAAGAATGGATGGTAGGGCACTCAAGGTATAGTTCTAGTGGGGGGTTTTTTTTATATAATGGAAATAGGTGGGAAAAGGAAAATCTTTATAATTTATTGAAAAAAAAAGGAAGGGGGAAACAGAAAGGGGGTGGGGATGGGGGAGGGAGCTCACGACCTAAAGTTGTTGAATTCAATATTCAGTCCGGAAGGCTGTAAAGTCCCTAGTTGGAAGATGAGGTGTTGTTCCTCCAGTTTGCGTTGGGCTTCACTGGAACAATGCAGCAAGCCAAGGACAGACATGTGGGCAAGAGAGCAGGGTGGAGTGTTAAAATGGCAAGCGACAGGGAGGTTTGGGTCATTCTTGCGGATAGACCGCAGGTGTTCTGCAAAGCGGTCGCCCAGTTTACGTTTGGTCTCTCAATGTAGAGGAGACCACACTGGGAGCAACGAATGCAGTAGACTAAGTTGGGGGAAATGCAAGTGAAATGCTGCTTCACTTGAAAGGAGTGTTTGGGTCCTTGGACGGTGAGGAGAGAGGAAGTGAAGGGGCAGGTGTTGCATCTTTTGCGTGGGCATGGGGTGGTGCCATAGGAGGGGGTTGAGGAGTAGGGGGTGATGGAGGAGTGGACCAGGGTGTCCCGGAGGGAGCGATCTCTACGGAATGCCGATAAGGTGGGTGAAGGGAAGATGTGTTTGGTGGTGGCATCATGCTGGAGTTGGCGGAAATGGCGGAGGATGATCCTTTGAATGCGGAGGCTGGTGGGGTGATAAGTGAGGACAAGGGGGACCCTATCATGTTTCTGGGAGGGAGGAGAAGGCGTGAGGGCGGATGCGCGGGAGATGGGCCGGACACGGTTGAGCCAAAGCTTCCAACCTGATAGTCGCCCAACCTCGGACGGCCCGCTTCTATCTCCTACCCAAAATCCACAAACAGAACTGCCCCGGTAGACCGATCGTCTCAGCTTGCTCCTGCCCCACAGAACTCATTTCTCGTTATCTTGACTCCCTTCTCTCTCCCCTTGTCCAGTCCCTTCCCACCTACATCCGTGATTCCTCTGACACCTTACGTCACATCAACAATTTCCAGTTCCCTGGCCCCAACCGCTTCCTCTTCACCATGGACGTCCAATCCCTCTACACCTCCATCCCCCACCAGGATGGTCTGAGGGCCCTTAGCTTCTTCCTCGAACAGAGGCCCGAACAATCCTCATCCACCACTACTCTCCTCCGTCTGGCTGAACTTGTTCTCACACTGAACAATTTCTCCTTCAACTCCTCTCACTTCCTCCAAATAAAAGGTGTGGCTATGGGTACCCGCATGGGCCCCAGCTATGCCTGTCTCTTTATGGGGTATGTGGAACATTCCTTGTTGCAGTCCTACTCCGGCCCCCTTCCACAACTCTTTCTCCGGTACATCGATGATTACTTCGGTGCCGCTTCATGCCCTCGTCGGGACTTGGAAAAATTTATTAATTTTGCTTCCAATCTCCACCCCTCCATCATTTTCACGTGGTCCATCTCTGACACTTCCCTTCCCTTCCTTGACCTCTCTGTCTCAATCTCTGGTGATAGACTGTCCACCAATATCCATTACAAACCCACCGACTCCCACAGCTATCTCGACTACAGCTCCTCACACCCCGCTTCCTGTAAGGACTCCATCCCATTCTCTCAGTTCCTTCGCCTCCGTCGCATCTGTTCCGATGATGCTACATTCAAAAACAGTTCCTCTGACATGTCCTCCTTCTTCCTTAACCGAGGTTTTCCACCCACGGTCATTGACAGGGCCCTCAACCGTGTCCGGCCCATCTCCTGCGCATCCACCCTCACGCCTTCTCCTCCCTCCCAGAAACATGATAGGGTCCCCCTTGTCCTCACTTATCATCCCACCAGCCTCCGCATTCAAAGGATCATCCTCCGCCATTTCCGCCAACTCCAGCATGATGCCACCACCAAACACATCTTCCCTTCACCCACCTTCTCGGCATTCCGTAGGGATCACTCCCTCCGGGACACCCTGGTCCACTCCTCCATCACCCCCTACTCCTCAACCCCCTCCTATGGCACCACCCCATGCCCACGCAAAAGATGCAACACCTGCCCCTTCACTTCCTCTCTCCTCACCGTCCAAGGACCCAAACACTCCTTTCAAGTGAAGCAGCATTTCACTTGCATTTCTCCCAACTTAGTCTACTGCATTCGTTGCTCCCAATGTGGTCTCCTCTACATTGGAGAGACCAAACATAAACTGGGCGACCGCTTTGCAGAACACCTGCGGTCTGTCCGCAAGAATGACCCAAACCTCCCTGTCGCTTGCCATTTTAACACTCCGCCCTGCTCTCTCGCCCACATGTCTGTCCTTGGCTTACTGCATTGTTCCAGTGAAGCCCAACGCAAACTGGAGGAACAACACCTCATCTTCCAACTAGGGACTTTACAGCCTTCCGGACTGAATATTGAATTCATCAACTTTAGGTCGTGAGCTCCCTCCCCCATCCCCACCCCCTTTCTGTTTCCCCCTTCCTTTTTTTTCCAATAAATTATAAAGATTTTCCTTTTTCCACCTATTTCCATTATATAAAAAAACCCCCCCACTAGAGCTATACCTTGAGTGCCCTACCATCCATTCTTAATTAGCACATTCGTTTAGATAATATCACCAACTTTAACACCTATGTATTCTATTGTACTATTGTCGTTGACATCTTTTGATGATCTGCTTCTATCACTGCTTGTCTGTCCCTACAACCACACCAACCCCCCTCCACCTCTCTGTCTCTCTATCTCTCCGCCCCCCACACACACACCTTAAACCAGCTTATATTTCAACTCTTTCTTGGACTCGAACTCAAGTTCTGTCGAAGGGTCATGAGGACTCGAAACGTCAACTCTTTTCTTCTCCGCCGATGCTGCCAGACCTGCTGAGTTTTTCCAGGCCATGAGGATCAACACAGTGGCAGCAACAACGCCTGCCCGGAGCAGCTGGAGTCTCCGAAGGGAAAAGTGAAGAAGTTTGTCTTGGCAACTTCAGAGCCATCCTGAATTACTCCTCAGAAGTAAAATATCCAAACCTCCTGGGCCAAGGTGAGGGGGAGTCTGTGCGTGTGCAAGGAAGCCTGTTTGAGCCAGTTCGCAAGTCCGAGAGTGGGTGGGTGAGTGAGTCTGTGCGAGTGCGGGGGTGAGAGCAAGAACCCTGAGACTAAGTGAGCCGGACACATGCACGCACCGTTCCCCTCCTTGCTCCCCAAAACCTATCCACAAAGAAGACCAAATGGGGAGAATAACCCAGGCTAAAAGGTAACCTGCTTCTGAACCCCAGTTCTGTATGAATTCTGCTGAGGCCAGCCTGGAGTGTGTGTCACCAGAGGCAAATGCAAGGTCAGTGTTAGTTAAACCCAATTCCTTAGTTCAGTCCTGATCACCACCTCTTACCTGGTGGCCATGATTTGGGGCCTAGTCTGTGTGTCTAGCTCTGCTTAAGTGAGAAGGCAAAAAGGTCTTATCAGTTAGCTTTGCTGCTTGGCACTTTATAATAGTTATTTTTGTTAGTTACTCTTAAAATCAATTTATTGCTTTGATATTAAATATGATTTTCAAAAAGAAATCCATGTTGTGCCAAACCTTAACTTGCTGAAAATGCTCATCAGCCCCTTGAGTGAGAAAAAAAACTGAAAGGTGGCCCATCACGTGAAAAGACTGGACAACTTTGCAATAAATGCACTGGAAAGGCCAACAGAGGCTGACGTGCCATAACCTTTTTGTTGCTTTGATAAATGTTTCACAACACATTATTGCACTACCTGCCAGATCTTATTATTTTCAAAAGGCATGTTTAAAAATGGCCTGCTAGTGTTTGCCCAGGCATGGGAGATCAATAGTTAAAACAGCTATGAAAATGCGAGATAGTATTTGTACACAAAATTCACACTGCAGCTGTAGATTTAGAAGAAGGATTGAGATAGGGAGCACAGTTAACTAGGGAGTATGCATTTCCTTGATCGTCAGAAGAATGATTAAAAATAATAGACAACAAAACGGATTTCAGGACATTAAAGATTTAAATGTTGATCTAATATTATTAACAGTGAAGCTGGAGACTGGAATCATGAAGATACAATTTCCATTGCACATTGTAGAAGCTTTATTTGCTCATAAGGAAAGGTTTAAAAAAAACAACTATGCATTTATTGAACATTGGACCATAACTTCTGAGCTCCAGAGCATTGCATGGGGGGGGGGGGGGGTGGAGTTCTCCAAAGATGCGCTGGGGAACCCCCCGCCCTCCACATTATCCCTGAAGTAAGGTTTGCACGGCAATTGCCTGGAAGTACAAACTTCCCCAGGGCAACTGTTCTGCACTGGGAACCATCTGAAAACGCGATTTAAACTGCAAACTTCCGATAGTTCCAACTGGGCTACATCAATAGTTATGCAGAAAAAGTTAGAAGAATTGAAATCTCTTCTAACTTCTGGGTAACTACTGCACAGACCTACATTGACCCCGCCATACACTGCACCATTCCCCACCCCTCTCCCTCTCACCTACACAGGGCACCCCCACCCAACCCCATGGGGACTCAGCTGGGCTCTCACCATCTGCCCCCCAGAGAGGTCTGACCTGGACCTGATGAGGCTCAACCAACCCTAACCCCAAAATCCTACCCTCTTACTTTCTTCCTGGCCTATCAAGGAGCTTTAAACTTATCTGGTTTATGGCAGCTAGTGCTGTAAAGTGGGGAACGTGGCCTCCTTGCATCCGACAGAACTTCACTCGTTGCTAGGCCCCGGGGACACGCTGCGCTGACTGGATCACACTAGGCCTGAGGCAGAAGGCCAGGCGAGATAGAATCAAAAGAAGTTAAAACTTAAGGTATAAAACTAGGGGCGGAGTGGCAACCCGACTAATTGCCATTCCAAAGAAGTTCATTGTACGAGTAATGGGATTAATCATATCACAGATGATCATTAAATTTTATTGTAACGTCCTTGGCCTGATCTCAGTTAACCTTTCTGAGAAATTCGAAGCTGAACAGAATCAATTAACATGAACACTTAAAAACTTGACCCTTTTTGGAACTAGCCATTCCTGACAAACAATTCCCAAGGTGAATACCCAATAAATTAAATGGTCAACTAATTTTTAAAAAATCTAGCCTTAAGAAATGTTGAATTATACTTATAAATGCCATTTATAAAATATTGCCAATGATTGATTGTTACCAGAGAGTACAGATAAAGAAAATAAAGCACTAGTATAACAGGGATCAAATAGTGTACCACAAGCATCAGGTTAAAGCTTCAACATCTTTTTCCCGTTGATCTAGTGGTTAATTTCTGCCAGTTTCTCCACCTTGGCATATCCAAAGGTCTCATATTGGAAGCTAATTTTTCCTCCAAGTGAATGGAAACACGAGGAGGTGGATGTTGGCTTAACTGATAGCCTTGGCTCACAAAACAATGGCACTAGTAATAATGATGATAGTAATAGAGGCCATTTATATCCAATGAAACTACACCCAATATAGCCATTACTACATAGGGAATTGGGGGTGGGGAGAAGAGAAACAAAATCTGTTGGAACAAAGGAAAAACACATTAAAAATGTATCATTCAAATATTTCTCTATGGATTTGCATCAAATTGTACTCAACTCAGGATGAAGGCATCCCTGGCAAGGTTATCATTTATTTATTACTCATCATTAGTTATCCTGCACAATGAGTGGCTTGCTAAGAAATTCAAAGGGCAGTTAAGGGTTGCTGTGGGACAGCTCTCAAGTATAGGTCAGACCAAGTAAAGATGGCAGATTTCTTTCCTTCGAGATCAGTGAGACAGCTGGGTTTCTTAAAATAACAATCTGACAGATTCATGGTCACTCTTACCGATACCAATTTTTTATTTCTAGTTTTTAAGTTTGCATTAGCTGGCCAAAAGATTGGTTAAAACCCCCAGAACCATTACAAAAAAATCTCCATTTTGCATCAAATTTAGGAAAAATATGTGTAGTTTATTGATTTAGGATGATCTCACCTGTGATGTTGACATTCGTGATGTGTCCTGACGTCCGGTTAAATCTGTTGAGGAAACGTTAACAGGAGCGCCACGATGTAACCTCATGCTCACTTTCCGCTCCCGTTCCATGCCAGAAACAGGGCGTGGAGACGTGTTAGCTGAAGAATAAAAGTCAAATAAATGCCAGTCATACTTCACAATCATGGGGAAAAAAAAACGAGTAAATTGAATATTCATTTGCTTAATGGTGTTTCAAAAGTGTGTTGCCATGAAAAGCTAAGCTTATCATATGGAAGGGTTTATGGTAGTGATGCTAGTGATGGTAAGGAAAAAACTTTCCCTTAAAAAATTAAATTTCCAGCCCTGCTGTCCAGTTGTGGATTAAGCCATATTCATAGCCATTTTGAAACCATTCCATTTTCAAATGCTTCATATATGTACACATGTTTTCACAAGAAAAATATGTTAAAACATTTCCATTCCTACCATAAAGATATTCAAGTTTTTACACTGATTTCTTGCTGAATTGTGTGGCTCGATAATTAAACGGCTGACCTCTATTATTTGACTCTAGATTGCAAACGGTGAACAAAAGCAGAACTGTCAATTTATCAGTACCATCTTGGCAACGGATGACTGTTTTCTAAATCACTAATTTGACACTGGAACCACATTTGCCAGATTTCCAGTTTTCAGATGCTGGAATTGGATTTAAACTGGTTTACCAAACTAAACTCATGCCAATAATATACTGTTATTTGCTTTATGAACTAATCATCTACCATATGCTTAACATATTGTTTCTTGTGAAAACACAGGCGCGTAGTGGAACATTTTGAAAATGGGAAGTTTTCAAAGTGGCTATGAACGCAACTGGAAAATGAAAAATCCAAATCCATTCTACAGTTTATTTGAATGTATCATTTTAAAAATAAGGCCAAACATTGTAATTTCGCAACAGCATTCATTGTAGCGAGCCCCATGGTTAGGCTATGAATTAATTCCATCAATAACAGTTCTCATTTTCAGTCAGAGCTGTGTGGTGACTAGCTGTTTTTTGATAGAGTTGTAAACATTACTAGAGCTACTTGAACAGCAGAAAACAAGCACAGGAACAGATCGCTTGTTCTTTTGAAGCTTAGGGTAAGAATTAGCTTTTTTTTAAAAGTATGGTTTTTAGGGGATCCCTAATTACTATTACATCTCTTGCAATAGTTTTGGTAAAGTCTAAACTTGCTACTCCAACAAATTACTCAACAAGCCCCACAGCTCTAATTATATTGAATACCTTATCACTTGTAGCCTAATCACTAGTCTGCACACAAGTTCTGCACCACTGTATGTACTTTCTACATTACCCAATTTGGGTAAACTTGTAATTTAGTCTGCACTGGCAACATCAGCAATGCAATGATGAATTTATTAGACATGAAGCTAATATAATGTGCAATTAGCCCTCTCCCTAAGTGAGACTTCCACATCTCAATGAACCCAGTGAACAGATCAAGGCTGCATCCCACATCATGCCTAGTTGCACAGTGCAAGATGTAAATCCTTTGGCAGAAACACTTAATTGTTCAACTTTTTAAACAGGTTATCTCTTTTCACCAGCAAGCTTCAAGTCTGTAATAGGTATTTCAGATATTTAATGTGACTGGTATCTTAGGTTCTACATAGAATTTTACAGCATAGATAAAGGCCATTTGGCCCAACAGGTTCATGTCAAGGGCCCATACCCCACACAAACCACCTCCTACCTTATTTTGGTTAACCCCATCAGGATATCCTGCTATTCCTTTCTCCTTTATATATTCATCTAGCTTCACTTTAAATGCATCTATGCTATTTGCCTCAATACCTTCATGTGATAGTTTATTCCTTCATCATGGTAAGCAATGGCTTAAACAATAAATTATACAGAACTTTTCAAAGTCTCAGTAATGTATAACGACCTGTCTTAAAGACCAGCACAATCAAGGAATGCAGATTTCACTGTATCCTTAGGATTGAGGGGTTACGAAGCAGAAATGCACAGTTGGAAGTCCTCTGTACAAAGTGTTCCAAGATGGCTCTTCACTTGTAAGAAGACATGTTGAAATGGGATGACAGAACAATAGGTAGTGATTGAGAAGTACAAAGATATAGTTAGAAAAACAAAAGAGATGTGGCAAGGTAGAAGGTACAAGCCAGGAGAAAAAGTCATTAGTGGCAATGAAGCAAGTACTGTGACAGATATGACATGAGCTCCTCACATAAGTGTGGGTGGTGGAAGAAAAAGATTTTAACAACCTGTGCAGAAGAGGAGTTTGGAATTGTTTTTACTCTCAATGATGATATTGGAGTTGTAAACAGTTTCTCAAGCAATGGTACAAGCTTTGTGGTAGAGTCAGATTTGGTTTTGGACAGCTAGGCCAGTTGACCAAAAGTGTTTGAGCCATAGTAGGCTTGGCATGTTAATGTACCACTTATTTCCCAAACTTAGGAGTAATTTAGTGTGTGAAAAATTTTATATCTGTATCAATTCAAAAACGTTTTCTATTAGATACTCCAATATTGATTCATATTTATGGCACAGATCTTTTATGTAAACTTGCAATTAAATTTTATTGCCAATGGTGATGTATGATATAGGCAGGATGTACCAAAGAGGGGCAAATATCTGACATTTCCTCATACTAGAAGTAAGGAATTGGGTTTACCTGCATTTGGGTGGTTGTGCTTTAGCATCACCAGAGGATCATCCTGGGGTTTAATACAACTGCAATGGGGTCTTGGAGGTTGACAATTGCAGTGACTTGCTGAAGGTTAACAGAATTAATATCCTTTCATCTGGCATTACCATGAAGGTGGGACCTAAGGTTTGATAGGACTGTGGAAAGCAGAACTGAGTTTTGGCTCAACTGGGGGTTCATTCAATTTGAAGTGGGTTCCAGGTATCTGTCAGCAGTAGAGAAGGAGGCAGGACAAGACTAGTCGAGGACTGAGGATTCCCATGTGGCAGGTGTCCCTTGCAACTTTCTAAGGTATCACTGTTAGCTCATCAATTTTGTTCTTTTGCAATTGATTTATGAATATCTAATTTGATCTTTCTCACACCTATAGGCAAATTGTTATGATTTTAATTTGTATCAACAGAACACAGGTGGTTACTCCAGCTTTCAAAATAGAAGTTCCGCATCTTGGTTAACAATTAGAATATTTAAATATTTCAACTGTATAAAGTGGTGATAATCAAACTGTTGTAACGATTAAAATGTAGGATATAATTAGGATAGCTAATTAGAGGCTGTTTGAAAAGAAAGATGAAGTGCTTTAAAGGTCAGTAGGTACATTTCTTTTTGCTAAGTCCTGCCTGATTTCCATATTTGTTTATCGCGTAAGAGGTTTCTAGACAATTTTTGCTATCGTCCTGCACCCATTACTGTTCCTTAATACTCCTCATGCTGAATTTGCGTTTCTAACTCACTTGTTTTATGATGATAGCAACTCAAGTTGGAATGATGTTTGCAATGAAAGCAAATGTGCAAGGTTACCAAACTTTAGTTTATTTTCTTAAAATATAGTAAATAAAAATTGATCTAGATAAAATCTCAGGCCCTTATCCTATTATATCACATAGATCATGACTCATAGTCTAAAAGCATCTGTAAGTAAATTCAGTTAATAGCTTTATCTTACCAGTGTGGGACGTGGGGGTGAGAGGCGTCTGTGGTGCCACTTCTTGATTTCCTCTCAGCCTCCCAGAAGCAGTTGAGGGCAATCCCCGTGCTGCTGGATTTCGACCGTGCCTCATTCGTTCCTCTCGTTCTCTCCGTTCACGGTCATCATCTGCTGCTCTGCTGGCTCCCTGAAATGATTCGAAGGGGAAAAAATGTAATCAAGGATCATTTCTGCTGAAACGTTAATCAATTTCTTTTACTGAAATCAGTTGTAAACAACAAAATAATCTGAAGAATGACTTGTCTAGCATTATTTCTATGTTACTGAACAAGACACTGAAGATACTGAGGACTTCAAGACATATGATTGGGATGATTTTTCAATCCTTTTTATAAACAATTCAGGGCATGTTAGGTATATTAGGGTTAAATCAGCAATAGTCAGGTTTCTGACATTAATTCAACAATGGAAAACAATGAGAAACACGAAGAATGTCCCAACTGACAGTCAAACCGTTGATCTGAAGACAATAAAATTTCTTCCATTCTGCATAAACCTGCATCACGGCTGGAAAAGGGCATCCAAGCAGACGAGAGAAGCATGCATTGCAATTTCATTTACAAACTAATTATGGATAAAACTTGCCTTCAGTAACCACCAGATCAAGGAAGTTGCTAAAGCTATCTGAAAAACAGCCAGATTTTGGAGAGCTAATGACTGAAAATTTCAATTGTAATGTAAGCTGCCTCATAAAAATCTAGTTCATTTGCCCACTTGCTGGTGCAACAGTTCCATGACCTGTAAGCATTGTTTTGCTAAAATCTTGTGCTGTTTCAGTGAAGGGATAAATTCAGGATTATGAAAGGAATGAATAAAATGGGATATTTAAAAACATTTTTCCCCACAGGGGGTTATCATATCATGGATTTATTTTTTTTACAAGTTATTAGAATACTAAAATGATTTAAGAACCACAAGAACATATGAAATAAGAACAGAGGGGGCCAAAGGACCCCGTGAGCCTGCTCTGTCATTCATTGTGTTCATGGTTGATCTTCAGCCTCAACTCTACTTTCCTGCCTGCCCACTTGCTCTATCCCTTGACTCCCTGAGACGCCAAAAATCTGTGTTAGTTAGACTCAACAATGAAGCATCCACAACCCCAAGGGTAAGGAATTCCACAATTCAATGAGTGAAGAAGTTTCTCCTCCTAAACGATCGGCTACTTGTCTTGAGACTATGCCTCCATATTCTAGGTTCCCCAGTTAGGGGAAACGATCTCTGTGCCTATCCTGTCAAATTCCATCAGAATGAGATCACCTCTCATTCTCCTAAACTTCAGAGATTATAGGCCCAATTTATTCATCCTTTCATCTTGGACAACCCTCTTAGTTGAGGAAGCAATCTAGTGGATCTTCATTGTACCGCCTCCAATGAGAGTATATTCTTCCTTAAATATGGAAACCAAAATTGTGCATAGTTCTCCAGGTATGATCTCATCAAAACCTGATACAACTGTAGCAATACCCCCCATATTCTTGTACTCCAATCCCATTGCAAAAGGTCTTCATGCCATATACCCTTCTAATTTCTTGCTGTATACTGCATTCTAACTTGATGTCCTTTGTATGAGCACACCCAAGTCCCTCTTGAACATTTAGAAGTTTCACACCTTTTAAAAACTATTCTGCTTTTCTGTTCTCACACCCAAAATGAATAATCTCTCACTTCCACACACTATCCTCTATTACCTTGTTGCCTGTTCACTTAACCTGTCTATATCTCCTTGCAACTTCATGTCCTCACAATTTATATTCTCACCTAGCTTTGTACGATCAGCAAACGTATGTACATTCCCCTTGATCTTTTTGTCCAAGTTAATATAGATTGTAAATAGCTGATGGCCCAGCACTGATCCTTACAGAACTCCACCAATTACAGCCTGCCAAACTGAAAATGCAACATTTATCCCTACTCTCTGCTTCCTGTCTGGTAACCAATCCTCTATCCATTCTAATATACTCCCCCCAACTCCACGAGTACTTATTACTTGCATATTAACCTTTTCTGTGGCACCTTAGTGAATGCCTCTCAGAAATCCAAGTATACCACATATACTGGCTCCCCTTTACCTACCCTACTAGTTACATCCCCAGAAAAACTCATAAGAAATTTGATAAACATGATTTCCCTTTTGCAAAACCATGCTGACTTTGTCTGATCATACTATGATTTTCTAAGCATATTAAGACTTCCTTAATAATATATTCCAGAATAAAAGCTCATACAATCTATTTTATGTTCCTGGATAGTTTACTCTCATTCCATGTTTTCCTCTTTTTGTCAACTTGTTGGTTGCCCTTTGCTGATTTCTAAAACACTTCCAATCCCCAGGCTTACAACTATTCTTTGGAACAATTGAGAGAATTGGAAAGGAATATAAAAGGATGAGGAAAAGGGATTAAAAGCTTATAGCTCAATTAAGGAGCTAGTACTAGCGTGAATGGCTGAATAGCCACCTGTGTTATATTGCCTAGAATTTTACAGCTTCCATTGTCAAAAATGGTATTTATTCACTGCAGAACAAACACCTACAAACAATAACCAGAATACCAGAACACAATGCTCTTCCACTAGTAGAGCCATAGAAAGATTACAGTACAGAAAGAGGTCATTCAGCCCATCGTGTCTGCTCCAGCCGAAAAGAGAAACTAACCACTCATTCCCATTTTCCAGCACCTGGTCTGCAGCCTCGCAGGTCACAGCACTTCAGATGCAGATCCAGGTACCTTTTAAATGGGTTGAGTGTTTCAGCCTTAACTACAACTTAGGCAGTGAATTCCAGACGCCCACCACCCTCTGGGTGAAAAAACTTTTCCTCATGTTCCCTTCTCCCAATCACTTTAAATCTATACCCCCTGGTAACTGACCCCTCAGCTAGGGGAAACAAGTTTTTCCTGTCTACCCTATCTAGGCCCCTCAATTAGGTAACCCCTTAGCCTCCTCTGTTCTAAGGAAAACAACCCTAGCCTATCCAATCTCTCCTCAGCTGCAATTTTCTTGCAATATTCATGTAAATCTCCTCTGCACTCTGTCCATAGCAATTTTGTCCTTCCGGTGACCAGAACTGTATACAAAATTCCAGTGTGGCCTAACTAGCGTTTTATACAGTTCCATTATTACATCGCTGCTTTTGTATTCAATACCCCGCCCAATAAAGGAAAGCATTCCATATGCTTCCTTGACCACCTGTTCTGCCACCTTCAAGGGCCTGTGGACATGCACACTGCGGTCTCTCACTTCCTCAACTCCTCTCAATAACTTCCTGTTTATTGAGTAATCCCTTGTTTTGTTTGTCCTCCCTAAATACATCACCATACACTTTCCACTTCTCCACCCACTCAACCAAACCATTGATATCATTCCGGAATCAAAAGCTGTCCTCTTCACTATCAACTACATGGCCAATTTTTGTATCGTGGGATCTTTAAAATTCTCCTGAACAACCAGAAGAGGACAAGGCTCTCACTGTTCAGGTGAACATTATTTCCAATAAAGTAGAACTCCATCAGCACTTCACTGGAATTTATACATTAAAAACATGGAGTGGGGCTCTTTCATAAACTTTTTGACTCAGAGATCAGAATGCTTCCAATAAACCAGGCCTGACATGAACAATCTTAAAACAATTCTAAATAATATGAAGATTCAATCCTGAAGGCGATAAAAATACGTGGTAAGCAGGTTACTAACAAGCACCAAAGTACACTTCAGTTTTATTTTGCCATCAGAACTTTAAATATATGAGGGATGCACAGAACACTCTTCTGCAATATCAGCAGTAAACACAAAATAAACGTACAAATTTGAGCATGTTCCAGTCAAAGACATAGTCATAAGAGAAGCCTTGGCGGTGGAAGAGGTTACGAAATAATTGCCTCAAGTAGGAGTAGTCTGGTTTGTCATCAAAACGCAGGGAGCGGCAGAAGTTCAAGTATGTGGCAAACTCAGCTGCAGGGAAGAAAAAGGACAGTAAATTACTTGTGTTTTCAAACTTGGTGGTGCTACATGCCCAGAAAGATCTGAAAATTAACTTCCTTTGTAGATGTGGTCTGAAAAGCTCAAGATAACCAAAGAGGCAGTTCTGTAGTAAGTGGTTATTTTTGGATTGAGACAAAAACAGATCAAATCTAGTTGAAACATGTAGTTCATTAGCCCCTGTAACACTTCATACCTAATTAATCTTAATGAAAATCTTATGCAAGGATTTTTTGCTGTTTAATTTTGACCATTTATAAGACCTTCAGGGTTCATGATCACAGCCACCCCACTCCAAAAAGGAAAATGTGGGATGTACCGTAAACGTGGGTACTAAATGGAAGGTAATTAAAGAAAGAGACAAAATATCAGTATGAGCAATAGAAATTGTTGTACATATGGATAAAAAAAATGAATGCCTCCTATGTTGCTCCCTCCTTGCTCCCTCCAACAGTTCTGGTTGCTTCTGGGGGAGGTGGGGGTCAGAAACACGAATCTGTAAACTGCTTTTCAGCTCTTAATTTTGTTGTTACGGTCCTGAAAATTGAATCAGAATACTCTAATCTAGGTCAGTTTTCTAAAATGCTGAAATCACCTGGAGATGTAATACCTTGAAGGACTCTATATAGAGTCTAACTGAGAACTAATAGGAATTCACTTCACCAAGGAAAATGTGATAATCACCCCAGGGCTTCTTTAACAACCATCAAATTTTGGGAACTAATTACTCCTACCAGTTCGTATGTTGTAATCATGAAGTAATAGTGGCTTATTTCCCACAATTTAATACCACAAATCAGAAAGATTGCTGTAACAATACATCATGACAGGTGGCCGCTTGACCCCGATGATCAAGAGAGTAGGTCTCCACATATAATACTGTATTGTTGTCAGGAAGACAATCTTTATACGTACACGAGTAACCTTTGCACAGTACTTCAATGGGTGTCGACATTTTCTTTTCACTAATGCGTTCATACTTCTGCCTCTTTGTTGCTGCCTTCAGACCTTGCCAAGGCAACGATCCCAAGTTAAAGTACATCAGAACATAGCCCAAGGATTCCAGATCATCACGGCGGCTTTGTTCTGGAAAAGAGACAGGCACACTAATTTGGGACACCACTACACAACAACCAGGTTGGAAGTTACCATTTCTTTGTTCAGTGCTGGAAATTTACGGTGAAATCCAGTTTCCAAATTTGTATAAAGTCGTAAAAGATTACAGTATTAAAAACCTCACAGCTACCAAATATTAAATGTGAATTATCCACACAGCTTTATTGCGGCACATATACTTTGAGTTACAGTTTTTCCCAAAACACAAATCCTAAAATTGAGGGAATATATAACTTTTCATATACAACAATAGCCAGACATGTATATAGATACAGTACCTTATCATGTCTCTCTGGCACCCCACAATACTTGACGCAAAGATTTGCTCTGAAATGTAGCGACAGTGCTGTGGGCATCAAAGAGCCACAGCTAAATCCCAATAACAGCAGTGATACGAGTTACAATTCAATCCAGCTCTGGTTGTGTTGAACTGGTTGGGTTGACTGAAGCAAAATGACATGCTTATGGATTTAAGGCCCTTTCATCAATCTAATAGGTTGGTTGTGATATGTAAAGAATAATAATTGGCATAAACCTGAGAGTTTCTAACTCAGAAGGTAATTCAGAGGAGTGCAACTGCCTACCTATTCCCAAATGGGTATTGATTGAAGCATATCGAGCTGTTCCTGTAAGGTTCTTATTCTCGCGATATGGTATATGTTGGTGCGTCCGTGCATCCCGGTACTTTTTTGCTAGCCCAAAGTCAATAATATAGACCAAGTTGCCTTTCTTTCCCAACCCCATTAGGAAGTTGTCAGGTTTCACATCACGATGGATAAAATTCTTCGAATGAATGTATTCAATTCTACTGATCTAAATAAAAAGAAAGGGAAAAAAACAGCTTTTATATGGGAAAAGTCAGCAAGTTCACGTGGATTATCCTTTTATATAAAGCTGAAATATCAACCCTTGCATCCAACTTTGAGAGAATGGGTCAGCCCACCTTTTGATCAATCCTGAAGTAATTTTGAATGATACAGGATTAGCAATATATATTGTCTCCCCATGCCCAATCTTGCAAAAGTAACTTGGGGACAAAGCAAGAATTAAGTCCGAGTTCTAGTATGGAATCAAAGCTCCTACCACGGAGTTACTGAAGTGAGCTATTTATGAATTACAAAATAGGCAAAAATACACAATCCAACCTATAATTACTTATACTGAAATTGTTTTAAAGCAAACTACTGGATGAAACAAGAGCTATTCATTTAGAAAATTATATTTATCAACACTGTACCACTCTTTCCCCCATACCAACCTGATCTCTTTCTACAAGGATAATTTCCCCACCTTTACCACTTCAGTCAACTTGCACCATATGTAGCCATGCTTCCCTGGTCTCCGTCAGGCTAATTTGGCAATAATACTATATCCATTGCTATCAGATGGTGCCTTTGGAGTGAAATTTAGAATGACAGAGCACAATCATACTGCTGGCAGTGGGCCTTTCATATTAAAGCCAGCTACAAAGGCCCTGAATTGTTAATTTTTGAGATTAGGAAAGCGCAGCTGAAAACGCCTGCTTACTTAAGACAACTGACCTCAAACTGCATGTCATTAATGTACATGGGAATCAGTTTGGGACTGGACTCCCAAGAAAAACTGGCACTTTTGCATCAATGTGTACCCGAAACAACTTTCATTGAAGCAAAAAGTGGTACTATAACTACACCTGCGCGATCAATCGAGAGCCAGATGGGGTTCATGGAGAGGAGTCCTTCCATCCTTGCTCCTTCACCTTTGAACAACTGGAACCAGGAACACAGAGGGAAATAGCGATTACTAACCCATCTTTTACCACATGAAGCCCTAAAGCTTTACATTGCTTGACTCCCTCTTTCACAAATCTCTTCAATTAACAGTTGCTGGAAAGAAAGGCACACATTATATCAGGATATTGTTAGTGGGTGTAAACTGGGAAGGAGAAAAAATACAGAGGTTTCATCCTTTAGCTGGTCATTCCACAAACAGAACACAAAAAAGCAAGCGCAATACTGTTTCTTACCATCTGATCAGCAAGGAGAAGGACTGTCTTAAGGCTGAATTTACGAGAACAGAAGTTAAAGAGATCCTCGAGACTTGGTCCAAGCAGTTCCATTACCATCACGTTGTAATCTCCCTCTGCACCACACCACTTAATGGTGGGAATGCCAACTACAAAAGAAACAGACTTAAGGCAGGTGGACACAAGGGAAACATAAAAACTACTGTGAACTTGCATTTCAGCTAACTTTTGAGGCTTAGGACCAGAGTGTCTTAAAACTAGGCTCCAAAGTGACATCTTATCTGTTGTGTGAACATATAACTATGGTCTTCAAAGAAAAGAGGCCACTTTCAAATTATAGGTCACAACTCGTAACTGATGGCCATGGAAATGTCTAAGTGCAAACAAACATTTTCCACCAAAGCCAAATATTGGGAACATTTCAAAGTCGATAAAACTTTAAGGTAGTTTACACTTAGCAACAACATCCAAAATGGTGCAAAAGTATATTCTTCCATACTTATCCCATATCATGTCACTTGATGTCTAATAACCAAATTATCCAAGTTTTGTTAGAAGAAATCAACATCAGATCTAAAGCAGCCCTTTCTCATTTTGTGTGGTAACTAGTGATCACAAGCTTAGCAACTAAATACCAAGCAGAACCAATGACACTCTGCAGCAATTCAGTTTCAAATTAATTAATTTTACATGTGATACAAGCCAATAGTCCACCCAACAACTTCTCTTCAGAGACAATGGGATACAATTCAATGTCTTATAGTTTTCTAGAATAAACTGCTGGCCTTTAGTGCCACCTTCTGCCCAGTAAACACTGCTACAGGAAGGGCAATGGCAGCCACTTTCTGCAGGAAATGGCCAGACCATAATGTTGCAACCCTCATGGCTATAAACAAGTTTAAACAAGTTATTTGTTTGAGGATTCTTAAAACCATATCCAGGAGAATAGTTAATCACACTCAATGTCTTGAAAACTTCAGCTAGTTAATTTTGGACCACAGCTGAAACATGACAAAAAAACCCTTCAAAATGGGGAATCTTCTCGATCTTTTGTTTCCCACCTGGTTAATTTACAGGGCTATACATACAAAGTTAGGAGCAAGATCCAATCGCTTGTTTAATAGAGAGCTAGAATTCAACATCTAAATTCCCCAAACTCACTTCTGCACAAGATTCAAATTAGTTTCAAGATGTGTGAAAAAAATGGGTGATGTAAACGGCACTTCTAAATTGTGCTTGTATATAAACATATGTACAGCTTTATCTGTCTGCACTGCGTCTTATTATGCTGCTCAACTTGGCCATTTTGATTGTACTTGTGAAAACTGAAGGATAAAAAAAGCTGCTATAAGATAATTTCATCAGCACAGCACACTCATGTGTGCACTGTGTTGAAGGAAGAAATCCAAATCTTCTAAAAACATTTGAATTTCGCTGAATAAACTGAAATAACTAATAAGCTTTGATATCATGAAAAAAAAACTATCAGGATACCACAGGATGTACCTCCTAGTTCTTGCCGACTGTACAAAAGGGCAGTTTCAACAGCTAGCAGGAAAACAGGTGAGATATAAATTTATCATTGCATATATGGCCCCTGTAGAAACTGCACAAATATTTAATCAGAAAGACAAATGAACTAATCCAACATTTACTGAACCCTTTTGTAGAAAGAGCCATTCCCATTTTTTTAAAAAACAAAAATGAAAAAGCCTCATTGCTATGTTTCAATACTGTCATGAATACTCTCATTTTCCCAAGACACTAGTTTCAAACTGCTTTTATAATTGCACAAATTTCTAGTGCTGTCAATTCTGACATCCAGGTCTGGTACATTTGGCTGCAACCAGACAGTGAACTTGCTGAAGTGTTAAAAAGATCCAGTAAATAATCTTCCACAATATGAAAGGAGTTTAAGATACTCAAATATTGTAAGGGAGCTGGATCACTGAAGTTAAAAATCAATGTGCTCTGCTTAACTTCTCAAATAGGAACCACTCGCCATTAAATGAAAATACAGTAAGCAACGTGCTTAATGGTTAATTCCAATTTTAATGTGACCATTTTGTGACCAACTTCTTTTTAAAACCAGTACTTCCTATTGTGAAGAAGTTTGTTTTATTAAACTTCCAGTTATTACAACTCCCTTGACTTGTACACATGCAATATTTTTAAAATTATTTAATAATTGGCGGCAAGAACAGCCAATTTTTCAAGTTACACTTCAGAACTCATTAGCTTCACATCCAAATGGGTACTTCCAAGAGATTCTTTTTAATGGATTTCATGCATGCATATTATTTGGAGAGAGGTGCCCAATGATAGCTGATAGAGCTGACAAAATAAGATACCTCAGCTGTGTGGCTATGAACATTAATTACTTTACATTACATTATATTTCACCAATCCAGGACCTAAAGGATAGCAATTCAAATCAATTCCATTTTGTACCAAAGAATAAACATTCATAACCTGTTTAAGCACAACAGAGGTTGAAATTATTTACTGATTTGGGGTGGGGCACACTACACCATGAACTCAGCCTAAATTACGAAAGTGAGAACATGAAACTTTCATTGTCAATGGAAGTGTTGCACTGTTTTTTTTAAACCATTACAGGTTAGGCCATTATATTATATTGGGGAAAATGAAAGAGGTAGGAAAAAAGCAATCAGGGTTTTCTTACTGATCCAAGTTATGATCCCTATAGAGACCAGTAACTTTTAAAAAGAAATGCTAACTTTCAATAAATGAAAAGGATGACAGGACAAGATTTCCTGTTAAGATTTTTACTGCAACAAGCAAACAAAAAGCAGCGTTGACCAAACAGTATTTCATAGGCAGCATATAAACTACAGGAAATAACTTTCCCCTTTTAACCTTTAATACAACTGAAAATCCCACGCTAGTTATAATTCACTCTGTCCCTTAAATAGACATTCAATTCTCCCAGAACCTGCATGAAGAACCATCGAAACTGGCTGCCTCTAGCTGCTCTCTCTCTCTCAGACCCTGGCAGATTGACTTGTCTCAGAGTTTCAGGAATATCTTTTGGAAAGCCTATAACCTCAATCCTACAAATGGCTTCCTATGGGCCCTTTCCCTTACAAAGCCCATCCCCGTGGCAATGCGAATCACATAGGTTGTGTAGCCAGGTAGAAATGCTAACTAGCTATCCTTTAGACTCTCAACTCCACTCTATCTTAAAACTAAATACCAGTTAAAGTATAACTGCTTACAAAGCCTGACATTCTTAACACATTTCTGGGACTTTGGAGACTAGTACAGTTTATACACTGTCAGCACAGAAGCTTCTGCCATTGTCAACAAGCGTGAATAGCTTGCACCTTCTTCTCTGTGGAACAATCTTTAACAATCAAACCACCCAGGTTTACTATCATAGAATTTAGAACAGGTTGCAAAATATAACAATATTATAAACTTCGTACTTGTAACAAAGTAATTGGCTTTTGTTGAGATAGGTTCTCAGGCAAGGGGCCTCATCCAAGTGGCCACTCTTTATAAATTGGTGCTAGTCAGTTAGCTGAAAGTAGCTGAGCCTGATCTTGTCCTCATCTAACATGTACTGGATATTAATCATGAGTGGGTAGCATAAGTGATTTTCTCCTTCCTAGCCTTGATGCACTGAATCTGGTAGACATCAATCAACAGCACAGACTTGGGCCAAATTGGGACCTCAGTCACTATTAGTTCAGGAACACAATGCAGCTGTCCCTACACAAAGCTGCATTGTATATTCCACCCTCCATACTGATGGAAGCAGTGGAGAGACAAATATCGATGAGGAAACACATGGACAAACTTTAACAAGAGCTCCAAATACCACTAAATCACAGAATCTTTATAGTGCAACAGGCCATTTGGCCCATCAAGTCTGCACTGGCTCACCGAAGGAGCACTTTGCCTAATCCCACTCCCCTGCCTTATCCCCATGACCTTGCACATTCTTTTCAGATAGCAATCCGATTCCCTTTTGAATACCCTTGACTGAACCTACCTCCACCACCTTTTCAGGAAGTTTGTTCCAGGCTCCAAATATCCTCTGGGCAAAAAAAAACTTTTCCTCACATCACATTTACTCCTTTTGCCAAGTATTTTGAATCTGTGCCCTCTAGTTCTTGAGAGGGAACAGTTTCTCACTATTTACCCTGTCCATACTCCTCAGGATCTTGAATACCTCTATCAAGTCTCCTTCTCAGCCTTCTTTTCTCCAAGGAAAACAGACCCAAACTCTCCAATCTATCCTCATAGCTACAGTTATTCATCCTTGGAATCATTTTTGTGAATCTCCTCTGTACTCTCGACAATGTCTTCACATCCTTAAGTATGGCACCCAGCACTGGGTGCAGTACTCCAGATGAGGCCTTACTAGTGTCTTATACAGGTTTAACATGACCTCTTTACAACTGTACTCAATGCCCCTAATAATAAAACCTAGGATATTATATGCTTACTAACTCTCAACATGCCCTGCCACCTTCAATGATTCACGTACATATACACCGAGGTCCCTTTGTTCCTGCACCTCCTTTAGAGATTCTCTCTTTATTTTATGCTGTCTCTCCACATTCTTCCTGCCAAAATGAACTGCCTCACTTTTCTGCATTAAGCTTCATCTGCCATTTGCCTGCCCAATCCACCAGTATGTCTGTGTCCTTTTGAAGTTCAAGACTATCCTCATCACAGTTGACAATGCTTCCAATCTTCATTTCTTCCATAAATTTTGAAATCATGCCCTGCACACCACAGTCTAGGTTATACATATATATCAAGAGCAAGGGTCCCAACACTGACCTCTGGGGAACTCCACTACAGGCCTTCCTCCAATCTGAAAAGCAACCATTTATCACTACTCTGTTTCCTGTCACAGCCAATTTCTTATCCAAGTGTCTACTTTCCATTTTATTCCATGAGCTAGAATTTTGCTCACAAGTTTGTTGTGTGACACTAGATAAAATGCCTTTTGAAAATCCATATACTCTACATCAACAGCGCTACCCTATCAATCTTCTCTGTTACCTCCTCAAAAAACACCGGCAAGTTAGTTAAACATAAAATTCCCTTAATGAATCCATGCTGGTTTTCCTTAATTATCCCACACCTGTCTAAGTGACTACTGATTTTGTCCCGAACTATAGTTTCCAGAAGTTTCAGAATGGGCAAGAAAGAGAGAAAGCCTTACATGTGGCATATTGCTGCATTCACAGAAAGAGGAAGCTATACCTGTGATTGTTAATTGCCAAGAAAAAAAGAAATTGTTATATTTTTCTTCTGTTAATAACCCTGTCATATTCCTTATGTATTGGAAGACAGGCTGTTAGGGGTATAAATGTGGTAATTGGAGTAACAGCCAGAGTGGCTACAAGAGTTTAAAGCAAACAGTAAGAATTGGTTTTGATAGGTTAACAAACCAAGAGGAACTTACAATCAGAGTTTTAAATAAAGCAATAACAGGAGTAGTTTTGAATTGAATTGTTTTAGTTCAAAAGAGGATATATGCAGGTTGTAAAAAGTTGCAAGTAAATAAGGTAGAGAGAGAGTAAGTTTATTTTTTAAAAAACCCAAGACCTAAAGTAAAGTCTAATCAAGTTTGGGAAGAAAGCATTTCTAAAGAGACTGATTGAGGCAATGGAGAGATCAAAGGGAAGGAACACATTTAAGGAAATACTGAAGCCTATGTGAGGGGGTAGTGCTTAGATCTCCCAGAAGACAGCAGGATAGCTGGTCAGACCTCCCAGAAGCCAGTGTGAACAAAGACAGACCTCTAGTCCCAGTTGTTGTCAGCCTTAGAGGACACCCCAAGGTAAAAAGGCACTGTGTGTCAAAAATTCTGAGAATTCTATAGGTTTCGAAAATCTATAAGGGTAGTTGCTGAACAGAAAAAGAGAAGGTTAGCTCTGAGCTAGTTAAGTTAAAATCTTGTGGAACTGTTTCAAAGTGCTGTTTACTGTGTGAAGTCATTCCTGTGTTTAAGTATAATTATGTTTTTCTTTGTTCTGTTCTTTCAATAAACGTTTACTCTACTATAAAATCATCACAAGTAGTCAGGCACATCATTTCCTGATTTCAGAACCTCTCCTCATACTACACAAATTGCAGAAAAACACTTCGGCAGCTGTTTCAAGTTTCCCTCTGGGGTTTGGGCAGTTCGACATTTACCATGAGCCATGCCGTAAGAAAATCTAACATTCTTGCTCATTTATTCCATTACACATTCTAACATGAAGTAATTTAGAATCTGGTGCTAAGGAGCAGAGGAGCTAAGTATGCAGCATAGCCAGGACCACTGAAATAAAGCACTTATCATATGTTGGCAAATGAACACGAAAATGCTTCACTCCAAAATAGCCACTTTACAAATATCATCAAATAAAACCCTCACTATACAATTCCTTAAGTCACCACAACTTTGGTTACGATATACTAATTTTCCCTGGTGATATTTTGCTGTTCAAAATAAAACGTTCTGTTAAATAGATTCAGATTCACACTACTGAACTGAATAAGAATTTTTGGCCTTATTAACACTGAAATGTAACATTCATTGATAAAAAAACTATTTGGATATATAATGAATGGGATGGGTTACAGGGAGGGGAATGAAAAGAAACTCGCTCACTAATGAGTACTGTACACATGAAGGTAAAGAAAATGCAACAAAACTAACAATTTCACCAAGGATTTAATACAACTAAGTATGTTCAGCATGCAACAAGTAAATTTTAATCCAACCACAAGGCACTGAAGATAAAAATAACTGAATGAAGTGCGTCAGGCAAAATGCTGAAAAACCTTACCACCTCCTTGCATCATCTTGTAGATCTTGCTCTCAATGTGTAGCTGTGGGTGTTTGGTTTTCACACATTCCAGCTTAATGGCCACCTCCTCTCCTGCAGCAATGTCAGTTCCTGTAGGAATACAACTGAATGCTTATTTCTTTCACTGAAAGGACTAAACAGATCTGATCATGGTATCATGTCACCTATTAAGCCAAGGTTGCTATTTTCTTTTACACAAAAGTGAAAAATAAAAGCACTTCATTATTCTACCACCAGGCAACTGACCAGAGCAATGCATATTGAGAGAATAATTAGCAAAGCGAATGGGATCCCAGGCTTCATAATTAGAGGTATGAGTACAAAAGCAGGGAAGTTATGCTGAACCTTTATAAACTCTGGTTAGCACTCAAGTTCTGTCGAAGGGTCATGAGGACTCGAAACGTCAACTCTTTTCTTCTCTGCCGATGCTGCCAGACCTGCTGAGTTTTTCCAGGTAATTCTGTTTTTGTTTTGGATTTCCAACATCCGCAGTTTTTTTGTTTTTATCTCTGGTTAGACCACATGGCTTCTTATAGTTCTCAGGATGGAGGATTTTACCTATAGGGTTTGAGTTGCAGAAGCTGGGTTTGTTCTCCTCAAAGCAAAGGAGATTGAGGGGAGATATGACAGAGGTGTACACAAATCAAGGTCTTGGACAGGAGGTGCAGGGGGACGTGAAGAACATTTTATATAGCGAGTGCAATTGTTAATCACAATAGGTGCTTGTTGTGGAAGAAAAAGTCAAAAACTAGTCTTTTTCCACAAGCTGGTTTATTGTTAAGACAGCTCTTCAGTGTAACAGACTTCCCTAGTATCTTCCACAGCGCGTGTTCCAGCTGTATCTATTTATAATGTTTTGATTGGAGAACCAATGCCCATCACTTGTTTTAACTAGCAATTGTCTTTAACAATATAATTGCTATGCAATGTAATTACTGATACATTGACAGTAATGACCTGGAACTCTCTGTGTTTGAGGGTGGTTGAAACAAGGCGATTAATGGTCCCTGGAACCATTCTGGTAAATCTCTTCTGCACCACCTCGAGGCCCCTCTTCCTAAAGTGTGATGACCAGAATGGGACCAATAGTCTATCTGTGGCCTAACCAAAGTTTATAAAAGTTCAGCATAACTTCAAATGGAATTTGGATGGACACAAGGGAAATATACTTCCCAGGCCACAGGGATAGAGCAGGGGAATGAGACTGACTGGTTGTTCGACAGGCGTGGATTCCATTGGCAGGATTACCTCCTTTTGTGACTTCATGACTCTTGTAAGCTAATGGTTAGCCAATTTATACAGCAAATTTATCAGCAGTTGAAATCAGCAGTAAATTTGCAAAATTAAATCTACACCATAACAGGAATTAGAGACAGCTGTGACCACCAAAATCAGTGGCTCCTCCCCCCAAGGCCACCTCCAATGCTGGCTAGCCACAAAGATCTGAAGAGACAAGCACTAAAGGCGGTAAACATTACCGATTTGGGACTGGACTTGCCTCTTTACAGGAGTGAGGAACTTGAACAGCTCATTTACAGAGTTTGTCTAGTGACTAGGCATACCTATTTTCTTTGCTCCTGTGTATGTGCGAGTAGTTTTTTTAAAGAAACAAATGCTAATTATCGAAAAGATTGTAAAATGAATGAGCCAGTAACAGGAGGAATAGTAATCATGTCAAGCACTGCTAATTCGCTTCCACTCTCTTGTAGCCAGACTTGAAACTGCTGTAGGAAACATGCCATGCCATACAGAAATTACTATTCTTCTCATTAGGCACAGGTTTCTATCTATAATCTATATTTCAGTTTCTTAGAGGCTCCTGAATAAATTCAGGCAAATCATAATTGTTAACAGTTATGGGGACAAACATCCTCTTCTAAATACTCCACACCCTATGGGAAGGAAACTCTTAACTGGAGAATGGGGCATCAGTCAGTTTCTGCAGAGCAAAATCAGTATCAAAGTTATTTCACCATGTTGACATTTTTACATCCAAACCATTCTTATTAATCATACAATGAGGCAAAATGCACATTAGATATGATCGGTACAATTCTAAATATACTATGGGCATTCCCCCCAAAAAGTCAAAGCCAGAGTCATTAGCTTGTATTTCAGAGGGCAATATATGCATTTCAATTTATGATTTTAACATAACTAGCAAATTCTGTTTGCCAGTTATGAAATCTTTCATTTTCAAAATGCTAGGATGTCTATAGTTATATATATTGCATGTAAATTTGATGACCATTGTGTACTCCAATTTCTGATGCTACACATATGCCATTAAAGCCTGAAAGGCATTTTGTCAAATACTGAATTTTCACCATTGTACATTGAAATTTCACCTACAGGATGGAAAGAGTACGATATGCACAAACGGAGAAGCCAAAGTAGCTGCCTTGAATATCAAGGTGGCATGCATCTAATTTTTGCAACAAGTAAAACTGAGATCAACCAGGATCAAGAAGAAAACCACCAAAGGCTGGTGGTACACACAAATAGATAAGATGGTTCTTATTGATGGCCAATCATCAAAGCTCAGGGCACTGCTGTAGCAATTCCTCGAAGTATCCTTGATCCAATCACCATTACTCACTTCACCTGGTCAACACGCTTCATTCTAGCTCCTCCAATAATATAGCAGGTCCATGACAACATCCATACTTGAGCTAAGTGTCAGGTTAACACTCACCAATACACATTTCCAAACAAGGTCCAAGCACCTCTCCTCAATCTTCAAAGCACCAACATGTCTCTTACCAAAGATTCCTCCCTGGGGTCACCACTGTCCAGAAGCTTAGCAGGACAAGCTGTATCAACAATGAGAGCACAAAAACTGGGCAGACACTGGGTACTTTAAAACAAATAATTCACCTTCCGACCTCTCAAAGCTCCATGTACACAAGGCTGAAGCCAGCAGTGTGACAGAATACTCACCACTTGCCTGGATAGTGCCACTGAAACAACACCCATGAAACTCAACTTCATCACAGAACAGTCTTGCTTAACTATTGTCCTATCAAAAACTTAACATCCACCCCTAGACTGTGATTATAATATGTATCTATAGGATGCACTAATGGCAACTCATCAAGCTTATTTTGACAGAATCTCCCAATATAATTCTCAATACCACTTCCCTACCACACACCATCCTGACTGACAAAATTTGCTGTTCCTGGGTCAAAATTTTAATTCAGCACCTATTCTCAGGGGGCTGTCCACAGTAGCTGATGCAGAAAACTGACATTTTAATTTGGGCCATTTGGAATGTTCTTCTGAGGTTGGGGAGCTTTACTCTTCATCTAATCCTGTAACTCAAGCCAAGGAGAACCTTGGTTCACTTAAAAATGAAACCTTGTTTCTCATCCACCATCTTTATGAGCATAAAAGCTCAATTAAGAAAATGTCACATTCAACATTTGACAATAATTTCAACTGTATACTAACATGTTGAGGAAACAGATCTATTAACAGCATGAGTGGTAGAGGCTGCAAAGGAAATTGTGGGTTACTTTACACTTAGAGAAGCTGACATCGAAAATGATAAACATTCATGGTAATGTGACCTTTAAATGTGTTCTCTTTTAATGTCACAGGTTGAATCTTTTTATTCCAATATATACATTCACATTGGAAAACAAAGTAAACAAATGGATTTTAACTCAACAGAAGGCTTGTAATGTCACACAGCAGTGCTGTCACTGGTATGGTGGGTGTGTGATTATGTTTACGCTCTCCTCACTTGAACTGTAGGAAAGACTGCCAGAAGGAAAATTAAAGACTACTCTTCCAAACTATGGTAGACTCTGTGGACGCATTTGGAACATACGTTAAGAGTAAGGTATTGGCATTTATGGATGTGCCACTGGTAGTGATCTTGGGGACAGTTTTGGTGATGAGGAGTAAACAATTATACAACATTAAAATGTATTTGCTCAAGTGTATACTTTCCTAAAGCAATACATTAAATACGCCTAACACAGACACTGCGCAGTACCCATCCCCAACGTAACCTAAAGATAATGCAATTATTGTGCCTCATCACAATTGCCCAAAACTAACGTAGACCAAAATACATACTTTAAAAATACCTTTCTGATTAACTTACGCCCAACATTGGGACAAGAAAGCTGAATATACAGGTCCATGCATGCATCAACTTCTAAACAGCAGCCAGCAACATTTAAAAGTAGAATAAGGTAAAGAAACAAATCGTTAACAATGTTAGCCTTCTGAGAAGTCTACTTTGTAGTGTTTAAACAGCATATAATAGAAAAGAGACACTGGCAATCTGAAAATGGGTGAAAGCAAAATGGAGAAAGGTCATGGCAGCATTAAATTTACAGGCTTGTCACAATGGACAGCCTCGTCACTCTCAAACCAAACTCTTTTTGTTTACACTGAAGCAAGACAACATACTTAGAAAAGAGACAAGATAAACTGAGCTGTTACTCTAAAACTCTGTTTGGATTCGCCAGCACAAGAACAAGGGAACATTGAAAATATATCTCGTTTTGACCTATCGGTTGTTTTTTTCCCAATCCTCTAGCTACATAAATGGATGAAGGTGACACTTGCACCCACCAGCACTGCAATGTGCAGCAATAAAGCTCCTATGAGCAAAGTCATAATAAAAGCTTCAACAGAAATTCACACTTCATTTGGACTCCTACATGGGAAGTTTGTAATCTCATCAGTATTGACTGGAGGCCAGCTGTTTCCCTGCTAGGTGGGAGCAAGATATCAGTGGGTATGTCATATCACCAGATCTTCTCTTGTACATCCCCACCCCCACCAAGACCTAGTCGTTGGGAGCCAGTGATGTGCAACTTGGGCCAACCCAGAAGGGGGAAGTATACTAGAGAAATGATTCATAGGAGGAAATGATATTTTGGTAGGATACATTAAGATACAAGAACTGGTTGTTAGCTAGTAATTTAATTAATCCTAAACTTGATAGCGTGGTAAATCCTCACAAGAAAACAAACAAAAGTTGAGTTTGTGAAAATATTTGGTTAACTCTCGCCAAAGTAAAGCATATTACTCTGGTTCAGCGTGGATTAATTCACGAGGCATGCAAAAACTTACACTTTACCGGGACTTTATATGTTAATCTATGTAACTCTGAAGTTAGTAATAGTAAACTTACATGGTTTTATCCAATGTTTTTAATGCTCTGTTACTCCAAGAATCAATATTCATATCAGGAAGCACATTTTATTTTTAACCATACTTACTCTAATTAATAGAGTGAGTTAACTAGAACTTAATACATAATTGCAACACAAACTGTCAAATTTGATCTTAGTCCCTAGTCTGCCCCAAGAGATCCAATCCTGGTGGCAACAAAACCATTCACACTGCCTCAGTTGAAGCCATTGAAAGGACTGTTAATCTCGACCGAATTATAACCGTTTCACCTGCCATAAGAATGAAAAAGTAGTCCACAATGAAAACCAAATGTGCCATTTAATAATGTTACAAAGCCAATAAAACCATTTCAACCCTCTTTCATTTTATATAAAGTCCCAGTTTTCGCGACTTGCTTGTTCATGTATTTGCATACCTGCGCTAAAGCCTTTGTACACATCGCCCATCCTGTGAGCAATTGTTCACTTACCTGAGTTTTCTTTCCCATCTCTCTTCTTTCCCCAAGGAGATGGCAGCCATGGCAGAGCACAAACCTTGACATGTTTTAATGGGGAGATGGTGTCAAAAGTCTCTGGAAGCGGATTCCTTCCATTAGTCCTGGCCATGGATATTTAATTCTCTTTTCTTAAGCAGCTTTCCAACAGAGGTGAGAAACGGTGCCTGGAATGGTTGCAGCTAAAGCGCGGCCCGAACGGAGAGATTAGCCTGGAGATGTCCAAATCTCCCAGCCCAGAGCTGCAATAACGGCTCTGTTAAATTCTGAAACATTCATCGATTTTGTCTGCCAGTTTTGAGGTGATTTATTTTTTTCTTAAATGAGGGTTGTGTGTTGCTCAGAGGCTACCCCTGTCCGTCATACACAGGTACCACAATTTGCTGTACAGTAACTGCACAAACCAATGCTGCCCTCATATTGCTGGAGCCTACCTAGTTGACTCCCATTGAAAAGCATGTTCATCATTCGTGATTTCACTGTTTGTGGGGCTTTTCAGGAATGTAATTCTTGCAAATGGCAGGGCTTTATTGGAACAAATCATTCATTCAGCTAAATCACATGCATTAAATCTTGTATTTTTGGACATTTGACCTAACATCTCCTGATGTTGATCGGTGTCTTTTTGTGTCATAAAGTTCCTGTGAAGCACCTTAAGACATTTTATTATGTAAAAGAACTTTACAGTGTTATGATCCCCAGCTGATGTTACCACTGGACAAGCCTGATCCCAGGGTGGAGCCCAGCTTGATAGATCTCAACTTTTATTTGCTTGTTCAGATATGTGGAGTGAGGTGACTGAACAGAGCCACCGGAGTCAGCTAATGAACTTTTAACAAAAGCATAAAGCATTTATTGAAGAAAAAAATCATATTACAATATTCCTTCACCCACAACTATACCTTTACAGATATACACAGGTTTATAAGGAAAACGCAAGCTCCAAAAGCCATCTTATATTCTAATGTTCACAGTAAGTACAGTCCATGTAAACCAATTGGCAACCTGTGGTCAGACACACCACACTCTGAAACCAAGCGACAGGTAGACAGATGCTATGGGTTTCTCCTCAGCTCCCTTCCACTTATTACACTGTGAGCCAACCAGTCTCACTGAACTCTATTTTTCACATGAGGTTTTCCAATCTCCACTTTCCAAAATCTCGCCTTGGAATCTTCTCCCAAAACTGACGCTTTCTCTCAGATGTCTTCCACAAGGGCTTACCACCAGGTTTTGAACTCTCCTTCTGATGTTCCTCTCCCCGGGTGACCACATGCATTCAAGCTGTCTTCCACACGCACACTCTCACCAACTCAGCTGTCAACAGTACACCACTGCTTCACATACCCGTAGCAAGGAGTTACAGATCTTCACTTGCCACTGTGGGCCTTCTGACTTCTCAAGCCTTTATATCGCTTTGACTCTACTTCCTGTAGCTCAGAGCTTTAAGCTTGGAGCCTTTCTCTGCTCCTCATTCTTAACCACTTAACAGGATCTTTTCCAGGTTCATGTCCTTCCTTTGACTAGAAGGTCTGCTTGGGACTTTCTCCTGTTCCATTCCCCGGATTCTTGGGGACTTTCTTCTTTAGCTTGGAACTGGCTAGCTGAGCCTTCTTTGCTCCAGTCTCTCTCTGGCAGCTACTTTCAACCAACTTTAGCTTGCAACTAGTTATCTGAGCCTTCTAGGCTGCTTCTGCCTGGCAGCTGTCTTCAAAACTGAACTCAAAAACTGCTATTTTTAGTTTCTTCTGTGTGCATCTGTGGGAAGGACCTGCCTCTCTGGACACCTGTTGTTAGGCAACAGCCCAGTCTTTCAACTCTTGTGTTTGCTTAACTTCTCTTACAGTTGTAAACTCTTATTAGAAATGCAGGCACCTTTTTGAAGTGAAACTAAAACTCAACTTGACCTTTTGTTAACACAGATACAGAAATACAAATCAAAATCAAACATTAAAGCTAAAACTCATTCCTAACACCCACAAATGTCAATATAACTTCAACTCTCTCTATTTCCTAATAGTCTGAATATCCAAGCAACCTGTGGTTATCAAAACTCCATTTTAGAAATTAATTAATTGTTTAAGGGAACTGAATGTTGCCGGCAAAGCCAGCATTTGTTAACCATCCCTAATTTCCGTCAAGAAGGCAGTGGTGAGCCAACTTCTCGAGCCACTGGAATTCATGTGGTGCTGGTGCACACACACTGCTGTTTGGAAGGGGAGTTCCAGGATTGTGACTCAGTGACAATGAAGGAATGGCAACATAATTCTAAGTCAGGATGGTGTGAGGTTTGGAGGGGAACTTGCAGACAGGACTCTTCCCATGCATCTACTGCCCTTGGTCTCCTAGGTGGTTCAGAACGCAGGTTTAGAAGATACTGTCGAAAAGAGCCATGACAAGTTGCTGCAGTGCATCTTGTGGATGAGATACAGTGCTAATAGTGTCCACTGGTGGAGGAGGGAGTGAATGTTTGAGGTGGTGGATGGAGCACTGATCAAGCTGGCTGCCTTATCCTGGATGATGTCCACCTTCTTGAGTGTTGCTGGTGCTGCACTCATCAAGGCAAGTGGATAGTATTCCATCATACTTTTGACTTGTGCCTCGTAGATGGTGGACAGGTTTTGGGGAATCAGGAGGGGAGTTACTCACTGCAGAATTCCTAGCCCCTCTCCTGCTCTTTTAGCCACAGTATTTAAATGGTTGGTTCAGTTTTTGGTCAATGGCAACACTTAAGGTGTCAGTGGTAGTTGAATTCGGTGATGGTAATGCCATTGAATGTCAAGAGATGATGTTTACATTCTGTCCTGTTGGAGATGATCATTACCTGAACTTGTGCAGCGCGAATAAACCCAAGTCGACCTTATATCGGAGGGAAAGTCACTGATGAAGCAACTGAAGATGGTTGGGCCTAGGACACTATCATGAGGAACTCCTGCAGCAATGTCAAGGGGCTGAGAGGATTGGCTCCCAGCAATCACAATGATTTTTTCTGCTAGGTATGAATTCTAAGTTGCCCAGCATTGTTCCTTGTAGCACATCACTCATTACATCTTGCCAACCAGAAAATGTCCTATTTATGCCTACTCCCGGTTAGCTAGACAATCTTCTATCCATGCCAATATGTCACCTTTGATGTGGCACCTTATCAATTGCCTTCTGGAAATCTAAGTACAGTACATCCACGGGTTCTCCTTTATCCACAGCGTATGTTACTTCTTCAAAGAACTCCAATAAATTGATTAAACACAATTTCCCCCTCACTAAAACCATGTTGACACTACCTGATTATCTTGAATTTTTCTAAGTGCCCTGCTATAATGTCTTTAATAATAGCTTCTAACATTTTCCCTAAGACAGACATTAAGCTAACTGGCCTGCAGTTTCCTGTTTTCTGTCTCCTTCCCTTTTTGAATAAAGGAGTTACATTCACTATATTCCAATCTAACAGAACCTTCCCCAAATCGAGGGAATTTTGGAAAATTAAAACAATGCAACAAATATCTCGCTAGCCACCTCTTTCAAGGCCCCATGAAGAAGTACATCAGGACCCAAGGACTTGCATGGCGTTAGAATGACTCTAATTGATCAGAAAAATTCAAAATGTTTAAATTTGATTATAAAAATGCATATACCAAAGATAAGTTGATTTATATAAAACTCCAGCTTAGAGCTGCTAATTTCACTTCACTCCTAGCTTGCACACAGAAAACAGATGGTATAATGCCTTAAGTTTGTTGTCCTGAGAATTAATCAGCAACACTTTAGGAAGGGAAAGTTTTTAAGGCAGTTTTTAATCTAGCTGAAAAATAAAACCATGTAGTGATATTTTATAACTTGAATTAAATTTAAGTATTATTGACACTACTCAAACAGATTACTGAATGCCATTTGTTCCTCGATTTTTGATATTTACTGAAGTATCACAGTTGGCAATTGGTTTCCCACTTTCATTCCCCAATCGCAGCCACTTTTAAATGAACTGTTGAGTCCTCCTGAAAAGGCAGTTCCAAAATCTTTTTTAAAAATTGATTCTGTGGAGAACTTCACGGGTGTTTAAAAACAAGTGGACTATGTTGGAAATTGAAACTGACAGCCAAGATTCCAAGGGTGATTCAGAGGAAAATGAAGATCCATTAAGGAGGCTGCATTGATTTTGCAAATCACTGTGAAATAAAAATTGCAGAACTGAGTCCCAAGTGCCAGCCTCCAAAAGCAAATGGAGAGGCCAGATTACATCTACATCAGTGGGAAGAAGTGCAGCTTACTGCCAGTGACTATCCAAAATAAATTACAACCAGGTTGAGGGTTGTAATATAATATGACAGAATATGGATGACATCAGCACATTATGTATCCCATTGTGAGGGAGCAAGAATTATCTCTGAAATTGTTGTATATTTATAGTCTCTCTTTTGCAATGTTTTACAGTTCAGTTGTCTAGTGATTTTATATTTTAAAAAATTAGTTATTTGGTCTCCTGTAAGCCATTGTAATTTTGAGGGAATGATTAAAAAATAATATATATGTTGTTTTTGAAACAATCAAGTGACTCGTGCTGTTCCTTTCTGAATGTATAGATCAATACATAAATCAAGTCATCTTCCTTATTCTTTCTCATTTACCCCACCTCCCAACATCATCTTTGGTTAAGGCAAAGGGCAAATTATTTCTCCCATGTCTCTGACAACGCTATTTAGTAAAGGTTCATTGTGATTTGCATAAAATATACAGGATTATGCAGAGGTCTTCCTTTCAGTCACCTCTCTGAAATGCTTTAGTTTAATGCTGAACTTAGCTCTGGAGGTCAGGGTCTACATTTTTCCACGCTGTGATGCAGCAGATTCTAACAGTGCAAACAAATCTTCTCTGGAGCCAGGAATATTCTCTAGAAATGCATGACAGTAGCAAGCAAGAAAAAGACATGATAATCATACTTGTGTCAGCTGCGACTCAGTTGGTAGAACTCACGCCTCGGAGTCAAAATTCCAGGAAGCCCCACTCCACAGCTTAAGCACAAAAATCAGGGCTGACACTCCAATGCAGCACTGAAGCACTGCTGGACATGCTATCTTTCAGATAAGACATTAAACTGAGTCCCATTTGTCTTCTCAGATGGATGCAAAAGATCCTATTACACTATTTCGAAGAAAAGTGAAGAAAATCCCTGGTGTCCTGGTCAATATTTAACTTCAAACATCATAAAAAGAAATTCTCTGATCTTTAACATATTGCTATTTGTGGGAGCTTGCTGCACACAAATTGGTTGCCTGGTTTCCTACATTACAAGTTACTACATTTCAAAAATACTTCATTGGCTGATACTTCAAAGCACTTTTGAGATGTTCAGTGATCGTGAAAAGTGCTTTACAAATGCAAGTCTTTTGATTATATACATACAACAGCACACACAATGTTGGTCAATATAGAAGTCAAGGCTTTCTGCTCCTGTGCATGCTAGTTGTTGTTTTTCATCAATTTAAGTCCACTTAAATTAATGCCTGGCTCTCCAAAAAACACTTAAAGGCTGAGTAGAAAGCATTTTCCAAAAGGTATTTGATAAATCAATTCCCTTGTGATGTCTTACTGCAAGCACTGTGATCCTATTTCAACTAGTACAACTTTCTAAATGTTTGGAGGGGGAATTGGGACAATGTGGTATCCCAGGTTATTCAAGTACAATTGCAGGGGATAGTAAAACACAGCATCACTAACACAAACTCCAATCTCTGCTAGTCCTTCAGGGGAAGTAGATAAAAATTCAGTCACTTTCTTCTCCCCCACTCCCAAAAGACAACACATCAACCAAACAGCTGAAGAACTTTGATACGTGACATGGGACCAAGTCACTGGCTCACCCCTTTTGGCAGGGAACGGCTTGGTCTCACTTTCCCTTTTCAGCTCATGAGCAAGATTGTCCATAATTTACTAATGGGTTACATTCAGACACTCCACGTTTAATTTTCAACACAAATTTCCTTTAAGAAGTTCTATTAAGAGTGGCTTCGAACAGTAGTTTTTTAATGTCTAGAATTAGGATGTTCCACAACATACTTGTATTTAATGCTTTGAATGAACTGCACACAATCTTCCTATTGAGGTCATTAGCATAGAAATCCTTTAGAACTCTTTACAGCCTTTAAAAGCTTCAATACTTTATATCAGCTTACACCTGACAATCTTTTTGGTTGCTGCTTGTACAAATGGAAACCACCCATAGACACTTGGAGGAGTTGCCTTTACATTTATTCAATAAGGGAACTTTGTTAGGAGATAAACAAACATTCCTTAATTGATGACAAATATGCTTCACATATTTATTCAGTTATTTGAGGTCCATTTGATGACAAATATGCTTCACATTTTTCTTCTCGCTGGTGTCTTAAAAGACAGCAAGTTGAAGTTAATTGTTTAATTTCCTGTTCCAATACAAACTGGGTATTGTGCAAGAACACAACTGAAAAAAACATTCACCAGTTGTCAATTCCTACGTCAGCAAAACACAAAACTGAAAATGTTGTAACTAACTTACAATTGTTTATTTCTTAACAGCTACATCCCACATTTTAAAACTATGCATGCCAACAGAACACTGCTTTTAAGAAACAGTTTTACATTTTACTATCATGACATTCTAAAAGCGAGCAGATGAAACATATGTTTGAACAGGGGATCAAGTGTAAGGGTTACTGTTAATTAAGTCAGACAGTCATCAAAAAAACCAGAATGGCATGTACTATTTACCCTCCTGTTTAACCATTAGATTCTTATACCTTGTGCTTCCAGACTCCAGGACAACCAAGTCGACTTGCAGCATTTCATCAGTGAAATTTTATGAATACCATAGATAACAGCTGAGAGTCAACCCAGTGTATAAGACAACCCCATTTTACTGGCAGCAAAAATTGTTTTTGCATATACTCACGGTATGAGTCAACTCCCTTTTTCAGCCACAACATGCTGTACTCACATTAGCAGTCAGCCTTAATTATTCACCCCACGAATGATGATTTTATGTACTGGTACCTTATAACTGGGTGCAAAGAAATCATACAGGCAAAATGCGCAGTGTTGTGAAGATGCATGGGATTTTAAGGAATGCCCGCACAGAACAAGCCCTGTGTGGTGGACAACGAAGAGGCTTCCAACAAAATGAATAAAGTATGAAGCGGGTTTTGACCAAAAAGTTGTAACATTTGCCAACTCATCAAATAACTGCTGCAGCCAGGGAATTTCGTATTAGTGAAATACTGGTGTGAGAACGGAGGAAGGAATCTGCCCTGAAGATGATGCCCAAAACCAAGTGCGCCATGAGAACAGGGACCAACCACTGGCCTGATCTTGAGAAGCATGTATCGAATGGGTCCTCAGAAATCATCAGAATGGTTATATCGTCACTAGAAATGCAATGTGTATACACAAACTTAAGTGGGTCAAACCAAACCCCAAGCTCAGCAAAGATTTCAAGACAACAGCTAGTCAGTGTAGCCATTTTATGGTGTTGTAGAGGACCAAGACTGTTCAGAAACTACCAAAAGACCTCAATGGCAAAATTATCAGTTTCCGGTGATTTATCAGGGAACTGCTAAAACACGAGTAGCCATTATGTCAGATCAGCAGGGATGGTTGTGGAGGGATGATTCTGAAACTGAAAGCCAAATCTATTGTAGAGTGGGATGGCTATGATTATGTAATTAGATGCATTGGATCGGATGCCAAAGATATCTGAATTATGAATATAATGGGTTAGAAAACATTTTGATTATGGCTACAAGTTTCTTTGTATAGTTACTTTATTCAATAAACCATGTCACTTTGATCTAATATGAATTACCAGTGGCCTTTCTCATATTTCAAAATGGCGACCACCCACACCAGCAGCTCACTTTTATACTCTGGGTACAAGTCAGCCCATTTTTGGGGGATTTCTTGAGGCTTCTATCTGCTGACATCTATGGTAGAGAGTTCACAGAGCAAGAGTGTGTAATGGTTCTAGAGTAACTCGGTGCTGTTATGATGTGGCAGATGATATGTGCCAAGCGGATCAAATCCACGAGGGAAACTCGATTATGCAATCACAACAATTTTGCAATTTGTATTTTATTTTGAGATGCGTGCCCTGAATTCGGTAGTAATAAGTCCACCAAGACTTGAGATTTTTTTTTACAAAACTAAACTAAATATTTATTAACAAAAGAAAAAAATTCAAGTACATACATAGGTCTACAAATTGCTACTATAACAACTCCTAAAACCCCTAATTAATTTGACTTCCAGTTACACCCTGTTAAGACAACAGTAAAAAAAAAAATTTAAACAGATCCGGGCAACTCTGGACAGCAGTATTTAAAGTGCCTTTTCCCAGCGTCGGTTTCTGCGGATAGCAGCTTAATGCACAAATATTGGAGGCTCTTTACACTTCTAGAAGATCTTGCAATGCCTTTCCTGACACACAGCCTCATTTCCTTTTATACATGTATCTTCCCTTTAATGCAAATTCCATTGTTCCCATATGTCTTTGGAACTTTACTTTTCTCATAATATAAATCTTTTCATGGTGCAAATACTATCAGTAACCTTTGGGGAAAAATAAACACACTGCTTGGCCTAGCTTCTCTGACTAGGTTGAACATCCTACCATTTCTTCGAAATTCAAACTACCCTGGATTATCTAAAAATTCAAATTCTCCTCACTCCACATTTTAGAACTTCAGCCATGTTTACATATTTAGCATTTCAAGCCTAGCTTCCTTTTGATGACCAGCTGTCTCCAATTCAATTAAATCACACACACACACACACACACACACACACACACACACAGGAACTATCCAAATCCCACTATCAACCTACTTTTACAATAAATCACAATAATATGAGAATTATTATACTTTCATGACAGGTGCCCAGATGGTGTCATACTGCAAACATGAAGTTGCCATTAGCATAGAAATCCTTTAGAACTCTTTACAGCCTTTAAAAGCTTCAATACTTCATATCAGCTTACAGCTGACAATCTTTTTGGTTGCTGATTGTACAAATGGAAGCTACCCATAAGACACTTGGAGGAGTTGCCTTTACATTTATTCAATAAGGGAACTTTGTTGGGAGATAAATAAACACTCCTTATTTGCATGAAATATAAAAAAAGATAAAACAATGACACTTCTTGCTCTTCCTAATCAGAGCTGCAATCTATTTTTAGTGCAGCATACATCTTAAGAAAGTGTTTAAGTGTTGCAGTTTCAGGGGAAGCTTTGCTGTTTCCAGCCACAAAAGGACTCTGAATGATAGACGCATTTCCCTAATACTGAATCTTGCATTGTGTCTTGTGTTAAATGACTTCAGTGGACATACGAGAGCCAGCTTCACACACTATTGCTCTCCAGAAAGTAAATCAGGGAATTTGAAGGTGTCAATCAAAACACATCCCCTCCAAGAACAAACATCCAGCTCAAAGTACAAACAAGCACACTTGAACATTTCATGCTGCAGCTTCATGGGGCAAACAATCTGATGAACTGAAAACTCAATGTTTCAAAGTAGCATCTTCTTCCACATTTGCTGTACTAGCTGAGTTGCTCCCAGGAAATAATTTTTCTGATTTCTATTTCAGATCATTCCATTCTGAATCCTCTTTAAACTGAAGCTACAGTCTTTTCAGCTGACATTTTACAAAAGGCTACAATTGGCCCAACGGAAAATTCTGAGGGTTATGAGAGGTTACAGATTAGTGAGGGACAAGTCCACAAAGATAACGACGAGAATTTTACAATTTAGATACTGGCAGACTGGAGTCTAATAACCCCACAATTACGACAGTAGAGGAAACATCAAACTCCAATGCAAAATTAGGGATGCAAAATTCATATACTGGTAAAACAACAAAGGGAGGCCATCTGCCACAGCTTTGCCTCTTGAACCATTGGAGTTATGCCAAATGGTTGTGGCAAAGCACCTGGTAACTGAAATAAATTCAAGTTCCAAGGTTAATATGAGAAGGCAATCCTACCCAGATGAGGTATATGACAGTAACAATCGAGTCCTCTGACTTTCACAGTGGTTTGCACCAAAAACCGATCAGTGGTGCTAAATAGGCGCAAGTCTGTTTGAAAAAATCCCCCTATATCCTAGCAGAGACCCAAGCTCAGATAGGCTGTGATCAATTCCATTGATTTTCCTAAATAAATGCATCAAAACTTCATCACATCCCTACTTAAGCACATATTTTAGAAGATCAATTTTGCTTAAAGGTCACGCATGACAGCTTTCAAGCATCAAGGTGGTCCTTTTCCTGCCCTGTCTGAACACTGCAGATGGTCACTAGCCCTTCTTTTGCATGACGCCACAACCAAAAACAATGAAAAAAGCTTACACACACTGCTTTTTGTACTTAAGCTGCCTATCACTTTATTTATTGCAGATAGAAGAAACATTTAATCTGAAGAACGTATAATTTTTGTAAGATGGGAATAAAATCCATTAACGACCAGCTGGTACAGACTGTCAGTCAACATTCAAATGGTTTTACAAAGTGCTGCAGCATCAGCTGGACTGAGTTCAGAGTTTAAATAGAACTCGTGGGGTACTTCTGCTTTTGAGGTCAATTTATCAAATGCAACATTTTTCTTGAAAACAATGAGGAAAATTGAGAAGAAAATTGAAAAACAAAACACTAAAGCACCTTGATATAAGTTCTCAGTTAGAAATCAAACGGAAGACTAACCAGATTTTATAAAGATTTTTTGTCCAAAAACTGTAGTTCTTGCAAGTCATTTAAAGCCATCTGAACAGTGTTTTATAAAACAAATTACACAATACAGCTTCAGGACAAAGAAACAAAGGAATCAAGGCCTTTAGGGGGAGGGGGGAGTGACAGACAAGGCACAAGAAAAAAGGAGAATCTAACCAAGAACATATTGAAAATTGATTCCTAAAACAACGATTTTAAAGTGTATCCTGTAAAAGGGGAGACACAATTTCACCAAGGAATTCTATTCTGGATTTTGAGGGGAAGGAAGAAATTTAGGAATGATTTAGGGCTGCCATTTAAGCAGGTGGAGACTTTTTCCCCACAAAGACTAAGATTGTAGAATTTGTTCACATGGCCATGTGAGGATAAATGCCTAATACATGTTACTTATGCAAAGGAAGTAGATGGGGAGAAAAGTGACAAAATACATTATCAAAGAACCATAGTAAACATGATCGTAATCAGACTTCAGATTACTAAACAGAAAACCTTTAACAATGAGTAAACAGTGCATCAGACATCCCCAAATATGACTATAATGAAATGTACGTATATCAGAGCTCTCCACTGCTATTATTTCAGGAAAATGGGTTCTGCAACATAATCTAGAGTCTGTTCACCAAACACTCATTGACCCAGGGGCACAAATGTGTAGTACATGATTCATTTCCAAAATACAATGCAAACCTTAACCACTGTTCATAAACAGGAACCAGCCAAAATTTGGAAATGGTTTCAATGTGAATTCAGAAGGAGACATACAGTGCTACAGAAGAAAATCAGAGACAAAATAGAAATATGCTGTTCTGCAATCTTCACCCACACACCCTCTCCCATTTACAATACAGGGCAGCTTTCAGAATACTGACAGCAATAGAAAAACCAGGGACAAAGTGCTTCAAAAGTCACAATCTATCAGAAGAGCTTGCAGGGGCATTGCTGCCTTCAGAGAAGCTCTGGAAAATGACCAAACCTGAGGTTCTTTAAGAGACAATACAATCAATGCATTTACATTAAAGCTGTGCCAGCAAAGTCAAGGCTGCAATTGGGAACAGCATCATGTGAGGGGAAGGCTATTTACATCAACAAGTTTCTCAATTTTAGAATATTTAAAACCTATGACAAATTTGTTTTCCCCCTAAAGGCTGATAGAAATTCTGCCAATTTTGAAATCTGCAAACTGCATTGTGCTTAAGAGCCAACATTCATTATAGAATAGCAATTGATAAAACACTGACTTAAGTAATGTTTTTGTTATTGTTGAACATATATAATTGTTGTTCGATTACACTTGTTGTCAGATGTTAATTTCTGGTTCCTTGCCTGACGAGATCTGAAGCAATTGTTTTAATTATTATGAATGGCCTATCAGATATCAGTTTGGCAAGACACAGCTGATCACTTCAACACAAAAGGTTAGGCTCTCCAATACTGCAGCAAGCCACTATTTTAAACATAAAAATGCTGCGATAAAAAGAACTGCAATTAGATTATGTCTGCCTTTCTTACTCTCATGTTTAACTTTTGCTATGTTCTACTCCAGTGCTATAGCACTGCATGTGCACTCAGATAAATAGAGGTCAACACGATCCAAGCAGGAATCAGACATCTATGATTTTCAATCAAATCTTACAACAAAAGTTCTCCATGCATTTGTGTATTACTCCCAGTGTTATTTAATTGATCTCCAAGAAATACCTGGACAAGGAGTTAACTCCAGGTCTGCTGCAGATGCTGACACTGAAAGGATGAGATTTTGGAAATGAAAGGTCTACACTGTAGAAAAGCTATGCTAATTGTGGGCATTTCAAGATAACACTGGTTGTCCCAATATGTGAAACCTGCAGCAGCATAAACTCAGTTACAAACTGTTCCACTGCTATGTGCCCAGGTAATAGCCCCTAGATGTTCACATCATGAATAGCCTATTCAGAAACAGGTTTTTAGATTAATTACATTCTCTGACCTCAGCCAAACTGCAATCATTCTTGCATGTATAAAATTATTTGATACTCCTGGCTCTTGCTGCATGATTTTTACCAGGAAACAAATCTGACTATTTTTGGTCCTCCCATAATCCACTACTTTTACACAAACAAAACAATTACTTTGAAACGCTCCTTTAGAAAACAGCACTATCACGCCATTTGGCAATGGATTTCTGCTTTACATCCACAATACTAGGACATCTAAAAGATTTCAACCTCTTCCTCTCAAATTCCCACAGCTTGTATTCCCAGGAGTATTACTTCATAGATCTGCTGGGCTTTTTTTTTTAAAAAAAGCAGCTATGCTTGTTATGCTCTCCTTTAGTGATTTCTTTGTTGCTCGGTTGAAATATATGACTGATATTCTATCCTTTGATTGATGGAACAGTCCATCTGTTCTGGTGAAATGAACCCTGGACATTATCTAATAGTCAGCTCTTTCTATATATGATCCCAGGGAATCATAATCTTCCCAGGAGCAGATATGTGGATATGAAGAACGACTACGTGAATGACAGTTTTTCTTTCTTAACTATTACCATGTTCTTTCTCTCGTGGGCCAGTGACACAGGACTGCATATATTACATACACTGTTTTTAGCCGTGCTATTATTAAGGAGTACTATTCTCTCTTATTTTGCTCCCAATATCCACTTTCAGTTCTTACCCAGGTAAATGTCTCCGAAGGACCCGCTGCCGATTTTCCTGCCGAGTCGGTACCTGTTTCCCACTCTCAGTTCCATGGTGGGGTTTCGCCTGGTGCCCACTGAATGAGTTTGATTTTAACCCGGTTACTCAGGGAAACTCTATGTTTCTCTCTCTGTCTGTCTCAGCCTTTCTCACAGAAGGATTTTCACCAACACTTTTCTCGCTTCTTTCCAAATGCACCCCGACAATATCTGCACCAAACGACACGCTAAACGCTGTAGATTATGCTCCACCAAATTTTATTGTCATTTTGGCCACCTGTACGCAGGATTGCATCGGATTCTAGTCACTATCTCTCCCTCTCCTTCCTTGGCTCTACTTCGCCATTGCCGGACTGAGTTAACAGTCTGACGTCACATCCGCTGTCTGACGTCACTGGACAGGGAGGAGCGCACACCAGTGACGTCATATATAATCTCGCTCAGATGTTACAAATGCAGAGTGGGCATTATATAGATAGTGTATAAATATATATATAAAAGAAATAAATGATCACTATGCCTCACTGCCCAGCATTAACAGGCAATAGTTTTCAGGTGAGTGAAGTTACCAATGACAGATAATTGGCCCTTGCATTGTCACAAAGCTATTGCCTTGGCAAAGCAGATGTAAATATTAAAGTTTTAGATACATTTTGTCCAATGGTATAAAAAGGTAGAAGTGATTATCTAACAGATAGAAAAACAACCTTTTGCACAATTTTGACCTTTTGTATATTTCCAATGTGAATTTTATTCTGCACCCGTACATAGACTCGTGACCTGCATGCCATGAAAGGAATCATACAACTGCGCAACAATTTTAGAACCTACTATCATAAGGACATAAGAGAATTTGGTATAAGAATTAGCCATGCCTTTCTGCTTTATCAATGAGTCCTTGTATATGAAAAAGTTAGTATGCAGGTATAGCGAGTAATTAGGAATGTAAATGGAACGTTGGCCTTTATTGCAGGGATGAATATAAAAGTAGGGAAGCCTTGCTACAACTGTGCAGAGCATTGGTGAGATGGCACCTAGAGTACCGTGTACAGTTTCAGTATTGTATTGGAAGCAGTTCAGAGAAGGCTCACTAGGCTGATTTTTGGGACGAAGGGGTTTGTCTTATGAAGAAATGTTGGGCCTATATTCATTGGAGTTCATGGGGGGTGAAGGAGGTGGTGTGGAGTGGCAGGGCATGGCAGTAATGTCATTAGACTCACAATTAAGAGACCTATGCTCTGGGGATGTGGGTTCAAATCCTACCACAGCAGTTCATGGAATTTGAATTAATAAATCTGGAGTTAAAAGCAAGTCTTAGTAAGAGTGACCATGAAATCATTTCAATGTTATTGTCGGGCTTTACTGAGGTTTCATTGTTACCCATGCTTTTTTAGCCTTACTGTAACTTGAATGGTTGGTATAGTTCAACTTCAAAGAATTTATAAAGAACTATTTATAAAGACCTTAAGGTAAGCACATGGTATTCAGGGCATAGACAGTTCTGTATCTAGCTCTCTTGGACCCTCCTGGTCAGCTGACTAATGATGTCATTCTCACAGCATTAGTATCATCATGGCCTCATTAACATAATCATTAAACCAATACTCTACAGAAACCATTGTCAATTGTCATAAAAACCCACCTGATTCACTAATGCCCTTTAGGGAAGGCCATCTGCCATCCTTACCTGGTCTGGCCAACATGTGACTCCACACTCATAGTAATGTGGCTCCCTCTTAAATGCCCTCTGAAATGGCATGGCAAGGCACTCAATTGTATCAAGCCACTGAGAAATCCAGAAGGGATGAAACTGGACAGACAGCCCAGCTTCAACCCAGGCACCAGCAATGACAATAGCAAACCCAACCCTGCAAATTCCTCCTTACTAACATCTGGGGGACCCTGCCAAAATTGGGAGAGCTGTCCATGGACTAGTCAAGCCATAGCCTGACATAGTCATACTCATGGAATTATAACCTACAGACAATGTCCCAGACATCACCATCACCATTCCTGATCCCACTGACAGGACAGACCCACTAGATGTGGCAGAACATTGGTATATAGTTGGGAAGGAGTTGGCCTGGGTGTCCTCAAAATCGACTCTGGACGCCATGAAGTCTCATGACATCAGGTCAAACATGGGATGCTGCAGGTTACCACCTACCGCTGCCGCCTCAGCTGATGAATCAATACTCCTTCAAGTCAAACATCACTTGGATGAAGCACTGAGGGTGGCAAAGGCACAGGATGTACTCTGGGTGGGGGACTTCAATGTCCATCACCAAGAGTGGCTCGATAGTACCATGACTGATGAAACTGGCGGAGACCTAAAGGACATAGCTGCTCAACTGGGTGTGCAGCAGGTGGTGAGGGAACCAACAACAGAGGAAAACTTTCTTGACATAATCCTCACCAATCTATCTGTTATGGTATTGGTAGGAGTGATCACCTCATAGTCCTTGTGGAGATGAAGTCCCATCGTGTTGTGTGGCACTACCACCATATGAAATGGGATAGATTTCAAACAGATCTAGAAACTCAAAACTGGCATCCAAGAGGGGATGTGGGCCATCAGCAACAGCACAATTGCATACCATCATAATCTGTAGCCTCTTGGCCCGGCATATCCCCCACTCTACCCACTCTACCTAGTGCAGGAGGGCATGCCAGGAGCAGCACCAGGCCTACCAAAAAATGAGGCGTCGACCTGGTGAAGCTGCAACACGCGACTACTTTAAGCCAAATAGCAGAAGCAGCATTCAATAGGCAGATCCCACAATAAACAGGTCTGATCTAAGCTCTGCAGTCCTGCCACATCCAGTTATGAATGGTGGTGAACAATTAAACAACTAATCAGAGGAGGAGGCTCCACAAATAACCCAGCCCTAAGGATCGGGGTAGCCCAGGACATCAGTGTGAAAGACAAGATTGAAGTATTTGCAACCATCTTCAGCCTGAAGTGCAGAGTGGATGATCCATCTCAGCCTCCTGTGGACCCCAGCATCATTCAATTCACTCCATGTGGTATCAAGAAATGGCTGAAGGAACCGGATACTGCTATGGGACCTGACAGCATTCCGGCAATAGGATTGAAAACCCATGCTCCAGAACTAGCCATGCCCCTAGCCAAGCTGTTCCAGTACAGCTACAATTCTGGCATCTACCCAGAAATGTGGAAAATTGCCCAAGTATGTCCTATACACAAAAAGCAGGCCAATTACCACCCCATTAGTCTACTCTCGCTCATTAACAAAGTGATGAAAGGGGTCATCAACACTGCTACCAAGTGGCACTTACTCAGCAATAACCTGCACACTGATGCTCAGTTTGGGTTCCACCAGGGCCACTCAGCTCCTAAAATCATTACAGCTCAGACCAAACATGGACAACAGTACTGAATTCAAAAGGTGAGGTGAGAATGACAGCCTTTGACATCAGCATTTGACCGTGTGTGGCATCAAGGAGCTCTAGCAAAACAGGAGTCAGTGGGAATCAGGGTGAAACTCTCCACTGGTTAGAGTCATACCTGGCAGAAAGGAAAATGGTTGTTGTTGTTGGAGGTCAGTCATCTCAATCCCAGGACATGACTGCAGGAATTCCTCAGGGTAGTGTCCTAGGCCAACTATCTTCAGCTACTTCATCTATGACCTTCCTTCCATTATAAGGTCAGAAATAAGGATGTTTGCTGATGATTGCATAATGTTCAGCACCATTTGCGACTCCTGAGATACTGAAACAAGACCTGGACAACATTCAGGCTTGGGCTGATAAGTGGCAAGTAACATTCATGCCACACAAGTGTCAGACAATGACCATCTCCAACAAGAGATAACCCAACCATCCCCACATGAGATTCAACAGCATTACCATTGTTGAATCCCCCACTTCAATATCTTGGAGATTACCATTGACCAGGAACTGAACTGGACCAGCCAAATAAATATGGTGGCTACAAGAGCAGGTCAGAGGCTAGGAATTCTGTAGCAAGTAACTCACCTCCTGACACCCCAAAGCATGTCCACCATCTATATTTGCCTGGATAAGTGCAGCTCCAACAGCACTCAAAAAGCTTGACACCATCCAGGACAAAGCAATCTGCTTGATGGGCACCCCATCACCACATTCAACATTCAATCTCTCCACCATCGATGCACTGTGGCAGCAGTGTGTACCATCTACAAGATACACTGCAGCAACTCACCAAGGCTCCTTCGACAGCACCTCCCAAACCCATGACCACTATCATCTAGAAGGATAAGGGCAGCAGATGCATGGGAAGACCACCACCTGGAAATTACCCTCCAAGCCATGCACCATCCCAACTTGGAACTATACTGCTGTTCCTTCAGTGTCGCTTGGTCAAAATCCTGGAACTCCCTTCCTAACAGCACTATGGGGGTTCCTACACTACATGCACTGCAGCAGTTCAAGAAGTGGCTCACCACCACCTACTTAAGGGCCATTAGGAATGGGCAATAAATGCTGGCCTAGCTAGCAGCACTCACATCCTGTGAAACAATTGAAAAAAAGAATGATAAGCGATCTTACTGAAATATACAAGATTCTGAGGGAGCTTGACAGAATAGATGCTGAGAGGAATTTTTCCTGTCATGGGGAATCTAGAACTAGAGGGCACAGTTTAACATTAGGGGGTCTCCCATTTAAGGCAGAGATGAGAAGGAATTTCTTCTCTTAGAGGGCCGCTAGTCTTTGGAATTCTCTTCCATAGAGAGCAGTGGAGACTGGGTCATTGAATGTATTCAAGACTGGGTTAGATAGATTTTTGAGTCACGGGTCATGCAGGGCAGGCAGGAAAATGGAGTTAGGGCCACAATCTTATTGAATGGTGGAATAGGCTTGAAGGACCAAATGGTCCACTCCTGCTCCTATTTCTTATGATCCTATGATCTTATGATCTTAGAGTCAGACTATACTTCTTACTCTATCAAAGAATTCTCCCAGTTGAAGGTAACTGAAGTTTCTTCACAGCTCAGTTTCTTTAAGTTAATTGAACAAAACTTAAGAAAATCCACCTAACCGTTGAAACCACATTAAGCAGCCTTGATCAGTTGCCTTCTTAGTATTAAACTATATCTATTTATTACTATAACCCTACGTTCCATTCCATTCCAAAGCAGGTAATCATCCAGCTCTTTTATAGGTGCAAGCACAGCATTGACTGCCTCAGTTGAGTCAGTCCACAAATGCACTGCACTGTGGGAAAACAATTCTTTTTCACCGGAGGTCTCGCTTCAGATTTATTAATGCTATACTCATGTCTTCTAATACTGTGCTTGCTTTCAACTGAAATAATCTGCTTACATCTATATTCCTCTTAGAATTTTACAACCTGGGTCCTGTTTCCTCCCATCTACTTTTGCTGATTAACATGATTTTTAAAAATTCACTTATGGGACGTGGGTGTCACTGGCTAGGCCAGTGTTTATTTCCCATCCTAATTGCCCTTGAGGAGGTGGTGGTGAGCTGCCTTCTTGAACCAATGCGGTCCATGTGGTGTAGGTACACCCACAGTGCTGTTAGGGAGGGAGCTCCAGGGTTTTGGTCCAGCGACAGTGAAGGAACGCGATATATTTCCAAGTCAGGTGGTGGTGTTCCCATGTGTCTGCTGATCTTGTCCTTCTATATGGTAATGGTCATGAGTTTGGAAGGTGCTGTCTAAGGAGCCTTAGTGGGTTCCTACAGTGCATCTTGGAGATGGTACACACTGCTGCCACTGTTCATTGCTGGTGGAGGGAATGAATATTTGTGGATGGGGCGCCAATCAAGCGGGCTGCTTTGTCCTGGATGGTGTCAAACCTCTTGAGCGTTGTCGGAGCTGCGCTCATCCAGGCAAATCACACTTCTGACTTGTGCCTTGTAGATGGTGGACAGGCTTTGGGGAGTGAGGAGGTGAGTTACTCACTGCAGGATTCCTAGCCTCTAACCTCCAATTGTAGCCACAGTATTTATATGGCTAGTCCAGTTCAGTTCCCGGTCAATGCTAACTGCCAGTTAGTGGGGGATTCAGCAATGGTAATGCCATTGAATGTCAAGGGGCGATAGTTAGATTCTATCTTGTTGGAGATGGTCATTGCCTGGTACTTGTGTGGCATGAATGTTACTTGCCACTTGTCAGCCGAAGCCTGGATATTGCCCAGGCCTTGCTATATTTGGACATGGACTGCTTCAGTATCTGAGGAATCGTGAATGGTGCTGAACATTGTGCAATCATCAGCAAACATCCCCTCTTCTGAACTTATGATGGAAGGAAGGTTATTGATGAAGCACTTGAAGATGGTTGAGCCTAGGACATTGCCCTGAGGAAACTTCTACAGTGATGTCCTGGAGCTGAGATGGCTGACCTCCAACAACCATAACCATCATTCTCTCTGCTAGGTATGACTCCAACCAGCGGAGAGTTTTCACCCTGATTCCCATTGACTCCAGTTTTGCTAGGACTCCAATGCCACACTCGGTCAAATGCTGCCTTGATGTCAAGGGCAGCCTCTCTTACCTCACCTCAGAAGTTCAGCTCTTTTGTCCATGTTTGAACCAAGGCTGTAATGAGATCAGGAGCTGAGTGGCACTGGTAGAACCCAAACAGAGCAAGTTATTACTTGATAGTACTGTTGATGACCCCTTCCATCATTTTACTGAAGATTGAGAATAGACTAATGGGCCGGTAATCGGCCAGGTTGAATTTGCCCTGCTTTTTGCGTACAGGACATACCTGGGCAATTTTCCACATTTCCAGGTAGATGCCAATGTAGTAGCTGTACTGAAACAGCTTGACTAGGAGCGCGGCAAGTTCTGGGGCACAAGTCTTCAGTACTATTGCCGGAATATTGTCAGGGCCCATAGGCTCTGCGCTATCCAGTGTCTTCAGCTGTTTTTTGATACAACATGGAATCAATTGAATTGGCTGAAGACTGGCATCTGTGATGCCGGTGTCCTCCAAAGGCAGCCAAGATGGATTTTCCACTTGGCACTTCTAGCTGAAGATTGTTGCGAATGCTTCAGCCTTATCTTTTGCACTGATGTGTGGGGCTCTCCATAATTGAGGATGGGGATATTTATGCAGCCTTCTCATCCAGTGAGTTGTTTAATTCTCCACCTCCATTCGTGACTGGATGTGGCACGACTGCAGAACTTAGGTCTGATCTGTTTGATTGTGGGATCACTTAACTCTGCCTATCGCTTGCTGCTTATGCTGTTTGGCATGCAAGTAGCCCTGTGTTGTAGCTTCACCAGGTAGACATTTCATTTTTAGGTATGTTTGGTGCTGCTCCTGGCATGCCCTCCTGCGTCTTTCATTGAACCAGGGTTGATCCCCTGGCTTGGTGTTAATGGTAGCGTGGGGGATATGCCTGGCCACGAGGTTACAGATTGTGGTTAAGTACAATTCTGCAGCTACTGATGGCCCACAGCGCCTCATGGTTGTCCAGTCTTGAGTTGCTAGATCTGTTCGAAATCTATCCCCTTTAGCATGGTGGTAGTGCCACACAACATGATGGAGGGCATCCTCGATGTGAAGATTGGACTTGGTCTCCACAATGACTGTGCAGTGTTCACTCCTACCGACACTGTCGTGGGCAGATACATCTACGGTAGGCAGGTTGGTGAGAATGAAGAATGTTTTTCCCTCTTGTTGGTTCCCTTACCAACTGCTGCAGACCCAGTCTAGCAACTATGCCCTTTAGGTCAATAACTTAAGTTTTACAATAAAAGATCCATAATAAGGAGCCATGAGGAGCAGAAGTTCTCTGATCAGCTCCACATTAAAATTGCGACTGATGCTGGCTACCGCCCACCTGCTCTTCCTGATTATCTGCCCATTCCCATACTTAGCTTAGGCCCTTGGCTGGCTAATCTTGCTGCCCACATATGACTAATAAGCCGTCTCTTGGCTGTGACTGGTGCGTGCAGCTTGTTGGTGCTATACAAATGAGGACAGGGGACCATTTTGGCATGTTCCTGGCATTGGCCTCGTTAAGAAGGTGCAGCATGAACTGCACCAAAATCGGGGTCTGATTTGGTTTGATCTAATTTCAGGACCAGTTTTTCTTCCTGCGTCATTTGTTTTAAGAATCCTGTAACATATTATTATATTTTGTCCTATATGGTACCTTTCTAACTTGTTGGATAGTTCTTCTGATATTTAATAGGTCTTTATTTGTAGTTTGCCTTGCCAAGCAACATGCATTTACATATGTATTGAAGCTTGCTTTGTATCTGTAATTATATCACTTCATTGTTCAGGTTCTGTAATTGTCTGTATCTTGTGGTAAAGTGTCGCTTTTTGTTTCTGTTTAACTGTGATTCTATAAAGTCCTTGACATCTCATTGATGAAGTGTTTTATGTCTTGGGAACTTGACGCTTTATGTAAATTTGATTTATTTTCTCAGTGTCTTTCTTTTCCTGTTTGTGCTTTTTGATAATCGTGTTTATTGTCTGATGACCTGATTGTGGATTATATGTGGTGTGCTTACTGGATGTTCGGCTGTTACCATGGTAGCAGCCGGAGGAGGTGCTGTGCACTGTGGGCTGGGTTTGAATGCATTGGAGCAGCTGCTAAGTGTTTCTGTCAGGAAGGTTTTAACAAACCTTGCAAAAGCTATTTTCATATCCGGTATGATAATAATCCCATTAAATACATCCAGTGCATGCTGTATAACTGGCCCAGGGATGCAAATCCGTGTGTAAACATTGAGTCAAGACAGAAACATATAAGGATCAATCAACAGAAAGAAAAATCCTTGCCAGTTTTACAAAAGGGGGCTTCTTCAACCTAACCTAACGATACTAATGAAGGCATATTTGAAATATTAATTCATCTTTCTCTTTTAGATGTTCATCAACTCGTTGTGTTTTTCCTTTGGGTCAATGTTTTTATATAGCATAGATTAGATGGTAATAGACGGGAAGACCACATTGTTTGCTCAATGCAGTTTTTGGGAAGTTGAGCCATTTCTATGATTGGACTTCATTGAAATGTAATCAGCGAGCTGCGAGTGCTAATCCTACTCCCTATAGGCAGCTGGCCAATTGGGAGGCTAGTAAATATGATGGGATGGCCTTATTTAAAGGCATCCTCAAACACCTTAAAGGAGAGTTGGTTTTTTTCAATGGTAGGTTGCTGAAATTGAATTTATGAAGAAGCTAGCAGGATGGCTTCACCCAGGGGCTCAGCTTTATGAATGTACTTATGGAGGTGTTCATTAACATATAAGCTGTAGAAAGAAGGTCCTTTCTTTCCTCCTCTTGCCAGAGTCCAATCACCTTAAGAGTTTAAAATATCATTGATCGCATATAAGTTGACCCACATAATATGCTCCCATTTTTTGCCTGTGAAGAAATAAATACATTTTTTTGGTGCCAAACTGCATGTTTAGGCCTTTACTCGGCGTATAACTCAGCTAATAAATGCATGTTTAGAGCTAAATTCACATTAGGTTTCGGCCTAATTTTTTCAATTCAGAAATACATGTTTGGAGTCATATTTGCCTTAAAAGTCACCACATGGGACCAAGTAGATGATATGGGCTAAGTTGACAAGAATTTGTGAGGGGTGTTTAAGACAACCCCACAGAGACTAGAGTGTGCGTGGCAACCAACAAACAGAAATGGGTCCTCCTGCAAAAAGAATGAAATATGAAGCTAGTAAAGAGTCGTAACACTTGCTAACTTGTCAAATAACTGTGCTGCAACAAGGGAGTTTGGTGTTAGTGAAAACCTAATGCAAGAATAGAAGAAGGAAATCTCCCTGAAGACGATGCCCAAGTCCAAATGCGCCATGAGAACAGGGACCAGCCACTGGCTTGACCTTGAGAAGCAAGTGTTGGAATGGATCCTCGAGAATGGTCAGAATGGTTACATCATCACCAGAAATGCAATGCGTATACATGCACTTAGGTGGGGCACATGAAACCCTGAGGCCAGCAAAGGTTTCAACAGCTGGCTGGTGCAGCTGCTTTATGGAATGAAAATCTCTAGTGTTGCGGCAGAAGGCAAAGATCGCTCAGAGACTACCGAGAGATCTCAATGCCAAAATTAACGGTTTCCAATTATTCATCATTAGACAGCGGCAGAAATGTGAGGACCCATTATGTCACATTGGGAATGTGGATGAAACATCCATGAGTTTTGCTACTCCCGGCAACCAAACTGTGAAGTGGAAAGGTTTGTAAGCAGTTCTAGTGAAAACCACAGGACATGAGAAGACATAACTCATGGTGGTACTAGCCTGCATGGCCGACACAACAAAATTAAAGCCCACAGTAATTTTCAAATGCAAAACCATGTCATTAAGTTCTCCGTGGGAGATTTTGTGTATGTTCATGACAATGGTTGGATGAATGAGGATGGAGTTTAGTTGTGGATTGATAATGTGTGGAATAGGTGTCCCAGAGGCCTATGCAAAAAACACAGCTTATTAGCATGGGACATGTTCAGATCTCATATAACCGATGAGATCAAGAGGTGCCTGCAAAGAAATAACATCCAAATTTCAATTATATTGGGAGTCTAGAGTCCGTAGTTCCACCTTTGGTTGTGTACCTCAACAAGCCATTCAAGAATCATGGTCACACCAAATGCAACAGGTGGGTGGTTGATAGAGAAAAAAACTATCTTGACGAGTGGAAATATGCATTCTGCCCTGCTTGCTGTTTTGTGTGGTTTCATCATCAATTCATGGGATGTATTAGTATACAAACTGTCGTCAGATGGTTCAACAAATGCAGAATATCCAATTCAGAGGATGGAAAGGAGATGATTTTTTGTGGAGGGATGATTATAAAACTGAAAGCACCACATCTGACCCAGAGTGGGATCCTTATGATGATACCATTGCCAAAGTGGCTCAGGATAAATTTGATGAAATTTTTGCATCAGATTCCGAAGAGGATGAATTTGATGATTTTTAAAACATTATGATTGTAGTTCAAACTATCATTGTAGAATAATTTCATTACATAAAACATGACACATTGATTTAATTTGAATTACTGATTTTTTTTTTCACATTTCAGAATGGTGACCACCTACAGCAACACTGGCGCTTCATATTTTTTTACTTGACCTATAAGTCAAACCACATTTTTGGAAGGGTTTTTTGAAGATTCAATGGTCAACTTATATGCTGAGATTTACAGTATTCGAAAACCACAACAAAAATTTTGAAATGCTATAAGTCAAAAACCACAAAGTAAAAGTCACAACAAAATGTCTCCTAAATTTTACTTGCACCTCTGTAACATTAGCCATTTCGGCTCTGCCTCTGCTTATTTGCTGCTGCAACCACACTTCACTATGCTTTTTTTTAGCTTCAGACTCAGTTGTTCCATTGCTGTCCTGCCCAGTCTCCCAACTTCCACCCTCTGTAAACCAGAGCTCATCTAAATCTCTGTTGCCTGCATCCCAAATCATTTATCCATCACCCCTGTACTCACTGACCTGCATTGACTGCTAGTCCACCAATATCTTGTGTTGCCCTCCAAAATCCCCGTGTTCCTGCAAATCTGGTGCCTGGAGCCTCCTTTCACACCATAGTCTTGATGACGTCTTTTGACCCTGACTTGCCGTATTCTTTAGAGCCCTGCTGATTCTAATGGGAGCTTCAGCATCTCAACTGAGGCTCTCTTAAAAATCCAAATGGGAGGACGTCCAGTGGAAGCAGCTCTGTGTTCTCTATGTACTTTTTATGTTTCTAGTGTAAGCAGTATGGTAACCAGTGGAATTTGTGAATGTGTGCAGGAAGGGCTATCCTGAGGAAGTGATATATGATGCATAAATGCAAGTTCTTTCTTCTTTCTTGCTGGAGCATTAACAATGCTAGGAATCCTGCAAGGAGTGAGTAACCCATCTCTTGACTCCCCAAAGCCTGTCCATCATCTACAAGGCACAAGTCAGGAGTGTGATAGAATACTTCCCACTTGCCTGGATGACTGCAGCTCCCACAACACTGAAGAAGCTTGACACCATCCAGGACAAAGCAGCCCGCTTGATTGACATCACATCCACAAACATTCACTGCCTCCACCACTGACGCACAGCAGCAGCAGTGTGTACCATTTACAAGATGCACTGCATGAATTCATCAAGGCACCTTCGACAGCACCTTCCAAGCCCACAACCACTACCATCTAGAAGGACAAGGGCAGCAGATGGATGGGAACACCACCACTTGGAAATTCCCCTCCAAGTCACTCACCATCCTGTCTTGGAAATATATCACCGTTCCTTCACTGTCGCTGGGTCAAAATCCTGGAACACCCTTCCTAACAGCACTGTGGGTGTAGCTACATCAAATGGACTGCAGTAGTTCAAGAAGGCAACTCACCACCACCTTCTCAAGGGCAACTAGGGATGGGCAATACAAGCTGGCCCAGCCAATGAAGCTCACATCTTATAAATGAATAAAAAAGAAAAAATGAGCTGGAAACCTCTGAGTGATCAGCCAGGAAATTATGAGTCATGGAGTCAGAGTCATTATGGCACAAAGGAGGCCATTCGGCCCATCAAGTCCATCCTTGCTCTCTGTAGAGCAAGGCAGTCAGCCTCATTCCCCGCAGTATCCCCATAGCCCTGCAAGTTTATCTTCCTCAAGTGCCCATCCAATTTCTGTTGAAATCATTAATCATCTTTAATGCCACACTCTCATGGGCAATGAGTTCTAGGTCATTACCACTCACTGTGTAAAACACAGTGTTACCTCACATCCACTTGTATCTCTCATCTAAAACCTTAAATCTATGTCCCCTAGTTCTTGTACCACCAGCTGATGGGAACGGCTTTTCTTTGCGAGCTTATCCAAACCTGTCATAATCTTGTACAGCTGTCCCTCACTTAGCACTCTGGATGCGTTCCTAAAAATTACAGTGTGCAAAATGAGAAAGTGCCAAATGAAATCACTTTCCCATAAGAAAGCATGTAGTAAGGGTGGGTCATGTTCCTGACCTGTAATTTTTACATTAAAAACCTATTGTTTGCCTTGAACCTAACTTGTTCAAAAATCCTCTCATGAACTTACTAACTCTTAATAACTTACTAACTCAATAACTTACTAATTATTTCTATTTACCTCCTGCTTGCTGCTTCCCACCTCCTGCTCGCCCTTTCCCAACCCTCCTGCTCACTGATGCCTTCCTTCCCCAACCCTTCTGCTTGCTGCCCCTATCCCAACTCTCCTGCTCGTCACCCCTATCCTGACTCACCCGCTCCCTCCTGTCGTTGTTTCCCTATCCCACTTCCTCTCACTCCCAGATTCTCTCCAAAGGCCCTCCCATTTACTGCTTCCCTTGCCTAACCCTCCTGTTCCCCACTTCTCTCCCGCGACTCTCCTGCACCCTACTACTCACCACTTCCCACTACCCACCTTTTTCCCATTCTCTCCCTCCCTCCCACCATCCCTCTCCTGAACTCTCACTCATAGAGATGGATCTGGAGGAGGTGGTGAGTGAGGTGGTGAACAGGAAGCAGCCAAGGTCTGGGAGAGGGAAGTGGCAAACAGGAAAAAGGAGGTGAGCAAAGCAGCAGCTTATTTTAAAAAAGACTGAGCATGCACAGTAACTGCGCTAAAATGAAAATGAAGCCAGTGCTATTTGGGGAACTTCCCTAATTTGCAAACTGTGCTAAAACGCAAATGTGCTTTTAGAACATGCTTTAAACAGGAGGTACCAGTACAGCCCTATCAAATCTCCCATCGATCTCCTTTGCTCCAAGGAGAACAACCCCAGCTCCTCTAACCTAACCTTCTAACTAAAATTCCTCATCCTTGGACACGATCCAGTAAATTTCCTATGCACCCTCTCCAAGCCCCTCATCATCCTTCCTAAAGTGTAGTGACCAGAACTGGATGCAATACTCCAGATGTGGCCTAACATTGAAGCTTTCTAAAGGTTCAGCATAACATAAAATAATTTGTGGCATGTTGCTATATAAAAGGTAGCTACCACATTTACCTACCTCATAAAAATCTTGATTGCATTTAAAAGGTAATTCATCAGCTGTGAAATGCTTCCAGAAACCCAGTGATGAAATGCTTTATTACGCTTGTAATACTCACATCAATCAAAATAATCATGTACAATTTTTCAAAGATATGGTTCATAGTGGTGTAAGAACTTATTAATGCTAACTGAAAAAATATATTGATTAAAACCTGGCTTTGCTGTTTAACATGGAGTCACTCTTTAAAAATGAGGGGTCGCCCATTTAAAACAGAGATGAGGTGAATTTTTTTCACTCAGAGAGTCTTGAGTCTTTGGAACTCTCTTCCTGAAAAGTTGGTGGAAGCAGAGTCTTTGAATATTTTTAAGACAGAGGTGGATAGATTCTTGGTAAGCAAGGGGGTGATAGATTATAGGGGGTAGGTGGGATGCAGATTTGAGGTTACTATCAGATCAGCCATGATCTTATTAAATGGCAGAGCAGGCTTGAGGGGCTGAATGGCCTACTCCTGCTCCTTGCTTGTGTGTTAGCTGGGTTTTGCTAAATACTGCTCCTTGCATGATATTGCCTGGAGGTTTTGTTAACATACTCTGGTGGATCTAGGCTTTCTGAATGGGACTGGGGGGAGTAGTATTCAAGATCTCACTGACTAGGGTAGAGGGCACTGAGCTGAAAACTGGGGAATACTGACATATCCAGCTTTAACCCTGACCCAGGGACCCACAGAGCTGTAGGCTGAACCTGGAGGCTGAAAATTGAGGCAGGCACCCAAAACCATGTTGCCTGACCTCACCCTGAATGGGGGGGTGGGGGGTGGGTGATAGAATGACATGGCTCCCCCCACCCCACTGCCACCCCTTGGATACTGACTGGCTCTGCCACTGTGAACACACCATGTTCTGGGAATTTGATGCTCCAGAATGTTAGTTCCTAATGCTGGAAAGCCTTTGATGGTGTCAATTGGACAGGACCTCCTCCATATCCCTCAACAATTACTGGTGGGCTTATCATCCGAAAGAGATTTTCTTTCCAGCATATAGTGGGCAATACAGACCAGCAAGTTCTAAATTTAACTTAGCAGGGTTAGCTGATGCCAGTCCTGCTGGTACAATTGACCACAAAGGCAAAAAGTTGGACATCCCTGGCTTAGACAATGAGTGTCAGCAGGTCCTGCTTTTACCCGATGTATAACTAATGTGGAGAGGGAGTGAAAAATTGGCTTCATTTCCTGGTTGACAAGTACTTGTGAGGGTTCCAGTTTCCTGATAGGTTTGTTGCTTTTCCTTGTTTCCTTCACCGACAATTGAATTTGCGTGGTTAAAATTTTCTCTTAAACTCCTGTTGAGAAGGTTGGACGCTCCTTTATTTAAAACCAGACTCTGATATCATGCTGTGTCACAATTGTTCAGTTGATGCTGCTGAAGAAAATTGTTTCTTTTTTGCATTGGAGGATGACATGCTAAAGCAAAGATCTTCAGGGGTGCAGCCAGCAGAGCCAGGCTTTCTTCCCCACAGGGAGGGATGAAAGGATAATTACAGGATGTATCACCCTGTACAGTTCCTGTACTCACCCTGTCAGCTGCTTCAAGTACAGCATTGCAAAAGGACTGGGAGTGGATTGGCTGACAACCAGTGAACACTCAGGATGGAAAAGAGGAAAGTGCCCTTTTTAATAGGGAGCGAGGTGGAGTACTTCTGTACCTTGCTGCTCTACATTCAAAAAATAAAACAGCCTGTAATGGCAGCCTACAAGTGTCTCTTTAAGAGCGGCTGCTTAGATTGGATGTAGATCTGGTTTTCTTGAGCGCAGTCGGCCTCTTCCCAATTTCCCTCTGCTAATTCTTCACTCCCCTTTCCTGCCACCCATGCCCCCCCCTCCTCCTCTCCCCTCTCCCCATCCTCCTATTTGCTTCCTCTCCCTCCCCCCTGCCTTGGTTCCACCATGCTCCACACTTTAGCCCAACTTGTCCAGAAAAATTCAGATTGGTCTTTCAAACTGAGGTACATAAATTGCTACTCCACAACAAGTGGTGAGACACAGCCTGCACTCCCTCACATAAAGAGGCCTTAATCATTGGCACAAAGTGCTGCATTGGGTAGAAAGGAATTTGATATGAATTGAATAATTATGACTTAGCATACTTTAAGAGTTTAAATGATTTCTAATTGGTCTGATATTGGAACAGAGCAATGGGAGAAGGAGTGAACATGAAATTACTGACATTGACTTCTGTTCATGTAACTAGTGATACACCTGGATTGTTTTGTGCTCAATGCGCTGGTCTACTGAAAATGATAAAATGTGCTACTGCTTTTTGTTTGCTTCCCTGCAGTTTACAGTCCAGTCAATGTAATTTGCTATTTTTCCACAAACTTGGAGATTTTATGCCAATATTTCATATTGTTTTGGTGAGTATTATTTCTTGTCAATTATTTCCCCCGTTTGTCGTCCTTTTCCTTTTCTCCTGAAGCCATTGATTTCTTGTTGCCTCACATTTCCTCAGGCAACAATCACCATTAGGCCCTTGCCCCATTATTCACATGCAAGTCCTTTAGAGTGGGGTATTGGTGAGATACATGCACACGATAGGACAATTTTGGTTGAGCGCTCTATTCTGTCCTCAAATTCTGTGTGTTCACACATGTACGTGAACCCTAGATAGCGAGCTTGAACTGAAACCCAAGCAAATGTTTTCTCCCACATCTTAAGGCTCTGAGGTTATTTTTAGTGGTCCGGCCACCACATGGCTCTTGGAATTCAGACTGCTGGTAGGATCATTTCGGGGAGGGTGGGGCACATGTGTACTGATGGCTGAGTCATGTGCAGAAAGAAACCCCAGAGAACATTTCACAAGAAAAGACAGGAACTTTTTTCTAAACAGTATGTATGGCTCTGGGAGCACTTAATTGTATTTCCTTTCCTTAATTCCTATTTCTTTCTTAGCCTAGGTTCAGATTTGACATTCCCTTTGCTTTTAGCAAGTAATTCAATGATTTTTGTGCATTTTCTTTGTTTTTAAATGGGCTGTTAAGAACTTTTTTTCAATGTTATGAGGTGTACATATTCATACATATATTTTATGAAGCTACTATACATATAGGTGTACATTCATATACATTTTGTGAACAATTGTTGTAAATTAAGGGCGCATTTGCACAGATTTTTTGTAAGCTAATTGTACACTTAGATGTATAATCACACAAATTAAATTAGATCCAATATTCCTATATTGTGTTTATGAAGTCACTGCGCATTCTGAATGCAAGTGCCCATGAGAAAAAATGTATCGCCACATCAGGCTGCTTGCAATGAGAACAATGCAGGTTAAGGTGCCAAGGCAATTGGTTTGGGGCATATACTCTGGTAGGGCAGGAGAAGGGTCCAGAATACTGGTAGTCAACTTGATTGGGTTTCACGCATGGTCAATAGTGAGGGTAGTGTGTTGTTGAATGGGAGTCCAGTAACAGGCCCCAGACTGCCTGGCATCTCTCAGATGTTGGATTTTATCTGTAGCACCTGGTGACTATTTCACGGTGACGTTTTTAGTTGTGAAAGGAAAATCTTGAACCGGTGTTGTAAGCTGTGCATCTGAGCTGAGAAGACACTGTTTCTGTTCAACCTGGGCAGCTCGATTTATTTTTATGTTCTGAAATTAATTCTTAAGAATCAGGCTACAAGGGAAAACTCTTCTTTAAGGATTAGCAACATAAACTGAAAGACGAACAGGAAACTTTTTGTGTGGGAGGACATCACCACCTGCTGTATAAAGTGATGTACTGCATCAGGTTAGCTCGCAAGCTGAAAATAATTGTTTGTTAGCAGTAGTAAACATAGGAAGTGAAGTTCCTTGCAAGATAAGGCAGTTACACACTTGTCATGTCATTATTGCACTGCAAAACTTTGAGGAAAATTGCACTAAGCACATTATTATATTGCATCAAATACAAATTTCCTCCATTTTATTAATGGTGCAGTCAAAACCTCTCAGTGCTCATTTGCATAAGTTGCACTTTTGAGGTAAACAGGAGTCTCCTGGATTTTACACTGCTGCATTGGAGTAACTTCATACCCTAAAGAAATCAATCTAACAGCTGACCGTCACACTTTATATTAGTGTGAGTGAGGGGTGAAGAGGGCATGTGAATTCTCAGAACCCATTGAGTCATTTGCGAAATGATTACATGACACTTGACTACTGTGTCCCATTACAAGACAACCTGGAATGATGTCGATAAAAGATTAAATGACTTTAAGAAGCCTGCCAAATAGACCACTGTGTTCAACCATGGGCTCACATAAACACTGGAGCGGGTAATTGTCCTTGCTATTGCATGAGAGGGAAAGGTACATCTCAGGAAAGCAAAGCAGCATATTATAGGAGGTGATGGCAAAATATCGAAAGGGGGAGGTGACTTTGACTGTCATGGCTGCAGCTTGGCTGCTGTAGCTTTGCAGCAGATGACAGACTTGAGCTGGCTTCATTCTAACTTGTGGAGCCACTTTATAATTGAAGTTGCCAGATAGGTGTGTCCAGTCCTACCCATACATTCTGAGCACAAGGCGATGGGGGGGGTTGGGGTGGCTACAGGAAATTCAGGGGCGGAGTGAAGCTTCGCCTCCTGGGCTTTGTTTGCATGGGGTGGACAGGGCTTATGTCCACATCAGCTCCACCCTGAATCCACAGCGGAGAACCACAATTCCTGCAAAGTCAGTAGCTTATTGAGCAGAGGGAGATTTGGCCAGATTTCCCTCTCCCGACCCATATTCAGCAGCCCTTGCTGAAATCATGCTTTGTGGATGTTAGGTAAGATGGGACTAAACATGGCGGTGGTGCCTCCTGCAGTTGAGCAGTCCTTCAACCTGCACAGTGCCCAGAATTAAATTTGGAACCTTCCTAGTCCACACAGCTCACCTACTCAGTTGCTCAATGGAAGGAGCCATCAAGGGAGACATGGTTGTCCCAGTCAGTACCTTGAGAAAAAACCTGCCAGCTAAGGGCGCAGAAAGCTGATGTAGCAGTAGCACATTTCCCAAATGTCAGCTGGTTCTGAAACAGCTCTCAGTCCTGTCCAAAGTCCCAGCTTTCATTAAAACTAGTGGAGCTCCTCCAGGACAAACTTGTCGGTGAGAAAATGAGAAGGGGGGCTGAATTTTACTTTCCACTGGCGGACCTGCTTCCTACTGAAAGTGCACGTAAAATAGGATGGATACCCACCCCACCACCTCCCTACCCAGCCCCTAGCGGAGGGTGGGCGGGTGCCAAAATCGGCAGCCCTCCTGCCACACTTAAATGAGCAATTAAGAGTCAAATAGGCTTGTTATTAAGCCAATTGACCCTGATAATAAACTGCCCACTCTGTGGGCAGCCGGGTGGGAGCAGGAAGTCCATTTTTTTACCTTGTGCTTAAAGGGCAGGAAAGAAGTGGAGGTGGTCACTCTTCGGGGGCTTCCCTTTGTCAAGGGCAGGGTGGCCTCCCCTTAGATAGAACCCTGCCTTCCTTTCCTTCCTACCCACTCCCTCCCTTAAACCCATCCACGCACCCCCCCCTCCCCCCCACCCCCCCCCCACCCCACCACCACCACCACCACCACCACTGCCCCCCTCCCTAACCTACCCAAGTGCTCCCAGCCCAAGACCCTGGACTTACCTGCTCCAGAGATCCATCTTCTTCATCTTCTGCAGTCCTGGCATAGGCTACTGTCATCTTCCTGGCGCTACCGGGACTGAAGGAGCTGCCAATCAATCTGACTGGCCGGCAGCTAAAGAATGTGGGACTTCCTCCTTCATGAGGAGCGGAACTCCCACTCGGCCCTTGTTAGTCCATTCTGCAGCGCTTTATGGAGTCCAGCGTGTAGGCTCCATGTCAACGCAGTTTCTGGGGCGGGCGTATCCAGCCGGGGTTGTAGGGGACTGATTGGAAGGGAACAAAGAGACCTCAAACAACACCTCACATTATGCTGAGAAAATGATCATTTATTAAAAAACATGAAGGAATGCTTACAGCAAACTATTATTGCGTGAGGAGGGGACGGAGTACCCTGTTGAGACGTTTCTTTTCATTTAATCAGCATCCTTGTAAATGAATAATATTTTAAAAATTGATGTACTTCACTGCACTGTTCACAAATGACTGAAAATCTAGGAAAGAACATGCCATACTATCTCTTTCATGCCATTTCTTAATTCCCATCTGACTCTTCTGTTGCCTCAGGTACACTATTCAACAAGGTAGTGCTTCACCTATGAGCCTGATTTTGTCATCACCGCCAGTGTCCACGTGTACATGCTCTATGTTTACAATCAGAAGCTGAAACCTTGAGTGATTTTCCTCCTCCTGTTCCAAGATTGGCAGTCCAAGTGGAACGCCCCTACGCTGAAATCAGCTAACTTGGCATGGCTAAAAGGCCAAATCTAGAAGCTAAATACAGCCCAATGCCAGACTAGGAAAAGGATGTACTTTAACACTCATAAAACAGATCCTGTTGAGCTTGCTCTGAGCTATGTGCTGGCGTACTGTTAGCTTCCAGCTTCCTAATTATTTTCATTGAACCACAGTTCTGTGCAACGTTTTACAACACACCTTTAGAGACCATCACATTCATTCACATCACATCATTTTGCAACTGCAAAACACTTAGCAAACCGATGATGGCATGGAGTCCTGCAGAATGCACTGCAGTAAGTTGGATAGCTTTATAACACGGCAGTACATAGTCGAGCCAGCTTGGCAGAGCATGGTACGTGTGAGTAAGCCATTTTTCCTTTTCCTAAATGGGGCAGAGGTTCCATTTAAGGGTTGGATTTGAAACTAGTTTAAATCCAAACTGGCACTCCATGGGTACAAATTAACAATACCCATTTGTCCTTAATTTGTATTAATATTGTTCCTGCAATCTACTTTTATGGACCACATAATAGTGAATGTAGAGGAGCGTAATGTCCCATTGGTACAGTGGGTTGTTCTTCCAAATCTGGGTACATTGCCAACACAAACTAGAAAGAAGATTTTACATTGCTGTTGACTTAAGTCAGAGGCTTGACACAGTGGTTGAATTCATAAAACACTTAACAAAAAAGCTCAAGAGAAATCTTCTGTTCTGTTGTGCCACACATGCTAGCTCAGACAACTACAGATTGTTTTGTTATTGTTTTCCCAGGCTTTCTCTGGAGATCATTAAACTGACCCTAACAAGCACTCGCATTCCTCAAACCCAAAATGAAAATAAAACCTTACGAATCACAGGATGTTGACTGAAGTTTTGTTTACTGCATTCACTGGGTTATCTTTTATAAGCAGGCTCAACAGATGGCTTGCATTACAGTTTGTAATGGAAGGATCTTTCTGCTGCCAGAATACCCTTAAGTTCCCCAGCTTTTCTGAATCAGAATATTTTAGTACAGATAATAGGGATAGAATAAAATTCTTGGAAATCAGTATCAAATTCACGTGGTTAATAGCTTGACAAGCAATAAAAATAACATGCAGTTATCAAGGATGCAGCTATACAGTAAGTCATCACTTAAAGTTGTAGTTGAGTTCCTGGAAAGTGTATATTTAAGTGCACCTTGACTGCACCTTGCACTGAGCTTAGTGACTGCAGATGGGTGAATTAGTTGTGCTCCGCCCCAGCCCTTCCCACAAGTGGTTGATGTTTAATAATAAGAAAAAAGCGCAAATGCTTCTAATCTGAAATAAAAATACAAAATACTAGGATGATTACCTCCCACTTTTCATTTCTGATGAATTAAGAACATCTTCCTCTTTCCAGACCTACAGTGTGCTTCCAGTGCTTTTCTGACTAACTTTTGATGTTATGAGAGGATGGGTACCAGCATCTGCTCTCCCCTGAGATTAAGATATTTAAAAACATACTTATCTAATCCAGAAGGTCCAATGGGTGTGCTGGGCACTTTCAAAATGCTGTGCTAGACTGGGCTGGGCTATGTTGTACCCAGTGAGAACTTCCCATGATGTGTGGTCTTAGCTCCTGCTTTAGTGTGGTGGGAAGTCAGATCAGCCAAGTTAAATATGTTGATGTTTACTCAAAACCATTTGCACAGCCAAAACTGCATCCTAGACCTTGGGGCAATTCATACTTTCTTTTTCTTCACTTATACTTGCCCGTGATATCTTTTTATTTTGTCTTCTTGGGCACTTACTCTTCCCCCTCTTTCTGTTAAGATCTATCCATCATTCTTAGTTTTATTCATTTCCTGTTTATGATTCTTGCTTTTACTCTACGTTTTACATAATACATGTTCCTTTCTGCCACTGTGTTCCCAGGACACTTTTTTTCCACTCTTACTGTCTCTCCCTTTTTTTACTATGTGTTGAATCTTCTGTATTCTGATCCTCCTGTCAGTCTGGAAAGTGCAAGCAGATGGCATGTGTTGAACGGAATTTAAAAGTTGCATAAGTCTCGGTTTCAGCCTCTATAATCTGGAATCTGGCTCAGAATCTAGGACTCGGAGCCAACAAGGCGCCTGGGGACAAAGGGATGAGACGTAACTTCAAAATATTCAGAGCAAGCATTCATAACGGAGGAAGAAGACAAGATTTCTCGTTTTGAGTATTGATACTGAGGTAAGCAATGCTCTGTAAACTCCTGAAAATGTTTGTCTATTGAGGCTTTATATAAATATGTAGCAAACTTTCCTGGAACATTTCTTTTGCATTATATTGCTCAATCCAAGCAAGTTTGCAATCAGGTCGGTTGTTAGTTTCTGATGGCAGGCTAATAATTGAGCTCAGCAAAACTGTAGTCATTCTGTACGTTAATTTACAATTAAAAAATATTATAACAATTAGCCACCAGCTGATAGTTGTAACATAAATATTTAAATAATGTACTGCTTAATTAGTCGCACCTCTGTGTTATTGTAAACTGTCTAAAGTGCATCGGGAAGAAAAATTGAGTTTTCTGGTAAATGTTTACAAAAAAAGGAGTTTCAGGATATGATTACACTGGCACTGGATCAAATAGCAGCTTATAGAAAAACATGCAAACCCATTTTTAAAAGTATTATTTTTTATAATATAATTATTAAAGAGGCTCTGTTGCTTGACAAATAAACATTAAACGTTACACAGAAGCAAACACACATATTGAAATGCCAACGGTCACTTAGTACATCTGGATGTTTGTGATAATGATACATTTTTCAAAGATGCTATGCAAAAATAGATATATTGTTAAAATCAAAAGGTAAGCAGAGTGACTGTCATTGTATTGTTTAAATTTTGAGTTAGCCTGATCTTGCATTTTGTTTCAGAAGCTGATAAAGTTTTTGAGAGTGAAATAAAGGTTTGCTTAACTGGTTCGTGGTACATGTCATGTGAGAATGTATCTTTTAAATGACAACAATGACTAATGACTTGGGGTTCCACTGCAGTGTGATCTATGAGATTTGAATGCTATGCCTTTCAGGATTTTGCAAGCCTGTGTGGCTGATTTAAGTGCGGTCTACTGTAATTGCACAGTTCTACAACATTCTGTGAAATGAACTTTTGTTTCACAGAAGCGATACTGCAATAATAACATGAAATACAGTGATGGAAAGGAACTGAATTCTGAACATTCATTCACAGTGTCAAGAATTTATTTCCAATGCAGGCCTGTTGAAGTAAAAAAGACCATTATCTCAGGAGAATATTCTGTAAGCCACAGAATGAGAAAAATAGCATACATAAGTTATAATTGATTTATAAAGCTCTTTCTTGGAAGTGGTGCGCCATTCATGACCAATACTTCTATAATGAGATTCTGTTTCTATATTCACTATTTCACTGAATGGAGGTTACTCTCTGCAATGACTGTTTTAACAGTGTATCGTTTTTAAAAGTGTTTGGGGATGGTAGAGCCATGGTGATATTGTGCACAAGTGATACAATGATGTGTTTCAAGACACATTGCAGTGTCTATTTACAAACAGGCAAAGTAAGATTGATCAAATGTGTTTAGGAAGAAAATGATCCTTAACTAATGTATAGGCCCTATGCTTCAACCTCCCTTCATTAGCGGGGCTGAATTTGCAGAACCTTACTGAAACTTGTTAAACAAAGTGGTGGTCCAATTTACAGGAGCCAATTAGCATGATATTTTAATGCCTTACTCCAGATATTTCATGTTATTCTGTTAGAAGGAAGGTTCCCTAAAATTCTCAGACAATTTCTGTGGTCAGTTTTAACAAAATCTCAGAAGACATTTGTTCATCTCCCAGATGTCTTGTGACCTCTTTATTACCCTGATTAAAACTTGTTTTGAAATGCAATGAAACTTATGTGATCTTTGAAGGATACTCCCAGTAGCAAATTGTTCTAATGACTTCTGTGCAAATTAGGTTAATTAGAAAATCAATATCCTCTAAGAAATAAAAAAAAACGTTTTAAAGTTCTAGCTTTAAGTTACTTGAAATATACCCAGTGAAACCGTCATTTTTCTATCTGTTGTTGCCTCCATATTACACCTTCAACATCAGAATCATTCTGAGATTATCAGTAGGCTACTGCTGATATTAAAGTGATGAATCCACTGCCACAGATCAGTATCAGTAGCTGTGAGAAGTCCTGCATCATTCTGTCCTTGGATTGGTAGCAATATAAAAAGTTTCCTTCACTGCACAATGTTTGACTGTTATTAAACAGCAACACCATGGGAATTTGCCTGTACAGCAGGCATATAAGCAGCATTCTTCTGGTTTAACAAGGTGACAAGTCAAAACTATAGCTTATGCCAGACTGAAAACTAATACGTAACGGTATCCTTTAAACATTATATTTTCGCACTGCTGTCACTGGCTGAAGGTGGGATATTAATCCTTTCACTCTGGTGGGATGAGGGGGATTTTAAATTTTGGGTAGCCCACCCACTCCCCCAGCCAAGAGCCACCTTGAGGCCTGGACATCACTGAAGTAGAACCAGTTAACTACCTGAAGCAAACAGACATCTTGGTGCAGTTCACATTCCTGCTCCTCCTGGCTCCACGAATAATAATTCCCAACATAACTTTTCAGGACCTCTTCAGCTTCATCACCAGTTACACCAACCAAAGGGCAAGTAACCCATATCCATGTTGGTGGGGCAGTAAATTTACTGGCTTCATTTCGAGGCCGTTCCTGCCAACATCGACGCATTAAGATTGTCCCCAGCAGCCGTTATAGAATTTCTCATTAGGAGCCAATCAGCCCATGCAAGCTGAGATGGTACCAGTCTATTTCACCTATACTTGGGTCAGTGGATAACAATTAGAGTGGGAGCATGGCTGATTTTCTTTCTCATCAACTCGGGCCACTGTGGACACTCTGACATCTGTCCTAAGTTGGTTCAACTAAATCAGCAAAGACCCTAAATCAAACCTTAGACATTTCTGTTTTGAAGGCTGAGTGCTACATGGGTGGTATGTTCACCCTTGTAGTCATTGGGGCACCATATTAATGCTTTTTAAAAATAAATTGTAACCTTGTGTCAGAAAGAGCTAATAGGCTTGCCCATTGTTTTGACCTATAACAACCTCATCAACTTCAATGAGTGATGTATATCATGATGCAACAGTGACATCAGCAGTCATATGCTAGAGACTCTGATGAGCAGATGTAATGATCTGTACTCATGATACATGTGCCTACCTGTTATGGCACAGTGGATGGTAAATGTTGAGCTGCTCAAATCCCAGAGGGGAACTTGAAACAGCTGCCACAACTGTTTTGCAATTTGTATTTTTATTTCGAGATGCGTGCCTTGAATTCAGTAGCAATAAGTTCACAGAGTCTTAGAGGCTTTTTTTACAAAACTAAATTAAATGTTTATTAATAAAAGCAATTATTTTAAGCACATACATAGGTCTATAAATTACTACCATTATAACTCCTAAACCCCCTAATTAATCAAGCTCCCAGTTACACCTCCATTAAGGCAACAGTAAAAGAACATAGGTTTCAACAGACCCAGGCAAAGCACACAATACCCTGGACAATGATATTTAAAATGAATTCTCTTAGTTTTTGTTACTGGAGACAGCAGCTTGGTACATAGAGGCTGGAGGCTTTTCACACTTATTAGGTCTTAGAATGCCTTCTTTTTACACATAACCTCATCTCCTTTATACATGTTTCTCCTTTTTTAATGTAAGTCCCAATGTCCCAATATGTCTTTGCAACTTTACTTTTTCCATAATATAAATCATTCATAGCACTCATATTATCAGTAATCTTTGGGAAAATAAACACACTGTTTTGCTTAGCCTCTGTTGGCTAGGTGTAACACTTGACCATCTCTTTGAAATTCACTACTTGGGTTTATCTAAAAATGCAAATGTTCTTCACACCTCCCATTCTAAAACTTCAGCCATGTTTACATATTTAGCACTTCAAACCTAGTTTCCCTTCTGATACATCAAAGCACCCAGACTAGATGTCTCCAATTCAAAACCCACAGACACACTTATACACAGAAACTAACCCAAACCCCACTATTAATCTATCTTTACAATAAATTACAAAAATATTATGAAAATTATTATATTTTCATGACACTATCTCATCATGTATAAAGTATAAATAAAGCAGTTTGAAGTAACTCTCAGGAGTCACACCACAGTAACTCAGGAAAAGAGAGGACACACAACTAATATATGAAACATGGTAGCAGTGGTGGTGACACCAATCTAATGAAGGGTTGATGCCATTGATGGAACATCCATTGTGCGAAACTGGAAGAAAATCTGTTAGAAGTAAGAATTTGCAAACGTTCCTAAGAAAACGACAGATAGGAAAGCAGTAGCGATGGCAGCACCAGGCAAGTAGCCACTGTCTCTTTCCCACCCATTTGTAAGCCTTGAGGGCCTGCACAGTGGCCAACATTGGAAGTCATGGAGAGAAAACTTCCTCAGGCATTGAGAAGCGTCGGGTCTACTTACCAAAGAGCAGAAGACTAGGCCAGTTCATTCCTCTACACCTTAGGGCCTATTGCTGACAATGTCCTCCTGAGATAGTAGGTAGAACAGACCTCCACTGACTTCAAAACTGTCCTAAAAGTCTTTGATGCGTAATTTACTCGGTAATGAAACCTTGTTGTTGAGCAAGCGCAATTCAATCAGACCTCCCAAAAGATCAGGGGAATCAGTCAAATCATTTCTTACTGACCCGTATAGGTTAGCTAATTGATGTGAGTATGGGGCATTGAAAGACAAACTTATTTTCAACTGCATTTTGTTGGAGTCTGCAACAAAGAGCTGACAGATTTTTTACAGTCAAAAGATGACCTTACACTCAAATGAATGCTTCAATACATTAGGCAGGCTGAAGTTAGGAAACAAAATTGGCCTTTCATCCATTAACACGCTGAGGCTTCGACAATGTCTGCTAGTTGCTTAGGTCCAAAGTCGGCAGCCCTGCCCATTCAAAAGTCGGTCAAAATGGCCAAAATGGTGGGAACCACTAATGCAGCAATTTGCAGGTGCTTACGCTGCAGTGCAAATACACAACACAGATGGCAAGGTTGCCCAGCAGGAGGCGCAGAGTGTTTCCAATGTGTGAAGACAGGGCACTCCAAATTAAGCTAAGGGAAGAAAGCAACAGACTAGACATGGTACGCAAATCACTCAAAATATTGGACATAAGCAAACAAATGTCATCACTTGATTTCCCTGGAGAAGTAAAGGACCACAAACAAGACTTTCGGTCTGTCACTTTGGAAGTCGAAGGTTTTAAAACTGACTTTAAACTTTGACACTGGAGCTATCGATTCAATACTGGCTGATCATTTGACAAGGCTCAACACAATTCCAGTCTAGCCATCCAACATTAAACTTTAAGGTTCAGGTGGAAAGAATCTGCAAGTAAAAAGTCAGATCACTGCCACTCTTTGCCACAAGGGACGACAGGTCACAGAGACCCTTGATATCTTGCACAATCACAGCATCTCATTACTCAGCCGAAATGTGTGTATGCAACTGGGCATTCTGCAAAAAGTGAACAAAGTCCTACAACAAGACAACAGGACAGAATTCCATCAAGAATTCCCACAGTTTTTCCAGGGGCTCAGTAAACTCAAACATGAATAGCATATTACATTGCTTCCAAATGCGACACCGTTATGCCTATAAATCCCCAACAGGGGACCGCAACCACTGCTACTGAAAGTCAAAAAGGAACTTGACAGAATGCTGCATTTCACCTGTCATTGAGCCAGCCAGGTGGCGTTCGGAGCTGATAACAGTCCCCAAACAGAACTGTCAGCTCAGGCTTTGTGTTGGCCTCACGCAATTAAACAAAGCAGTCCATAGAGCAATCCATCCTGTGGCATCAGTGGATGACAGCTTGGCAAAACTCACTAACAGCATCCCCTTCAATAAATGCGATGCAAATAGTGGGTTTTGGCAAATACCCCTCGATCAGGAATCCTGAACAGCATTTATCCCGCTGTTTGGATGCTTCTATTTAAACCGCCTTCCCTTCGGGATATCATCAGCTCTGGAGATATCCCAGCGAACCATGTCAAGTAGGCTAGAAGGTAAACAAGGAGTCATTTGCCACGTGATGTCCTCATCCATGGAACCAAAGGACAGGAACATGATCATAGGGTTTGGGAGGTTCTCACAAGGCAGGCCTCACCTTAAATAAGAAATGCAAATTCGCCAAAACTACCATCAAATTCCTGGGTACATCATTCAAAGACAGGGGATTCCAGAAAAATCGAAAGCCCTCAGCGACTTTCCACAACTGAAGGATGTTACTGATGTCCAGAGGTTTCTTGGGATGATCAATCAGGTTGGTAAATTTATCCCAAACTTAGCCAAAAAACTGAACTTTTAAGAGATCTTTTATGAAAGGGCCAACAGTGGTTCTGGGGCATTGAGCAACCCAACTCATTTTGATGCATAAAGTGAAAAGCTCATCTCTTCTGATGTACTGGCACGTTACAATCCAACGTTGCCCACAGTGGTGGCCGCTGATGCATCCTTAACAGGCTTTGGAGCAGGAAGCCTGTATACTTTGCCTCCAGGAGTTGACAGAAATGGAGCAATGCTATGCAACCATAGAGAAGGAAATATTCACAGTGACATCAGCAGTCATTCTCCAACTACTTTGCAAATTGAGACTGACCATAAACTATTAATCACCCTCCTGAATTCCACAGAGATCAGCAAAATGTCCCTACGCATCCAACAGTTCAGACTTCAGTTGATCTGTGATCAGTACACAGCTGTACATGTGCCAGGGAAATCGCAGATCACATCTTATGCCCTATACAGAGCTAAGGTGGATCAAGATGTTACCCAGGACTTCATACTTGTTTCCAAGGTGGAAGCATTCTCACCAATCATGACGAATTTCCTATCAGTCTCCATATGGAAGCTGCAAGGGGTCTGGAAAGCACAGAGGGAGGATGTGGAGTGTGCCCAAGTCCTAAAATTTTGCCAAGAAGGCTGGTCAAAATACAATCCGACCGACCAGCTCCTACACAAATCTCATGAACAATGAAAGCAACTAATGATAGTGGTTGAGCTTCTGGTCTTCAACCGCTGTCTGGTCATTCCCAAGATGAAGAAGGAGGAGATTCTCCATTGACTACATGCTTATCATTTGTGAATAGCAAAGTGCAGAGCACGTGCACAGCAATCTGTGTGATGGTTAGACATTTCAAAGGCTATCCAAGATTTTGTCTTGTCTTACTACACTTGTGAAATCAATTGCCAGCCACAGAGCCTCAATTGCCTACCAGTTTCCCAGATAGACCTTGGCTGAAACTAAGGCTCAACCTCTTTGAATTTTGTGGCAAAGCTTACCTCATCACCATTGATTATTAGTCCTAGTGGTTTGAAGTTGCCAGACTCCACACCATGACAGCTTAGACAGTAATAAAGGTATTGCAGAACATATTCTCCAAACATGGCTTCCTGGGTGAAATTATTTCGGATAATGGGTCGCAATTCATCAATGGGAAGTTGAAAAAAATTACAAATGTCGTGGGATCACCCATGTTACCAGTTTTCCCCTCCACCCACAAGCCAATGGAGAGGCTGAGAGAGCCGTGAAAACCATGAGGACGTTAATGACCAAGGACTCTGACTGGAATTCAGCCCTGCTGCAATAAAGAGCTACGCCTTTGATTAATGATTTTCCACTGGCGGAACTTCTCTTGCACTGGTGGCTGAAGACACAAGTCCTGCTGCTGCAATGGAACAAGCAACCCAACATTACAGCAGCTGACCATAAAAGGATGAGAAACATGGAGACAAGCCTGCGCGAGAAGCAAATGAACTGGTATAACATTTTTTTTATTTGTTCATGGGATGTGGGTATTGCTGGTTAGGCCAGCATTTATTTCCCATCCTTAATTACCCTTAAGAAGGTGCTGGTGAGCTGCCTTCTTGATCCACTGCAGTCCATGTGGTGTAGGTACACCCACTGTGCTGTTAGGGAGGGGGTTCCAGGATGTTGACCAGTGAAGGAACAGCAATCTAGTTCCAAGTCAAGATGGTGTGTGGTTGGGAGGGAAACTTCTAGGTGGCGGTTTCCCATGTATCTGCTGTCCTTGCCCTTCTAGATGGTAGCGGCCATAGGTTTGGAAGGTGCCATCTGAGGAGTTGTGTTGAGACATAGAGACAAGTGTTATGAAATGTCAGCTGGTAATTTCTGGGCTGACAAAATCCTAAAGGGAGACTTGGCCAAGCTATCATAGCGATTTGCAATTTGTATTTTTTTTTACGAAAAGGTATGCACACTGAAGTCAGAAGTAAAGAGTCTACTACCACTTTTGGAGATTTTAAAATATTAAATTAAAACATTTCCTTTATTAATAAAAGGAAACTTAAATACACAAGATTACAGTTACATAGTTAAATTTAGTCTTACAACATTTCCCAAAATATTTCTACTTAGCTAGACTATCAAATAAGCAAAATAAGCAAAAGTCCAAATAGATTCTTAATCTATATAATATCCAGTAATATTACCACAAGGTGCCCACTTTTGCTGTGGGATGGTATTTCACAGCTTCTCTCTTCCTCTCACTAGACAATGGAAATCTAAGGCCTTTAACAAAACCTTGCTTTCTGAAACAAACAAGCACTCCTCTGGGGTGGCTAGAAGCTGCTACTTCACAGTACAACCTTTAAGACCTCACATGGCCACTGACCATACAGCTTTCAATATTTTAAATATATTTCTCCTCTTTGATCTCTAAACCCATCATTCTCACACCCCTTTGAAACACAAACTCTTTGAAATATAAGATCTTTCGTGTTTCCATCTTGTCTTTACTTTTGGGTAAATAAAATATGATTTCCTCACTACCTGTTTACCTATGAACTCCTGCAAGATGCAAACATTTTCCGTGTCACCTTATAATTTCCATTTGAAATTCAAACAACCTCTCAACTCATCTACAAATGCAAATGTTAACTCGTCTATCTCCATTTCAAAATGCCTGCTGTTACACCTAATTCCTTTGATGATTTAAACCTTGCAGTCTGACTGTCTTCAGTTTAATTAAATTAGTCACACACACACAATCCCCACAAGCTTGCGTCAGTATCCCACAGTAATATTAGGGAAAAAAATGAAATTTTCTTTACACAAGTCTTTAGCCCCCTTAACACCAGGCCAGAATGTCTGGATTTGGGATTGCAACACTGAAGGCATAGTCCTTCAATGTATGAAACACTCCTGTTCCTACCTGGTCCAAACACCATCAGGCACTTTCAGATGAAACATGAAAACCCTGATCTCATTGGCACCTACAAGAACATATGTGTTTGAGTACCACGCAATTTGAGAGGAAGTTCTGAAGGATACATCAATCAACTTGCAGAATCCTGACCCATCTACTGAATCAGTTCAGGACCACCATGCCTTCTCAGTGGTCATAACAGTGAGATCGGGAAGAGTGGTAAAGGCACTACAGAGACTTACCCTCTGAACTGTGGACTTTGGAGGGAGGTGGTGGTCAGACAAATACAATGTAAATAGTTTAAGAACTATCATTTAACACTGTTATTAAAGAAATTGATATTATACTCGGGGGAGCTGTAGTATATTGGGTTAATAAAATAGTTATGGTAATGAGCTAAGTATATCACGATATGACAGTGACATCAGCAATCATGTGCAAGAGCTGTAGAGCAGATGAAACAGTCTACATTCATGAGAGATGTGACTACCTAGCAGCTCATCATGTGGAGAGTGTTGAATAAAGCAGTTTGAAGTAACCCTCCGGAGTCAGAACACAGTTATTCACTATAATTAGGCCATGCAACCAACATACGAAAGAGTTGGTTGAGGAATAAATATTGGCCAGGACAACAGTACTCTCTTGCTCTTCTTTGACGTAATAACTAGGGATCAATTACATCCAACCAAGACAGCAGATGGGGCCTCAATTTAGCATCTCGACTGAAAGATAGCATCTTCAACATTGCCTCACTCCCTCACTACTGCACTGGAATGCCAGCCTATATTTTGTGCTCTGAAGTGGAACTTGAATTCACAACTTTCTGGTTCAGAGTGAAAAATGCTACCATTGACCCATAGCTGAAATCAGCAGTGGGCCGTGTAGATGTTGCAGATACTCCTTTTGCGGATTTTGAATGTGTATGATAAGCTAACCTGCTGAGTTAATCCTAACTTGAGTTTGCTGTGGATCATTAGTAAAATTATATCACACAAAAATCAAGAGGTTGGAAAAAAATACGCCACCTTTATTCTTTAAAGCAAACTAATTCAAAACACCTTCTGTTTACGGGTAGGTGGTAGGAGGGAAACAGTGCTGCTTGAACTGATCCCCTCCTGTCTGTAACACCAGGCACCCATAGAGATTCGCTGCCTCCCTTTGCACTGTGATGTGCATAAGCAGAGTAACTGGGGCTGTGGCTTGGATTGCTGTTAAAATGCTATAAGTATTGTACTGGTTGGAGCTAAATGAACCAATTTAACGCAGCACAAACCATTACCCATGTTTCCAATCTGCCACAAAATCAAGCTATCAAATAAATATATTTCTTAAATATCCCTGAGTTGAGCCAGAAAAAAATCTGTTTATGTGTCGTACAGCAAACTTCCATGGCTACATAAAAGTGACCCGTTAAAATACTGCAGTCAAGGGCAGCTTTACTACAGCATTTCTACAAAAATAATAAATTACATTAACTACAATTTATTTATCATATTTAACTAGATTACATCCTACAGCATCAATGTTCCCTTATGCTATGGTAAACATAAGGAAAATTTGCACAGTTGGAGGTTTCCATTCTGCTGCATGCCGTTTTGTTTCTGCTTTTAGACCAAATGTTTGTGGGAGATGATTATTTTTTGACTGCACTATGTTGTGGAATCAAACATTTTTAATCGTTTAGAAAACTGGATTTTCCCAGGGGTTTTCACCTTGTTTTCTTGAATTAGTTTTCACCTCTAACAGCACCGTGGGTGCATTTACACCACAAGGACTGCAGTAGTTCAAGAAAGTGGCTCATCATCACCTAAGGGCAGTTGGGGTTGGGCAATGCCGACCTTGTCAGTGATGCTCATATGCCAAAGATGAATTTAAAAAATGAAACCATTGAATTCCAATGATTATCAATGTCTTACTTTGCATTAGATTTCACACTTAGCAGCAGTAGACTGTCAAAAAAATATAATAATGTCTATAATGTTATTGGAAATTATTTTAAAATAGAGTTCTAGTGGTGTCTGTGTCTATAGGCAGAATTTTACATTCAGCATGAAGGTGCCGGCCTGACGAGGGAAAAGTTCTGGCCTATGTGTGTGTGTCTAAATTGGAATAAAGCCAGCTAGTTTAGAGACATGCATCCTGACGTCATCGCACACTTGCGCAATATTTCTATCGGCAGGCCCGAGCCGGAGTTGGCTGCACACCTGCCAATAATTGAAAGGCCTATTAAGGCCATTGACAAGCTAATTAAGATCAAATTAATGCTGCCTGTCCAACCTTACAGTTGGCAGGCAGGCGGGTGAAAAGGCCAAGCGGCCTTTATATTTTTTATGAAACCTCATCCACAAGCAGGATGAGGTTTCCTAAAGCAAACAAACCTTAACTAAAAACTTTATTTTTGAATTAAAAACATGTCCCAGCTCATGTGACAGAGTCACATGAGGGGACATGTTTTTAAAAATTTTTACTGTCTTTATTAATTTTTTAATAAAGTGCTTCAATCTCCCTGAGGCAGCTCCGTGCCCCAGGGAGATTGAAGTCCTCTTTCGTGCACAAACTGTACGTCAGGCCCACTCTACCTTCTCCCCCTGCCCACACAGATAATGCTGAGTGCTGCTGCTCATGATCCATGCAGGGCGGGCCTTAATTGGCCCACCCACGTGAAATCGCGGAGCGGAGCCGATTGCGGGTGGTGGTCGGCTTCCCAACCACTTCTGCCCGCTCCCACTGAGTCCGCCTGACGAGGGAAAATTCTGGCCTATGTGTGTGTATCTAAATTGGATTAAAGCCAGCTAGTATAGAAGCTTTGATGTATCGAAGAGAAGTAGATTTGAAATGTTAGTGAAGAAAACATAGGGAAGTTAGAAAGTGAAGTGTAAAGGTGACAATTTGCATTTTGAAATAAACCATTCAAAACAACGGGTGAAAGATTAGACCTAGCCAGAAGAAGCCAAACAATGCGTTTTTTTTCCCAAAGCTTGCTAATAAAATTGGTGCTATGAAAGGGTTTTATTGTTAGAAGAGGTAAAGTTCAAAAAGCCAGAGTTACAATGAGAATTTGCATTCAAAGAGGAAAATATATACCAAGGAAGAGAAGGCTATTGGTAAAAGAAGAGGGATTCCAAGATCTAAATCCTCCAGCCTGTAAGCCTCAAGCCACTGTATGCGAGGACCCAGAGCTGAAAGAAACTCATTTTGAATGCAACTGCCCAGAGTGTGTTTTGCCAGGGGTCTGTTTAAATGTATGTGCTTTACTAGATAAAATAAAAATACTGAGGATGCTGGAAATCTGAAACAAAAACAGGAAATTCTGGAAAAACTTAGCAGGCCTAACAGCACTAGTGGAGAGAAAAATAGACTTAACATTTTGAGTCTGCATGACTCTTCTTCAGAGCTCTGGAGAGAACTCTTATGGACTTGAAACATTAACTCTGTTTTTCTCTGTACCGGTTCTGTTGACCTGCTGAGTTTTTCCAACATTTTCTGTTTTTGTATGTGCTTTACTTTTGCCTTAATGGAGGTATAACTGGGCATCAGATTAATTAGGGGATTCTTACAAGTTATTATTGTAGTAATTTGTAGATTTATGCATGTGCTTACAATCTTTTAAGTAATAAATGTTTAATTTAGTTTTATAAAAACCTCTTGAGACTCATTGGTCTTATTATAACTGAATTCAAAGCATGCATCTCAAAACATATAAATTGCAAAAATTGGTTATGACAGTTGTTTCAATTCCCTCTGGGATTTGAACAGCTCAGCATTTACTGTCAGCTGTGTCATAACAAGACATTATTATACAGTTGCAAAAGCAAAATGTTACAGATGCTGGAAATCTGAAATAAAAGCAGAAAATGCTGGAAATACTCAGCAGGTCAGACAGCACCTGTGGAATGAAAATGATTGACGTTTCAAATTGATGACCTTGCATCAGGACTGAAAAATGTTAGAACTGCAACAGGTTTTAAATAAGTACAGAGGTAGGGAAAAGGGGGAAGGAGGAAAGAATAAAAAGAAGTGGGTGTTAGGCAGGAGGTATTAAATGGCAAATGGTTGAAGGTGCAAGACAAAAGGTGATGGTAATGAGACAAGAAGCAAACGGTGGGTTTAGAGGAAGTTCAAGTGGCAATAGCAGACTCATTACCAACAGCTATCTAAAAAAATGGGATCAGAGATTATGATCTGAAATTATTGAACTCAATGTTGAGTCCTGGAGTGTAAAATGTTAACTTGATCCATTCCATTTTCCACACTTCTGCTTTTATTCCTTCACCTCCCTTCCAGAACCAGGATAGGTTCCCCTTGACCTTACCTTCTATGCCAGCAACCTCCTCATTCAACAGATCATCCTACACCATTTCTGCTATCTCCAATGTGATGCACCATCAACCCCCTCCCCTTTCAGCATTCTGAAGGGACCTTTCCCTCTGCAATGCCTTGACCCACTCCTTAATCACCCCAATAGCCCTTCCTCTTCCCACAGCTCCTTTCCATGCAAGTGCAGGCAATGCAACACCTGCTTTTTTACTTCCTCTGTTCTCACAGCCCAGGGACCTCAAATTCCTTCCAGATGAAACAGCCATTTCTTTCTATTCATTCACTACTCACAATGCAGTCTCCTCTACACTGGAGAGACCAAATACAGATTCAGTCACCGCTTGTGGAACACCTCCTTTCATTCTGCAAGTTTGACCCCAAGCTTCTGGTTTTAATGCTCTGCTTCACTTCTGCTCTGATCTCCCTCTCCTTGAATTTTTACGTTTGAGGAACAGTACCTCATCTTTTGGTTTGGTACTTTTCAGCCTTCTGGACTCAACATCGAATTCAACAATTTCAGATCATAACCTTGGCTTCCATTTTTTCAGACAGCAGCTGTAGGTAATAACTCTGCTGTTCCCATTTACACATCCTGTAAGCCCAACTTTTATTTATTATCCTATTGCTATCTCCTTTTGCCTTGCACCACCTCCTCTTTTTCATTTAATTACTCCTGCCTTCCTTTTTGTTCTTTTCTCTCTCATCCCTTTCCCTGTCTCTGTTGTTGATTCAACCTGTAGCATCTGTAACTTTTTCAGGTCATCAACCTGAAATGTTAACTCTGTTTCTTTTTCCACAGATACTGCCTGATCTGTTATAGATATCTGAATGTAACAATCTCGTGGATTTCCAGCAGGAACCTGATGAGGATTTTGAGAGCCAACAAAGATTGGGAATGGTGTTCTGCATTTTTCTTGTTTGCATCAGGGCCATTACATAGGTTTTCTGAACATGGGGAGTCTGCTTTACAGGTGAGACCCATGGTGCAGAAAGAGCATGTACCCAGAGACGAGAAGGTTCAGAGGCCCATTAGTGTGCATTGTATGGCTTGTGAGAGGAAGGGGGAATGGGAGGGGTGATGGAGAAAGTCGTTTGAGCAAAGATTATTGGTAAGTTTACGATTTTAGTTTTGTTGATAGCAAATAAGTTTATAATGGGGTAAATTTAAAAATCTAAACACTTAATTTTAAAAGGGTTAAGTTAGAAAATGCAAAAAATGGTTGAAAAAAATCTTCATATCAAATTGTCAAGATTACAATTCATATTTTGGAGAGATTTTCTGGCATTGGTTCCAAGTAATGAGTCAACTACAATGTAAAGCATCATAATTATCACTGTGGCAACTAGACTTTCCTAAAGCACACCAAAGAAAATTTATATTTGTTTAATGATGACTGCAAAATTATCTAAAACCATTAATTCCTAAAACTTACCAACATGTTTTCAATTTGAAGCCCCTCATGTTAAAAATATTAATGGCCCCCTGACATTATAACCCAGATGGAACACATTCCATTATATAATAGATTGCCAATCACAAAGCTAGGGACAAAGCTTACTAGCTCCAAATTGCCAAAACTGGTGAAGCTTGATAATGTTTAGTGCCACTGGAGCCATTTTGACCAAGGCAATGGTGTAAAATGTAATATCAGCTCATTGATCAGTGAAACCCCTCTCCCACTTTTAAGTCAACAGGAGAGCTGTTTAATGGGTGGTTGAGTCAACCTTATGTGTTTTGCACCATCCCCCAAAGTCAAAATTAACCCCCACTGAGTTCTTCTAATGATCCCTTTTATTATCAACATACTAACAGGATGACACTAGAAATTACTGGCTGTGATATTAGAGTATGAAAATTTAACAGATTGTCATGACATCCTTGATTTAACAGAGGAGTTAGCTTGTTTAAAATACTGGGTGTTATTCTGTTTTTTAATGTTTGCTATCAAATATTATAAATATTCCGCCACAAAGAGGCTTCAAAGATGAGAACGAATCCTATAAGCCCATATGGCCCGAGGATCCATTTATTTGCGTGAACAAAAACAGAGTTCCATATAAAGAGTCCCAAAGCAGCTTTATAAGACTGAATGGATTTGTGGTCACATTAGTCTGAAGCTAAATGAAGCAGAGTTGAAACTCTGAAAATCAGCCTATTTTGCTTTTGTTTGCTACACAAAGACCTAATCCTATACATTGAGCAAATGCATCTCAGGTGAGAAAGAGTGGATCACTAAAATGTCAAAACCTCTTTAAAATAGAGAGAAATGTTAAACTAGCGAACAAACTGATGAATCATTTCTGCTGCAGGGTGCTTCTGATTTACAGTTTATCTTAAGAGCATGAAGAATTGGTCTCACTCTCTCATACTTGGTGCCATTTTGTAAGAGCTAGTCATTCTTCTCTTTAATAGGTGCCTTAATATTGAAAAATAGCCCAATGTATATGAGGAACAGAATAAATTTCATTATTTAGGCCATTTGCTCCATCAATTTTCTCCCCATCTCTCTCAAAGCGATGTTATTGAGGCTTTAGTGTCTGCTGATAACTCACCAAAGGGAGCTTTTAAGTGTGAACCTAGACAGCTAATGTTAACAGGCTATTTGACTTTGGATGCTTCACAGTTGAGCCAAATTCTGTCTTTACTCAAGCTCCACATGCAAGCACTATCTAACAGTGAACAACAAACAGCAGTGGGAGCTTGGAATTGTTTTCTCTTCCCAATCCAGTGAAACTGAGATCAATTGTAGTAATGTTCCTGCTATTCAAGCTAATATCATGGCCAAGTTTTCTGAGGAGTTGGATTGCCACACTGCTCCTACTTTTCTCCGCTATGCCAGAGCTCTGCATTTCTGGCCAGGGCTTCTGATTGCAGCTTCTCCAACAATGCGGAGCATCCCTAAAATGGAGCTGCTTCTTTGCAACCCTGGAGCCTCAGGGCAGACAATCCAAGCCCCCTTTTTTTGTCACTAGCTGCTGTATTCTGGTAAGTAAATAGCTTAAATGGCCCGAATCTTCTTCAAAAAGCTAAACAGAGAAGGTAAGTGGGTGAGGGGTTCGGTGGGTAGGGAGTTAGGGTGGGTGAGGTGTTAGGGTGGGTAGGGAGTTAGGGTGGGTGAGGTGTTAGGGTGGGTAGGGAGTTAGGATGGGTGAGGTGTTAGAGTGGGTAGGGAGTTAGGGTGGGTGAGGTGTTAGGGTGGGTAAGGAGGTAGGGTGGGCGAGGGGTTAGGGTGGGTAATGTAAGTGGGTAAGGGAGGTGGTTGAAAATTGGTCCAATGTATATGAAAAGCAGAATAATCACAGAATTGTTATGGTGTCAAAGGAGGCCATTCAGCCCATCATGTCTGCACCGAATGCTCTCTGAACATTTTAACTTAGTGCCAATCTCCTGCCTTTTCTCCATAACCCTGCACTTTGTTTCTATTTAAATAATCATCCAATGCCCTCTTGAATGCCTCAATTGAACCTGCCTCCACCACACTTCCAGGCAGTGCATTCCAAACACTAACTACTCGCTGTGTGATAACGTTTTTCTCACCTCGCATTTGCTTCTTTTGCAAAACACTTTCAAACTGTGCCCTCAGGTTCTCAATCCATTTACGAGCAGGAACAATTTCTCCCTATCTACTCTGTCCAGGCCCCTCATGATTTTGAAAACTTCTATCAAGTCTCTTCTCAGCCTTCTCTTCTCCAATGAAAACAGTCCCAACTTCTCCAATCTTTCCTCACATCTGAAGTGTCTCATCCCTGGGACCATTCTCATAAACCTCTTCTGCACTCTCTCCAATACATTCACATCCTTCCTATAGTGTGGCTCCCAGAATTGTACACAATACCCGAGCTGAGGTCTGACTAGTGTCTTATATAAGTTCATCATAACCTCCCTGCTCTTGTACTCTCTGCCCGTATCAATGAAGTCCAGAATACTGTATGCTTTAGTAACAGCTCTCTCTATCTGTCCTGCCACTTTCAATGACTTATGTACATGTACACCCAGGCCTCTCTGCTTCTGCACACCCTTTACAATAGTATCCCCAGGGGTTGATATTGGGACCCTTGCTTTCCCTGATACATATAAATGATCTAGATCTTGGTGTGCAGGGGACAATTTCAAAGTTTGCAGATGACACAAAACTTGGGAGAAGTGTGAACTGAGAGGAGGACAGTGTAGAACTTCAAAAGGACATTGATACATTGGTGGAATGGGCAGTTAGGTGGCAGATGAAGTTCATTGCGGAGAAGTGTGAGGAGATACACTTTGGTACAAAGAACATGGAGAGACAGTATAAAATAAAGGATGCTACTAAATAAAGGAGAGGCTGGGACTGTTTTCCTTGGAGGGGAGAAGGCTAAGAGGAGAGTTGATAGAAGTTTTCAAAATCATGATGGGTTTGGACAGAGTAGATAGGGAGAAATTGTTCCCGCTCATAAATGGATTGAGAACCAGAGGGCACAGTTTTAAAGTGTTTTGCAAAAGAGGCAAATTACAGAATCTCACAGTGCAGAAGAGGCCCTTCGGCCCATCGAGTCTGCACTGACACGTGGGAAACACCTGACCTACCTACCTAATCCCATTTACCAGCACTTGGCCCATAGCTTTGAATGTTATGATGTGCCAAGTGCTCATCCAGGTACTTTTTAAAGGATGTGAAGCAACCCGCCTCCACCACCCTCCCAGGCAGTGCATTCCAGACCGTCACTACCCTCTGGGTAAAAACATTTTTCCTCACATCCCCCCTAAACCACCTGCCCCTCACCTTGAATTTGTGTCCCCTCGTGATTGACCCTTCAACTAAGGGGAACAGCTGCTCCCTATCCACCCTGTCCATGCCCTTTATAATCTTGTACACCTCGATCAGGTCGCCCCTCAATCTTCTCTGCTCCAATGAAAACAACCCAAGTCTATCCAACCTCTCTTCATAACTTAAATATTTCAGATGTGAGGTGAGAAAAATCTTTTTCACACAGCAAGTAGTTGGGGTTTGGAATGCACTGCCTAGAAGTGCAATGGAGGCAGGTTCAATTGAGGCATTCAAGAGGACATTGGATGATTATTTAAATAGAAACAAAGTGCAGGGTTACGGGGAAAAGGCAGGAGATTGGCACTAAGTTAAAATGCTCAGAGAGTCAGTGCAGACATGATGGGCCAAAAGGCCTCCTTCTACTCTGTAACAATTCTGTGATTTTGTGATTCTGAGTATCCTTTATTTTATACTGTCTCCCCATGTTCTTTGTACCAAAGTGAATCATCTCACACTTCTCCACATTGAACTTCATCTGCCAACTATCTACCCATTCCACCAATGTGTCAATGTCCTTTTGAAGTTCTATGCTGTATAAGGGGTTGGGTGGCTGAGATAAATGGGTAAGGGGGTAGGTGGCAGGTGGGTAGGGTGGCAGGGTGGCAAGTGGGTGAGATGATAGGATGGCACATGAGTAGGGTGGCAGGTAGATGAATGGGTAAGTGGGTCAGGGGGCAGTTGGGTCTGAATGCAGGGGGGGGGTCATGATGTCAGGGGGAAGTCAGATGGTGGGGAATAATCAGCTTGAGTCAGAACTAGTCAGGTTGGGTCGGGGGCAGTTGGTGGGGATCAGTAGGGCGGTGGGGGCTAGTCATGTCGGGTCAGTGGGGAATCTGGGGTTGGTAAGTGTGAGTGATTGTGGGGGTCAGTTGTGTAGTTACCCAGGAGTTAGACTAGGATCTTTCCGTCTAACATTCCGGGTATCTACCCAGTCAAGTAAATCGGAACCATGCAAAGCCTCTGACTCTAGCTCAGAGTTGGAGACTTTTTCAGAGGATCCAGAGGAGCAGGGGAATTGCCCATTGGAATTTCAAGCTTCCTGGACAATTCCCACGGGGTCAGTGCATTGGGACTTCTAAGGGATACCGTAGTGCATCTCCCAGGGTATGTCAGGTCTCTGACTTTCTGGGGACCAAAGATCTGGGCCCACATAATTCAGCATTGGCCATGAATTAAACCAGGGACCTTCTAATCTTTATGGCTTAGCTCTACATTGGCTTTAATAACAGAGTCATTAGGACAGCTGTTCTACAGCTGAGCATGTGTGAGTCGTCATCTTCGATTGCAGAAGTAATTGAAATGTTTACATGTACCACAGTCAACCACACCACCCTCCTCCAACAACTCTCCTCTGATGTCCAGCCCTGCGGCACCACCCCTTGCTTGGTTCCTCTTTCAACAAATCTCCAGCAATGGTTCCTTTTCCCATCCTTGCACCGTATTTCTGAAGTCCTGTATCATTGTGGCCTTCTTTCTCATCTACATGTCATCCATGGTGACATTATCCAAAGACAGGGAGGCAGCCTCCACATGCACACAAACAGCACCCAATTCCACCTCTCCCACCACCTGTTGGCTGTTGATTCCAATGTAATGTATGTCTATTTAATTTGAGAGTTAAATGTATGTTTATTCGCATTGCTGTAGTAAAGTAATTCTCTGTCAGAATTAATGTTTTGAGTCTTATGATTCTTCTTTAGCTTCTTTAGATCTGAAGAAGAGTCATACGGACTCCAAACATTAAACCTCTTTTTTTTTCCCTCCACAGATGCTGTTAGACGTGCTGAGTTTTTCCAGCATTTTCTGTTTTTGTTTCCAGCATCCGTAATATTTTGCTTTTATTTCTTTGTCAGTCTTCAATTTCTTGTGCATGTCCATCTTTTATTGTCCTTTCTTTAAGATCATGTCAGATATTTATTTTTCTCTTTGTTTTTCTGAGCAATCATAATTCTGTTTTATTTTTACAATAGGTGGTAATGCAGATGAACATGAATATTCATTTTGCTTTCATGCTGGCTTTTGAAGTCTCCGTATTCCTGATTTGTATTGATGGATACTTAACTGGAACCCCATCCGTACCACACAATGATCAGCCTAATGATGAACAAAAGAAACAAGAATATTATTACCACTCAGACACTGAATCAGTTACATTTGAGCCCGAGCAGGATTGGCTTGATGCAGATACAAATCAGCCTGAAAACAAGGCTGCGGAAACTGGCACTGCCCAATGTGTCCAATGCTGTGATCGCCCATCACGCCGCAAGCAGCGTTACCATCACTACAACGAGGATCCACCAGAATTTCAAGCTATCCCTCAAATCAACCTGACTATTCTAAAAGGTAAGGTCAAAACTAGAAATGAAGATGAGTAGAGGTTAACCTCTCATGGAAGTAGGAAGTGGTACTAGGACAGATTCCTATTGTCCTATTGTCATTCCTGAAATTCCAGCTGAACTTCTGGTCTTAAATATGCTAACCAAGCTGATAAAAGAGAAGTGGATGCAGGGTGATGAATGGTCACAGACCTGAAACATTGGTCAGGATTTTTCCATGGGCTTTGGGATCCCAACATTGGGACCAAAAGGGGCCCCAAGTCTGCACTTGTTGGCAACGGGACTGGCTCAGCAGTTTTTCCAGAGATGGCCTCCTAATTGATCATCTCTGGGTTTGCTGTTCAGTTCAGAACAGGAGAGGGGATGTAGACATTGTCAGTCCAATCAGAGGGCTGGCAGCTCCGAACATCGTCAGTCCAATCAGAGGGCTGGCAGCTCCGAACATTGTCAGTCCAATCAGAGGGCTGGCAGCTCCGAACATTGTCAGTCCAATCAGAGGGCTGGCAGCTCCGAACATTGTCAGTCCAATCAGAGGGCTGGCAGCTCCGAACATTGTCAGTCCAATCAGAGGGCTGGCAGCTCCGAACATTGTCAGTCCAATCAGAGGGCTGGCAGCTCCGAACATTGTCAGTCCAATCAGAGGGCTGGCAGCTCCGAACATTGTCAGTCCAATCAGAGGGCTGGCAGCTCCGAACATTGTCAGTCCAGTCAGAGGGCTGGCAGCTCCGAAGCCTTGGCAGCCGCATCACTGGGACAGGGAAAAACTAGAGGGACCAGGTAGGCAGGGCACTCCGGATGGTCCATGAGGGCCATGGCAACAGCCTTTCCTGTCCCAGGCTCCAGCTTTAGGACATGGAGCTTCCAGCTCCAATGGCCCCTGGACAGCTGTAGGGAGACCGCCTCCATGAAGCTGGCAGCTGCCCCATGCAGTGGGAGGTCCAAGGCTCCTTTACAAGGCCAGGAGGAACACCCCTGTCTCTCCAGGTACACATGTACACCTGAAAAATACATTTTAAACATAATTACCTCTCCTCCCTCCTGGCAAGGTTTTCCTAATGGAGGAGTGAAAAACCCCTTTCTTCACTCAGACCTGTGGTTGATATTGCAGCTTAGGTCCTGATGACTGATTCGGCCCAATCTGCATATGTAAAACAGAATCCTGTTTCCTTCCTCTGCGTGTCCTCCTCACCGGCTCAAAATCGCAGGTTAATATGGGGAACATGCAGGGAAAGGAGCGGGATTGGTGATGGTAACTGCCCCCTGTCAGATGGGGACATTTCAAATCAGGACGTAGGTATCAGTATGATTCAGTGTCAGCTTTCTTACCTCTGAGTCAGAAGGTGGTAGCTTGAAGTATCGATACAAGCCTGAGCACATAATGTTGGTTAATATTTCAGTAGAGAGCTGTGTTCGGGATGAGACATTAACGCTGTTCAGTTGGATGTAAAAAGATTCCAAGATATTATAACTCAATCAAGGGTCATAAAATAACTAACTGGTCATTTAACACATTGTTGTATGTGGTACTTCGCTGCCTATGCCTACAATACAATAGTGACCACGCTTCATAAGTGATTGGAATATCTGGAGGATATGGAAAGTGATAAATAAATGCAAGTCTTCCTTTCCCTCCTCAGGTGCTGGTGGACATTTCCTATTTTTACTTCACCAACTCTTTAGCTCTTGATGCCAAAAAATATTTGGGTTGGAAACTTGGATCCAAATTTAGACACATGGCTCTTTGCCGCACATTCAGTAATGCATGTCAGAGAAGAAAAACAAGTGGGAAAAGTAAAAATATAAAAACAAAAAAACTGCGGATGCGAAAAAAAGTGGGAAAAGTACTTGGGCAGCCTCTCCAGAGTGACTCACAGCAGCACTGAAATCAATTCTTCATCAGGCACAGAAAGAGAAAAACAGCGACAATGGTCCAAAAGGCTGCAACATACTTTTACTATAAGCCTGTTGGGGATACCATCGAGCAGCATACAAACCTTCACTGTTCTTAGGGATCACAGCACATAGAAAGAAACCATAAAAGCATAGAAACATTACAGCGCAGAAATAGGCCATTCAGCCCAATGGTTTGCACACAGCATTTATACTTCACACAAGTCTAATCTACTCTTTCACCTCACCCCGTAGTCCCTTCTTTCTCATATACAGAATTGCTCAGTAATAGTGTGTTCATTAACAAGTGTTTCAAAATTTTCAGTAGGGTGGCAGGCAGGAAAGATTTATAAAAATAATTTCTTGAAATTGGTCTCCAATTGCAATTTGGCCATAATTTATTGCATTCATTTTTTCTTAAATGCTATTTAGTGGCAGCATTTGATAAGTTATATTAGTTTGGTAGATAAAGTTAGTGGTGCAGTAATGCTTGGCCCAGCCTTGAATTTTTATGTTCATTTGATGCTTGCAACCAATAGCCTTAATGTTTAGTAAATTTGTAACTGTTGTGCTAATTATCTGTGATTTTGGGGATACAATAACATAGTGGTTACTTTACTGGACTACTGATTCAGAGGCTTGGACTAATGGGTGGAATCGTCCCCTCCCACCATATTTTCCGTGGTGGGCTCAGAAAGTCGGAGTGATTCCCGCCACAGAGTGGGATGGGCTTTTACACACTATTGTCCATTCCCTGCCTCATTAGTCATGCACGCGTGCATCATACACGAGTCTCGTGGCGGGGCGGGCAAGAAGTCGGGTGTCCCGCTGTCATGTTCAGGCGCCATATTTAAAAGGCACCCGGACTAACGGGAAGCAGGAGAAGGCAACAAGCTGCGGCTCCCTGCTTCAGCGATGCATCCCTGGAGCATCTCCTCGAGGCAGTACAGGAGAGGCGGGATGTCCTCTTCCCCAGGGATGGCCGCGGAAGACCCACCCGACTGACCACTGCAGTCTGGGAGGAAGTCACCAAGGCGGTCAGCGCCCATGGGATGCAGAGGAGGACCGCCTTGCAATGCAGGAAACAGATCAATGATTTTATCCACACCGCTCGGGTAATAGAACCTTCTACTTTCCCAAGTCACAGCACCATTCTTTTGTGATTCTCTCATGAGACCTGGGCGTCACTAGCAAGGCTAGCATTTCTCTTGCTCATTCCTAAATGCCCTTGACATGGTGGTGGGCTGCTGTCCATGTGCTGTGCTGTTGGTGAGGCAACTGCAGGATTTTCACCCAGCCACATTGAAAGCACAGCCATGAGGTGGAGTTCAGGCAACTTGCAGGTTGTGCTGCTCCCATGCATCTGCTGATCTTGACCTTCTAGCTATGGGTTCAGAGGGGGCTGTTGAAAGAGCCTTGGTGACTTGCTGCAGTACATCTTGTACATGGTACACACTCCTGCAACTCTGCCTTGGTGGTGGAGGGAGTGAATGTTGAGTATACTGGATGGGGTGCAAGTCAAGTGGGCTGCTTTGTCCTGGATGTTGTCCAGCTCCCTGAGTGTTGTAGGAGCTGCACCCTCCACCAGCCCAGGAACATGCACCTCGATGGGTCATATATCAAGTTTAGGCTCAGGCTCACACTCTGGTGGTCACCTCACAGACACTTGTCCACAGCAGAAGGAGGTAGCGACAACCAAGGTCTCTGGCATTCGGAGGACTGTTGGAGAAGAGGCCTCTGCAAAACATAAGTCAGATGATGAGCCTCTGGAAGCGGTCATGGGGAAGATGATGGAGTATCTGCATGACGCAGTGGAACATCAGACAGAGATGGCAGAGGCCCTCAAGAGAGAGGCAGAGGAGTCCATCCGCGTGCTCTCTGATGTTGTGGCTCTGACATGTCAGCGCACACCTCCATGCGGAGGACACCATGGAGAACCTGGTCCAGCAGGACGCCCAGTTTCTGCCAGAGATGTGCTCAGACCCTGCTCTCCATCGCTGTAACCATGGGTAAGCTTTCGCAGTGGCTATGTGAGAGTGGGATGGGGCACCTTGACCTTCCTCCAGGTGCCCTTTCTCCTCAAGGAGTCAGGGCGGGGCCCACGGGCACCCAAGAGGAGGAACCTGTGGCAGACACCATGGGGGCATCCACCCAAGACACTCCAAGATGTTCCCAATCCACTCTGCCTCTGACCCCATCAGCTCTAGCTTCTCGGACTGAGAAGGGTGCACCTGCCCCCGAGCAGGAGACCCAAAGCAGGCTGGGCCCACCAGGCCCCAGACTTCCAGAGGATGCCTGCTGAAGTCATCACAGACAACAGGCATGGTAGTCAGCAGGTTGCCTCTGGCTCTGCTGCAGATAGAAGGGAAGCACCTAGACGTAAGTTGAGACGCAAGTTAACACAGAGTTGGGAAGACTAAGAAGTATTGAATTAATACTGGTGGCATGTGAGTACAATCATTGTATATAGTTTTTGCACTTCTAATTATATGTAATCTTGCACTGATTGGAAAACTTCTGAATTCCCTCTTGCTGCTAGTAGTTTTAATATTCACGTGCACTCCACCCCTTCCAGAATGGGGGGGACCAAGGATGGTCTACCTAATGCATGGCTGCGCACGAAGACATCGCTCTTTGACAAGAGTGTTGACTGCCATGTGTGAGAGGCGTCCCACTCGCACTGACCCACTTTCCTCCAATGCCCTCAAGACTCTATGGAGAGACCTTGTCACAATGGAGAGACTAACACGTGAACCCTAATCAGGCAGGTCCATTCCTCTAGGAGGAGTTTGCAGCTGCGACTTGGCTGCCAATCACCTGTGTACCCCTTGTAGGCATCGCCCTCCCTCCCTCCTCCCTGCCTTCTTCCCTAACTCTGCCAGGAGCAAATGGCAAATGGCTCAGAGAGAACAGCAGCTCTACACCTGGGATCTCGTCGTGAGAACCCTCTGGGCCAGACTTGCTGCCATGTGGCCTTCACCAAATAGTGAAAACTAGCAAATGAGAAAGCTCTCGTACATTCTCCACATGTTTATTAAGGTTGCCCTTTAGTCCTCCAGTTGTGTTGATCTTGAACGTCATCAAGCTAGAAGACCCTCCCCCCACCTTGATGATTTGCAGGTGGACATTGGTCTGAAGCTGGCTCTGTCTCAGAATGGTTTCTGTTTCATATGAGACTGTCTCTACCACCTTTTACTCTCCCCCTGTCACCTACCAATTTCCCCCCATCATGGTCGTGCCCCCCGCCACAACACCCCCCCCCCCCCCCTCCCCAACGCCATATCACCTTCAGTCTCCCCTCAATGACCTTTGAGCCTCCCCCCATCAACCTGGACCCTAAAACTGTGAATTTGGAAATACCTTCCTTCCCTGCTGAGCCCACCCCCATTCACTATTCCTATGCCCACCCTGATCTTTTCCACTCCCGTAATCCATGTCACCATCCTTGTCCCCCTCAATGACCCCCTGGATAAGAACGATACCCACCATAAACAGACCCTGACTCTTCCAACCCACCATGTCCCATTACTCCCTCTCAGAGTCACCGTCCCCTCCTACCATCAGCACTCTCACTTCTCGTCCCAGGGTTCCAACATTGACTCAATCAATCCCTCTCTCTGAAACACTCTGTCCCCACCCTACCCTAGTCCCTTTCCTTCCCCCTTTCCCTTCATACCTTCCTCCCTCCCCTTAACCTACATGCCTTCCTCCCCCACTTCACTCCACCCACACACCCCCATCCCTTCTACTCATCCAGCTTCCCCTCCCACTTCTTCTCCTCTGGATAACTCCTCGCCTTTGTGCCTTCCACCCCCCCACTTCATGTCTTGAATCCAACCCCCACCCCGTCTCCTCTGGACCACCCTCACTTTGTGTTTTTGTCTGCACCATACCTGCAGTTAGCTTCAATGGTGCAGCCAGTTTTGACTGAAAGGTAAGTGTTTTAAAATTCTCCCTCACCTGGTGCAAGCCACGATTGGGCAGTTGGATAACAGAACGACATAAATTCCCGCTGGCGGTGCAGAAGATTTGACGGGGATGCACAACTTTGGTCTGTTAGGGTTTTAATTAGCATGCATGAGACGCAAAATGGGTTCCCACTGACTTGACCCCCCCCCATCAACCCCTCCATGAACGTCAGGAGGGGAAGTTCCTGATCTGATTTCCTCACGTGGGAAACCATTTTTTTGCACCCCACTATATCTCACGCCCCCGCTCGCCATAAATCCTGCTGATGGCGAGAGGGAACGATTCCACCCAATGACTCAGAGACATGAGATCAAATCCCACCATCGCAGCTGGATAATTGAAATTCAATTCATTGAATAAAGCTGGAATACAAAGCTAGTACCAGTAATGGTGACTATGATAGTTCCAGGTTGTCATAAAATTATATCTGGTTTACTAAGGTCCTTTAGGGAAAGCAACCTGCAATCCTTACCCAGTCTGGCCTACATGCCCACTCCCAACTCACAGCAACGTGGTTAACTCTTAACTGCCATCTAACAAGTTACTGTGGTATATTCAAGAATGTGGCTCACCATCACCTTCTCAAAGGCAATTAGGGATGGGCAATGGAAAAAAAAGTGCACAAAGACTTGGTGGAGGAAGCTACAATAAAAGAAAGATAATTTGAAAGCTGAAGCTGAAATGGTGTATTTAGCTCAATGAGAACATTACCTTTGCTTGCAGGTTATCCTGAGCATACTGTGAAATTGAGCTCATAAACTCAATTTTACATCTTGCTATCCCTATTGGGAAGGGGTAGACATAAGACCTATGGTGTTCCCCAAAAGAAGTGTTAACCAGTCACAAAATTAGGAATTGCAAGGACTGTATTGTTACTGCCAAGAAACTTTTATTGTAAGTATCCAATCAAGGTGAAATTGCTCTCAACAAGATTAACCAGGTGGTGGGCCATATCTCAAAGTAATCGGCCTAGAAATTGGTTCATATGGCCTACCACAGGTAGCATCCATTGAGAAAAATCTACCCTGAGATATTCACAAAGTAGTATTATTAACAATATAGGAAACGCAAAAGCACTTAAAAAAAAGACTCTTGTATTCCCATCTTACTATTGTAAAAACAAATTCAAAAATATTTCAGAACTGACAATCTTGACAGGGGGCACACAGTAAGGGAAGCACAGAGTGCAGCAAGGAACGAGTGCTAACTGGGGAATTGGTACAGGTGGGAATTCAGTGGAGAGGGCAAAAAAGGTGCTGCTTTTTATACCCTCTTTCATCCTTCAGTATCTGATCAGTGTTCTTCTTTAGTCTCTAAGCTAGGAGACTTACTATTACTTTAGCTGTGTAAATTAATAACTAATTGACAATTAAATAAACAAGGCTAGACAGACATGGCAGAGATGGTGTTGGCCATGACTGCAGCAAGTGGGAATCTGTGGAAGACTTTGCAATCCAGGACTTCTGTAGGGGTTTGAGACTTGAGCAACTTCGGCTCAAGAGTTGCTGAGTTGCAGGCATTACAGAGTATCAGGTAAAAGTTACCTTTGTTCCAGGAGATAGTCACACCCCTAGGGATAGGTAAAACTTCAGAGCTGGTCAGGGACAGGAGAGTGTGACTGCGATCCAGGTGCGTATAGGGATCCAGCAAGTACTGCTGGAGGAGCCTCAGCCCTTGACTTTGACCAACGGGAATGAGGTGCTTGCTACCTGTGTGGATGAGGAAAAGGACTACAGGGTGGATGTGCAAACTGGCCATGGCACCAAGGTAAAGAACACCTTTCAAGTTGGGGAGAGTGGAAAGGAACATGGTAGTGACAGGGGACAGTATAGTCAGGGGGATAGACACTTCTCTGTAGCCATGATCAGGAGCTCCGAAGGTTGGGTTGCCTGGCTGGTGCCAAGGTTAAGGACATCTCCTCGGGGCTGGAGATGAACTTGTAGTGGGAGAGGGAGAATTCAGTTGTCATGGTCCATGTAGGAATCAATGACATAGATAGAACCAGGAATGATGTTCTGCTGGGGGAGTTTGAAGAGTTAGGGTTCAAATTAAAACACAGGACATCAAAGGTAATCATCTCTGGATCGTTACCTGAGGCATGTGCCAACTGGCATAAGGTCAAGAAGATTAGAGAATTAAATGCATGGCTCAAAGACTGGTGTAGGAAAAGGGGTTTCAATTCATGGGGCACTGGCACCAATATCAGGAAAGAGTGAGCTGCTTTGCTGGGATGGGCACCACTTAAATTGGGCTGAGATCAGTGTCCTGGCAAATCATAAAACTAGGGCTTTGGATAAGGTTTTAAACTAACAGAGTTGGGGTGAGCGTTTGGGTGAAAGGAGATTTAAAAACCCAAAGAGAAAAGTTGAGGCAACAGAACAGCATTGTGATGTGGGTAAAAAAGAGCAGAATTGGACAGGAGGTGAGAGTGTTTAACAGTAACTGCATCAGTGGGTAATGTCTATGTAGGGAATAATAGTAAAATAATGAAATTAAAGTCTCTTTATCTGAATACATGAAGCATCACAATAAGGCAGATGAACGAGTGACACAAATGGTTAGGATTTAATTCCCACTACAGAGACATGGGGCTGGATTTTACGGTCCTCCGCTATGTTTGAGAGTTTGTTAAATGCAGCATGTGGCCTGTCCACTGCCTTCTTGCCCACTCCCAACCTGTCTCCCATCTTGTAGTGGGCGGTGGATGGGGTCCCACCCTCCCTTGGGCCTATTGATGGCTGCTGAATTGCCTCATCCTACTGCCGCCTCTATTTATACCATGGCAGGGGTGGCCCAGGCAAAATGGGAAGTCTGGCAGCTTTTACAGGCCAAGCCTGGGGGCTATCTCCTTTAGGGGGGTGTCCTTTGTGCCCATCAAAGGCATCCTCCCCAAGGTCATACCCCCCTTTAACCTGCCCACTACCCCTGGTCTCTCAAACCTTGCACCCTCACCCTCCTCACCTCCATCGCTGGGAACTGCCAGCCTGATACTGTTGATACCCCAGACTTAGCTGAAGTCTGGCTTCGATAACCCCCTCTTCTTCAGAGACTGGCTGTAGTCACAGCAGTGG